>NC_059266.1:10675200-10827700 GCF_017591435.1 Portunus trituberculatus | reverse complement strand
AAATCACTACGCTCGCATCGTATCGTTATCGTGGAAACTCGCATTGTTATCGTGGAAACTCGCAATTTTATCGTGGAAACTCGCACCGTTATCGTGGAAACTCGCATCGTTATCGTGGAAACTCGCATCGTTATTGGGGAAACTCGCAATCTTATCGTGGAAACTCGCATCGTTATTGTGGAAACTCGCACCGTTATCGTGGAAACTCGCATTGTTATCGTGGAAACTCGCAATTTTATCGTGGAAACTCGCTTTGTTATCGTGGAAACTCGCACCGTTATCGTGGAAACTCGCATCGTTATCATGGAAACTCGCATTGTTATCGTGGAAACTCGCATTTTATCGTGGAAACTCGCATCGTTATCGTGGAAACTCGCACCGTTATCGTGGAAACTCGCATCGTTATCGTGGAATAGTTTCGTTACCGTGGAAACTCGCATCATTATCGTGGAAACTCGCATTGTTATCGTGGAAACTCGCATCGTTATTGTGGAAACTCGCATCGTTATCGTGGAAACTCGCATCGTTATTGGGGAAACTCGCAATCTTATCGTGGAAACTCGCATCGTTATTGTGGAAACTCGCACCGTTATCGTGGAAACTCGCATTGTTATCGTGGAAACTCGCAATTTTATCGTGGAAACTCGCTTTGTTATCGTGGAAACTCGCACCGTTATCGTGGAAACTCGCATCGTTATCATGGAAACTCGCATTGTTATCGTGGAAACTCGCAATTTTATCGTGGAAACTCGCATCGTTATTGTGGAAACTCGCACCGTTATCGTGGAATCGTATCGTTATAGTGGAATAGTTTCGTTACCGTGGAAAGTCGCATCATTATAGTGGAATCGCATTGTTATCGTGGAAACTCGCATCGTTATTGTGGAAACTCGCATCGTTATCGTGGAAACTCGCACCGTTATCGTGGAATCGTATCGTTATAGTGGAATAGTTTCGTTACCGTGGAAAGTCGCATCATTATAGTGGAATCGCATTGTTATCGTGGAAACTCGCATCGTTATCTTTGTCACGCGCGTCGTTATCATCGTTATTTATTTATTTATTTGTTTATTTAAATCCATTTTCATTACTTCTGTTTACTTAATACATAACTCACATCACAATAGATCCAGCAGTACAAGTCCTGTATGATAAAAAGTTCAGAAAAAAGTTCGATTCTTTTTTTTCTAATACATATTGTGTAATTTCGGGAGATAAAGTAGCAACATACTTTTCCACATCAATGTGAAGCACTGTTACAATTATTTTTAATTTCCACATTTCATTAATCTGAAGAACGCACTGAGAACCTTTTCATTGGCGCTGTAGTGTAGTTACAGTAGTATTGGTAATGCAGATATTGTCTCTGTCTCTAAGTGCATCTCATTGCTTCTTTGTTTCATAGCTATTCATGCGTTTATTATTATTGTTACCACCATTATCTGTAACTCATTTTTTTTTTATAAATGTGTGTATACATATATAGAATATCATATTTAGGCTGTAATTAATAAATAAAACATGTAGATTGCATACCAAAATAAAATTGGACTCTGGTACCTCAGGTTGGCTGCGTAGATCGCTTACCAGGAGCTCAGGTTGGCTATGTAGATCGCATACCAAAGTAGTACCGTACAGTGATACGATAAGAAAAAAATAAATAAATACAGGAAGCCTAATTAACTGCATAATGAACTCAGTAAGCGAACACAAGCCCAATATTTTCTCCTCGTTACGCAGAGTCTTGAAAGAAAATAAATGTAATTGCTTAGTTTTTCTACTCCGCTGGTTTCTTAATGATAATTCTGGTGATTATGTGCAATTAAGAGAAAAGAAAGGCGTTTTTGATGAGTGGCGGGGCGTGCGGAGTCACGGTACAGAGAACACGAGGCGCAGGGATCACTGGTAATTGGTGAGTGGTGAGCGAGGCATTACTGGCAAGCATTTCCTGGCTGAGGCGCGCTATATGCTACGTACAGTGTGTCTACTAGGTTAATACAGTGTCAGGATTACTGTTAGCTCACCAATACAACACCATCTGGATAGTTACTCACTTTGTGGACAGTGACCTTTAGTGGGCTTTTTTATTGACCAAATCCTTTTGTTGCTCTGTGCCAGACTTTCCTCGGTAAATATTAAGACGAAGCACATCGCTCTGTTTACTAATGTTTTCGGCTCTTACCCCCAACAAATTTGGTGACCTGGTGGGAAAGCGGGATTTTCAGGTGGGGAGAGGTGGAATGTGGTGAAATGTAATCTCTTACAATGAAAAATAAGTGGAAGTTATTGCTGGTGTTTTTATAATGGGTGCCATCTTTGATTAACAGAACATCTCCAGAAATCAGAAGTCTATCCTGAGGAACACCAACCTAACTTTATCTAATCTAAACCTAACCTAACCTACTATGAGATTCAGAGCTGCTGATACGCTGTTTTTCGCGAATAACTTTATATTAAAGAGTCGGATGAAGATGAAACATTGCCAGAGTATGTTTTATACCCCTTCCTAATTTTATCCAGCATCCTTTATTGCCTAGCTTCGATTTTAATGTTCTCATAAGAGTAAAATAAGCAGCTGAATCCACAGTCGCCGCTCTTGTTGGTGAGGGATTCAGAAACAGTCATGACGTTAAATTCTCATGACGCCATGAGGCTCCGCCCACCGGGGTGTGAATGGCGAGTGATTCACGTGGCCCTCTTCGATAGTGATGATGAATAAATTTTGTTTTATGTTGAATATTTTATTTGTATACCCACATGATATTTTCTCAAAATACCAACATAATAATATAGCTATATTGTCTATTTTTTTTTTGCATGAACAGTACCAATAATATATATATATATATATATATATATATATATATATATATATATATATATATATATATATATATATATATATATATATATATATATAGAGAGAGAGAGAGAGAGAGAGAGAGAGAGAGAGAGAGAGAGAGAGAGAGAGAGAGAGAGAGAGAGAGAGAAAGCAAATGAACGCCTATGTGTAAATTATTCCATTATTGGAAATAGTGGTATACACTGTGATGTTGATTTCTTCTCCAAAGTGAAAGAGCTGTATAATTGTTTATTGATGTGATGATCTGTGGCGAGCTTTGCACTACGTTTGAAGAAGTTGTACCAATACGAATATTTCTGGGAATTGGTCAAGCATACAGGAAATAATGTTTCACTGTTGGCAGACGTGCAGCCTTCATTGGTTTTAAATTACCAATCATCTTCCGAGTGGGCGGGGCTTCATGACGTCAGAGACGACGTCACGGCTTTATCTCTACTCATAACTGAAGACTGAAGCGGCTGCGGATTCCACGACTGATTTTTACTCTTAGAAGTACCTTGATTATCAAAGTTAGGTACTAAGTGATACTGGATAAAATTAGGAAGGGGTATAAAACATACTCTGGCAAAGTTTCATCTTCATCCGACTCTGATATAAAGTTATTCGCGAAAAACAGCGTATCAGTAGCTCTGAATCTCATAGTAAATTGGGTGAAGTCATGTTAAGTTAAGCTAGATTTGGTAATTCAAGGTCATGTTAGTGTCCCCAAGGATAGACTTCAGATTTCTGGAGATTCGGACTATTGTTCTGATTTCTGAAGATTTTACTACCGATTTCTGGAGTTTTTTTTTCAGTATATAGTTACGCTACAGCCTAGGTCACTGTCCTCATTAAGGCGGAATGCCTACCAGAGCTGGGCGCGTTACTGGATATCGGCTAGTCCGGTACCGCTCCTCCGAACCTGGAAACGCAGGTAATCCATACCTGTACTTCCGCACCTAAAATTTTTTCCCTCGGTCTGCTTCCGCACCTCCGCACCTCCGATACCGTACCCATAACTATTAACGCGCGCCTGAAAAAATCTTGTCCGCACCTCAAAAAATATAACAAAATACAAGGCAATAATACATCAGAGCTCCATATATATATATATATATATATATATATATATATATATATATATATATATATATATATATATATATATATATATATATATATATATATATATATATATATATATATATATATATATATATATATTTATTTATTTATATATATATAATTTGGCCTATTTCTTAGTTGCATTTGGCATTTTCTAGTTACAAGAACCTTCAACTCTGCTGCTCTCTCTCTCTCTCTCTCTCTCTCTCTCTCTCTCTCTCTCTCAGGCACAGATGTAATAAAAATCAAGAATAAGAAAATAAATACACCACCACCACCACCATAGACCCAAATGGAGGAGGGAGAGAATAGTGGGGGTGTGAGGGTGAGGGGGAGAGTGGACAACCTATACCACAGCAGCAGCAGCAGCGGCCCTCACTGTTACCATATGGACGGAAAATTTTACTAATCTTTTAGAGTTGAAGACAATCCAGAGAGAGAGAGAGAGAGAGAGAGAGAGAGAGAGAGAGAGAGAGGAGCTTGCTTAGACCTGAATGAGTGACGTCACTAAGTGGCGGGAAAACATGCCTGGTAGCACAGACCGCCAAAAACGGCCGAAAGTAATGCTACGGAGTGCGGACTGTTAGCCGTCTTTATTCATTTATTATTTTTTCTTTTTTTTATCCTTGAAAATTTCAGGTGCGGAGGTACAGACTTAAAATGTCGCCTTTCCGTACCTATTCCGCACTTTTAAAAATTTTCCGCACTTCGTACCTTCGCACCTCATTTGGTGGCCCGCAGGTACGGAGGTGCGGACCGAGGTACGGGAAGTGCCCACCTCTGCTGCCTACCAAACGTCATCACAACCAGTCCAATGATTTCTTTTTCGTGAAAAGCTGATGCACTCACATAGATAAATGGACTCACAGACATATAAATGTGTGTGTGTGTGTGTGTGTGTGTGTGTGTGTGTGTGTGTGTGTTTTATGTTTCATGTTTCTGTTGGTAGGTAAGCTACAGTTATTATGACATTTTTTCTTTATCATTATTATAAGAAACTTTTGACAAATGCTTCAGTCTTCTTAGCAAGGCTTTATTCAGCTTTAGTTAATTTGCATGAGAGAGAGAAAACCCTACTTATTTTCCTTCACAATTCATACACAAGTTATGTACTGTACATACACACTACGTATGGGTACACTACATATGTGGCATACAACAACAACCACATCACAGTAAACTTACAGTGCCAGTTTGCAGGAGCAGTGCCACACAGATAAGTAAACTTTCTCTCGCCGTCCACGGTGAACTGGTCCTCCTGGCACACTCCTGTTGGCAGGGAAGGGTGAGGAGCGGAGGGCGACATCCTGACACTGGTGTGTGAGGTGTGTGAACTGGTGGTGTGTGAGGTCTTGCGTGAGGTGGTGTGTTAGGTGGTGTGGGGAGTGATGGTATGTGAGGTGGTATGTGAGGTGGTGTGTTAGGTGGTGTGGGGAGTGGTGGTATGTGAGGTGGTGTGGGGAGTGGTGGTGTGTGAGGTGGTGGTATATGAGCTGGTGGTGTGTGGAGTAGTGGTGTGTGAGGTGGTGTGTGGAGTGGTGGTGTGTGAGGTGGTGTGAAGTGAAGTGGCCTTACGATGATGTGGTGGTATGGTGATGAAGTGAAATGAGATATATCATGAAGAGTGGTGTGATGAAATAATGAAGTGAAGTGGTGACTGGTGCGGTGACATGGATGGTGTTATGTTGAGATGTTATTGTGATGAAGTGCAGTGAAGTGAGGTGGTGTGTGTTTTCTGATAACTGGACATGCCTTTGCTGTGGAGATTGACCCGATATAGAACAGACACGCGCGAGGCAGACTATCAATGGGGAAACGTTGGTGTCGACGCGGCCACACAGACACACAGACCATGTTAGTAAGTGAGATCATAGTAAGCTGCACGCATTACAGTGTCGTACGTGTCCCGCGCCACAGGTTATTGCCTATGTAAGTCATTCATTAGCGTTTGGAACCTTAGATCATCAGTTCATGGGTACGCTAAACGAGGTCAATCATAAGGTGTTATGAATGACTTTTACGTACATGACTGAAAATTACTCTTACATCCTGAACAAAAAACATATTCATTTGTTTATGTTATGACTTGTTTCAGTGTGGGTGGGTGTACTCGTATTTCAGTTAACTTATGTGGTCAGTCAAATAGCAAGACTTTCGCAATTTACGTTCTAGGTGGTACACGCGACTATAGAATTTTAGGGCAGAAATATATGTTCAGACATTCAGACAAATTGGAGGAGGAGGTGAAGAGAAACACAGGTGTGGGAAGGTGAGTTTATTCCCCCTGAAGAAGCATATAACAAAACTAGTCGGGAATAAACTCACTTCCCTACGCCTGTGTTTCTCTTCACCTCCTCTTCCATAAAAATATATGTTACGTATGGTCAATAACCATATGTCTTCCTCTACTTGTTTGCGGATGTCAAGCGAAGTGGAATTATGATGAAGTGGTGAAGTGGTGTTGTAATGAGAGCTAGGGTGTGTGGTGTGATAGGAGTAGCGTTATGATGAAGTGGTATTGTAATGAGAGACTGTGTTGTGTGGTGTGGTAGAATGAATAGTTTTATGATGAAGTGGTGAAGGGTTGTTGTAATGAGAGTTAGGGTGTGTGTGGTGTGATAGAAGGAGAGAGTAGTGTTAATGATGAAGTGGTGGAGGTGTAATGAAAGGGTGTGTTTTGTAGTAAAATGAGTGTGATAGTGGCCTCTCACACGAATACAACACACATACATGTGAGAGGCCACTATCACATCACGCTCCAGGTCTGTCTCAATACCCATCATTCTGTATTTTCGTCTTGCCCTTGTACTCATGGCAATAGACTCCAAGACGTCAAGTGATCATTCCCGGTTTGTTTACCCTTCCAAGCCAGGGTGTGCCATCACCATTACATTTGTCGCCAGCTGTGCGCCTCCACTATTACATGAGTAGTGTTATGATGAAGTGGTGTGTGGCGTGAGATATGAGACAGACTTGTGATGTGGGTGCTCACCAAACTGGTCTGGCGGGAAGGTCTCGAAGGTGTCAAAGTCAAAGCGCAGCTGGCAGACGTCTGGCGTGTGGAGCACTGTCATGGTACAGGTGAGGGCATCGCTGTACGTGGAGGGGTAGCCCGGACTCACAACATACGTGCAGTTGGTGGACGTGGTGTCTCCACAGGTTATCTCCTCTGTTGAGACACCAGCAAACAATGGCTAAAAGAATGTTTGATATGTTAATGAAATAAAAGAAGATATTTTGATTAATGTGCACAGAGATAAGGAGGAGGAAGAAAAAGGGAAATGAGAAAAAATAGAAGAAAAAGAAAGAGGAAACAAACGAACAAGAAGAGGAAGAAGAAGAAGAAGAAGAAGAAGAAGGAAAAGTAGAAGAAGATGAGAACAAGAACAATAAAAGCAAAGAAAAGAGCACGAAGAAAAGAGAAAAGGAAATATAAGAACCATAAAAAGAAGTCGAGGCAGAAGCAGAGACTCAGAAGCAGCAGCAGCAGCAGCGGACCAGCAAGCAACCCAGCACTCACTGTAGCAACACACGCCGAAGCCTCGAGCGCAGGATCCGATGGCGGTGCCTCCTCGCTGGCGGCATTCCGTGGCGGTGTAGCAGATGCCGCTAGAACCGTCCGCGCCGCACCCCGTGTTGGCGATGCGCACCACGGACAGCACTGCGGCAAAGAGGTGTGTGTGTGTGTGTGTGTGTGTGTGTGTGTGTGTGTGTGTGTGTGAGAGAGAGAGAGAGAGAGAGAGAGAGAGAGAGAGAGAGAGAGAGAGAGAGAGAGAGAGAGAGAGAGAGAGAGAGAGAGAGAGATTGTTAAGTCTGGAATCACTCATGTATAGACATAAGTTGAGCACTATAGTCATATATATAGCGGTGATGGATCATCTAATTAGTTCAAGTTATTATTCATGCAATATATTTCGCTTCTGCCAGTTTGGAAAACACGAAGAGGTATTATGCTGATTATGCCTTGGAATGACTATACTATACTTCAATGTCAGGGACCCAGCTCTGTGTGCTGAGCGCATAACAGAGGTGATACTCGTAGTGTCTGGCATGGAGGCGTACATGCATTACTCTTTCTCTCGACATATATCTTTAATCAACAAAGGCCTGTTCTCGAACTATACAGTATAGTAAGATTGCTCACAAAATGTGGTTGAACCTTCCATCACCTTAATGTCATGCACTTCATATTTCTGCTGGTAATCATGACAAGATTGTTTTTCCGATTTTCCAAACACTCCTTCAGTAATAGAAAGTGTCAAAAGTTTTTCGAAATCCAATTATCTTTAAGACTTTTGGCTCCTATCCAAAAACATCTCCAATAATTTTGCTTCATCATTTTTCCCTCCTTTATTTCATTTGTTTCTATAGAGCTGAACTCTTCTCTCAAACGTTTATCAATAACTGATTTGGATAATTCTGGGCTTGTCCTCCCTCTTGTCTTCCCTCTGAATACTTCATGCCATTAACTAAAATCCTTCGCAATGATGTTTTCCATGCATTCGCTAGCCTGTGATTTCAGTAATACTTGAATAACAAAGATATATATAGATTATGTAGAATGTAATAATGTGCTTGTAAGAGACTGTCTGATTGATACCATTTCTCGGTGATACGATTTCAGACTCATTGTGTTTATCAAAAGTAGCCTTTAAGGAAACTTGTTCTGACAGACACTTGATGACTGATATAGTCTCTTACAAGCACTGTATTACACCCTACATATACTTACTATCTTTTCTATTCAAGTATTATTGAAATCACAGTATTATCCCTATCTATTTATAAATCTAGGCACTATTCAATTAACTTACAAAAGCGACCCACTGCTGCTGTCTGGCTTGTGAGAGGTATGGAGTGGACAGGAGACTCTGCGGTGGTGGTGGTGGTGGTGGTGCCGTGATGATAACGGTGACCCCCAGCAGGTGACGCAGACTCAACACCTGCCACTGTTTCACCTGTGGGAACGTTTTCTCCTTTCGCGCTGTAGTCTTAGAACATACAACACTCTTTTTGTGCCCCATAAATCTACTCCTTCCTTGCGCTTCTCTCATGCAAGAAAATCATATCACACACACTCTCTCTCTCTCTCTCTCTCTCTCTCTCTCTCTCTCTCTCTCTGTGTGTGTGTGTGTGTGTGTGTGTGTATTTCACTGTTTGTCTGATCTGCTGCAGTCTCTGACCAGACAGCCAGACGTTACCCTACGGAACGAGCTCAGAGCTCATTGTTTCCGATCTTCGGATAGGCCTGAGACCAGGCACACACCACACACCGGGACAACAAGGTCACAACTCCTCGATTTACATCCCGTACCTACTCACTGCTAGGTGAAAGGAGACACACCCAAATATCTCCACCCGGCCGGGGAATCGAACCCCGGTCCTCTGGCTTGTGAAGCCAGGTGTGTGTGTGTGTGTGTGTGTGTGTGTGTGTGTGTGTGTGTGTGTGTGTGTGTGTGAAGCGGTACGCACTTCAGCACAACATATGTTTTTTGTTCTCCGGGAAGACAGGCGAGCCACAGTCTGGAGAAAAATTGTCACCTATACAATTGGCCGTCTTCACACCTGGCTGCCTGATTAATTGAAGCAGCAGGAAAGACGCCGCGCCAGATGTGGGACGGGACGGTGATGGTGGTGGTGTGATAAAGGTGGTTATGGTGAGAGAGAGAGAGAGAGAGAGAGAGAGAGAGAGAGAGAGAAATTCACTCTCTCTCTCTCTCTCTCTCTCTCTCTCTAAGACTAAGCTTACCTTGGCTTGTACACACGCGACACAAAGTTCCACACACAAGAATAAGCACAAGGTGAGTCGCAGTCACCCAGTCCCAAACAGTTCTCATTCTTTAAGTTCAGTTTATCTTGATTTATTTTATTCCTTTATTTCCAACTCTATATCTGCAGTAAGCTTTAATCAGCTCGCCATGTTTGCAACGGTTCGTGAAAGAGCTCACTGATACTTTGGCAGGGACTATGTAAAGTAATAGGGCTGCTGCCAGGGACTGTGAGGCTGGCTGGCTGGCGGGCTAGTGTGAGGTGATCGGGTTGATAGAGAACCAATTTGTGTGATTTTATTTCCTTATGTCGGTTGTACGCCAGTTTTTTTTTTTTTCAGATAGAATAAATAGTAAGTAAAGCTTTTTTTTTCAGTTTTGACTCGGAAAGAACGCTTACTCTTACAAATTTGTGAATAATAGACACACACACTTGAAGGGATTTTTTTTTAGATATTTCACAATCATCAATCAGCTGTACGTTGTTGCACGTTTATCTCTATATTAGTTATGCTTTAGATTATCAAAGAAATATTTCCCTTCCGCTAATGATCTGCAAAGAACACTCACTCCAACAATTTTCTGACTAGAGGTCTCTTACAACTGCAATGATCTACAGGACATGGCTTTTCACAGAATGTACTGTACACAGCTTTGTGTGTCACTTCGCGGCGGCGGTTACAATGAAGTGCATGTAACACTGATGGCAGCAGCATTAGTAACACGTAGTCTCCAACACAAGACAGAGCAAGCGATATACTAGTTTGTACGTATCTCTCTGATGCAAGAGTGTGGCATACAATACAGTAGGTATTATGGAGTTACTCTCGGGAGGGTTGACTGATCGCATTTACAATTTTGTGTGTTGATCATAAATTCCTGTTTTGTTGTTGTTACTGAGGCTAGTTATCAGTATCAGTGACAGCGTTGGTGGTGACGGTGACGGTAGTGGTTGACTGGTTGTGGTGGTAGTGGTGGGGATCCTCGCAGGAGGACGGTCACAGAACTACTGAGTACTGACCAGGAAGAAAAGGGGTGGGCCAACGTCTCACACACACACACACACACACACACACACACACACACACACACACACACACACACACACACACACACACACACACACACTCTGTAATGCCAAATGCCTTACTGAAGTCGAGGAAGAGAACATCGGTCTGGCATTTCTGGTTGATGCTTAGGGACCAATCATGGATTGCTTCATTGAGTTGGGTCTCACAAGACTGTTTTTCCCGAAAACCATGTTGGTCGTTGATCAGGATCTTATTTCCTGCTAGGTGCTTTGCCATGTGTCTGAGAACAATGCATGTGTTCCATGATTTTGCAACATATGCATGGTCGGTAGTTGGAAGGGTGACATTTATTTCCTTTCTTATATATGTCAACTACTCTAGCTTTGCTCTAGTCCTCGGGAAGTCTTCCGGTATTAAAGACTAGCTGCTGCATGATATGAGTCAGTCTGCTGATCTCCAGGACGAACATGTTCCCTGCTGACTGACAATGACTCATTCCCTTTGTTGGACACACACAGGAGCAAGATTATGTACTGTGAACATTGAACCCAGTGTCCACTGTGCAGTGTGCACTGTCCCAGACAATGCGTCAGTGACAGTGACGCCGCGGCACGAAGCTCGGTTAATGCCTGATGGGTCCAGGCTTCAGGACCAGGGAAATACTTTCATTATAGCCTACCATGAATCTCTCTTTTTTCGTCTCTATTTTGTACACAAGATAGGCAATGTCCTAATATCTGGGTCCCTCGCTCAATCCCCTCGCTTCCCAGCTCCCTTTCGCTGCTCTTTCACGGCTGATTTTATGTCACATCCATGAACCCGTGGACGCTATTGCTCGGATAACGAATAGAGGAATATGAGCAAAAGGAAAAAAAAAAAAACGAATAGGAGAATATGATAACGAATAAGGAAATATGATGAAATGGTAATGAAAATGATAACGAATAAGGGAATGAGACGAAATGGAAATGAAAATGTGGCAACGAATATAGAAATAGAAAGAAATGGTAATAAAATAGCAATATAAGTTGAAGGTATGATAAACAGAGGAAGTACTTTTACGTCGCAAGAGGCCTTAGGTTTTTTATCCGTGTATTTGCAAACAAACTGTTTGTTAGTGCACCGTAACAACGCCAAACTGACATGTCATGAGATTGGAGGTGTAGGTGAGGTCTTTGATGTGGGTGAAGGGCGTGTGACACTGGAGAGAAAGGATGCAGACGAGTTGAATGAAATGATCAGCAGGGAGGAGGTGGAGAAATGTGTGAAGAAGCAGAAGAATGGGAAGGCAGCAGGGCCGGATGAGATACCTTATGAATTGTACAAAAATGGAGAAGTTGTGATTGATAGGATGACTGAATTGTTTAACCAGGTGTGGGAGGAGGAGAGTGCCGAGAATGCGGAATGAATGCAGGGTGACCTTGCTGCATAAGGGAGGGTACAAGAGTAAGAATGAGTTGAAAAACTACAGGCCGATTGCGTTAATTAACACAGTAGGAAAAGTGTTCAGTGCGGTTTTGAATGAGAGATTGTGTAAATGGATTGAGAGAGTTGGAGTGTTAGGTGAAGAGCAGAATGGGTTCCGTGTGGACAGGAGAGCTGAAGACAATATGTTTGTGGTGAATGAATTGATTGAGAGAAAGAAGAAAGATGGTAGCAAATTATACTTAGATCATAGGCTGGCAGAGAGAGAGAGAGAGAGAGACCGCGCATATGTGAAGTTGTAAACAGTCAAATTGTCAGTGTGTACGTGTGTGTGACTTTCTGGCGCTTCCTACAGTTACTACATGGTGCATTAATGGCTATACAGGTCGGTGTGAGGCCCAGCCAGAGCCACACACTCTCCTGACTACCAGGAGTGCAGCAAGTGAGGAGAGTTGAGAGCAGTACAAGTTACGAGACACACTTGCCCCAACGATTAATTTCTTTCTTGCTGTTCGTCAGCCTTTGCTTGGGTTATGAGGGAGTGGGCCTATTACCACGACCACTATAACCTTCCAGAATGCTCACTAACCTACTACGACCCGTCTATAACCTGTTAAACTACATAAACACTCACTTACCAACTATGACCCGTCTGCAACCTTTCCACTCGCTCAATAAACTACGTACAACACCATCAGTCTCAGTAACCATTCCAACCACTCACTCACCCACTGCTAACCCTCTAATTACCCTATACACTGTCAATCATGATTGCACAGTCATCGAGATTGTGCAAACAGTGTTTGGGCCACACACTATGAGTAAGATTGAACAATCATTACTTACCTGTTGCAGTTTGTGGAGTGAAGATGAGTAAAGCGGCTGCATGTATAGCCATTCTGCTGGCTTTAGACAATGAAGAAGAAAAGAAAATTGTGAAAAGAAAGGTGTGGATGAAAGAGTGGCTTAAAAAAAGAAATAAATTCACACATGAAAACCTACTACAGGAATTGCTTCTCTCTGCTCCTGCAGATTACAAAAAATTTTACGTATGGACAGAGAATCATTTATGGATTTGCTAGAAAAGACTATGCCTCTGATACAGAAAACGGATACTAAGCTGAGAGATTCCATTTCACCCAGTGAAAGGCTTTCCAGTACTCTACGATTCTTAGCTACTGGACAAACATTTCAGGAACTTGTGTTCGCCACTGCCATCTCTCCACAAAGTCTTGGTCGTATCGTTATGGAAACCTGTAATGCCATCATCACTGTATTGAAGGAGCATATTAAGGTAAGGTTAATTACGTACAGATTAAAGAAATACGATTTATTGGGTATCATAACATTGTTTTAAGACTATTTGAGAAAAAAATTTATATATACTAACTTTGACCTGTTACGTAAGTTAATTGCCTACTGTGAAAATGAACTTGATTGATTGCTTACGAAAAATAAACAATAAGCCTACATACTTATTTCCACCACCAATGTGCCATAATGTATGTTATTTTATAAGCTGTAATGGGGATCACTAAGAAGGTCTGCCACCGTTCTGTAAACACGCACTCCTTCCACATCTGCATTAGTGACAATATTCCCCTGAGTAGTGCTAAGTCCACTGGTATTTGAATTGCTCTCGGATGAAAGATCACAAAAAGGCGTGGAAGATCTAGTGTGAACATCAGCATTTTCATTAATTTTCACGCTATGTCTGTGCAATGTGCCTAAACGAGCCTCAAAGAGAATATCATTAATAGCCTTCCTTGCATATATTTGCTGTTCTGCAGTCACATTCCAGAATTCTTGAGCCCAGCTCCTTGCTAGTGTATCAATGGAGTCGTTACTCTGTTGAAGGTGTGCACAAGCAAGGGAAAGTGCTTCGTAACGTTTACTTTCCATATCACATTTCTTTTTCCTCTTTGAGGTATGAGAATATACCTCCTGTGACTCTGTGGCAGATGTGGACGGCTCCTGCAGTTCTCGACGATAGTTGGAACGTAAACTATTTATTTTCTTGGTTACTGTGGCACGAGTGGCATTTGGGTCAATTTCTCTGATTTTGTCAATTAATTTCACGTAGCATTCACTTTTTAAGCTTCTGTTCTTGTACTCGTCACTTTTTACTTTCCACAAAGCAGGAAAATCTCTGTATACTTGGATGAACTCCCTCCAAAATTCCTGAGTGTCCAGTGTGCTCGCCATGGTTAACAAGGAAAGACTGAGCTTTTGGCGCAATCATCGCCACTGACTATAACTCATGATGGTGCAACTACTATGCTTGAGCTTACAAAATCAAACCGTGTCGGAAATTTCTCAATCATCTGCGCAAACACTCAATCACGCCCACTCACACAGGATATGCTTGCGCAATCATGAATATTGTACAATCATGATTGACAGTGTATAGGGGCCTCAAACCTTTACAAACACTCGTTAATGACTACTCCACCTCAACAGCCCACACAACCTGGTGCACTGAAAGTCTTACACCATAGTACCATACCCTCACCTCAGGACGAAACTTCCTTCTGGAAGTTTTCAAACGTTTAAGAATAAATGTGTACTTCATTTCCGTGGCAAATCGAAATTCATTTTTTTATTCTCCGCTCCCCTCTTCCCTCAAAAGAAAAAAAAAAAAAAACAGTCTATCTCCTTAGAAATTACTGTCTTGCAATGAAAACGAAAAAAAAAAAAAAAATACAAAACAGACCAAAATGTACCAGAATAAAATAGTTTCATTATGACAGACTAGTGAGAGTACTATAAAAGTAACACTCCAAAATGTTGACTGTTACTGCTGTGCAGAGTACTTGCTGCCGCTGATCACCGCTGCCCAAGCTAACCTGTTGAAACTTATCTGTTTGACCCAGATTAACTTTATCCTAATTTTGAACTAACCTAACCTAGTTGAGGTGACAAGCATCGCTGATACTTCTTCCCCATAATAAATCAACTTTATCTAACCTAATTAAACTGATCTAACTATTCAAAACAAACCAGCTTAACCTGACTAGCAGTGTTAAGAAATTAATATGAAGTCATTAGCTTATCTTTCTATGTAAAGTCTGGCAATACAGTGGTAATAATTGGGGCAACATCCTTCCTGTTCACACATCTTCCAGAAACTGATTCAAATCGAGTCACTTCTCTCCACAAACTGCTCTGATTGGCTAGATTTGTTTCATATTATTTTTATTGGTCAGTGCCTGTATGCACAAACAAAAGAACAAATCATTGTCATTGATTCATGTGTGTGGAAATATTGTGACAATACACACACACAAAAGAACACACCTAACGGCATTCCTCAGTGGCCGGCAGTCCATCACATATGTGGGTGTGGCAGTGTGTTGGTTTGTTCCTCCCCAAAACGCTAAATATAGGAAATATTGTCAACATTACAAGCAATTTGCGACAGGTATGTATGGGTTTCAATTACTCAGAAAGAGAAGCATTATTAGATGACAAGGATAAGAAAAGCCATGCTGATTATGGTGTAATACTGTAAAAATATCTGTAACCAAACTTAACTTAAAGAATGGTGGTGTGTATTTACCTAGTTGTATTTTACAGGGTTCGAGCAGGGCTCATAGTGTCCTGTCTCCGTGTCTCCATTTATCCAATTTTTCTTTAAAGTTATGCACATTATGTGCTGTAACAACTTAATCACTCAAGGCACTCCACTTCTCCACCGTTCTGTGTGGAAAACTGTATTTTCCAATATCCTTCACACACTGCCTCATCTTAATCTTCTTTGCATGTCCTCTTCTCCTTTTAGTTTCTTCTGTCACCAGCACCAGGTCTTACTTATCTGTTTTTTCAATGCAATTGACTATCTTGTGCATAGTTATTAGGTCTCCTCGTTCTCTTCTATCTTGTAAGGCTGACAATTTTGTTTCTTTCAGCCTTTCTTCATATGTATAGGTCCTTTAGTTCTGGCACCATCTTTGTATCTATCTTCTGGATCCGTTCTAATCTTCTTGTATCATTTAAAGAGCTCGGTGACCACACCACTGCTGCATATTCCAGCTTTGGACGTATCATGCTTGTGATAATTTTTTTCATCTTATCTTTGTCCATGAATTGAAATACCACTCTAATATTAATCAACATTTTATATGCTAATCTAACTATCTTATGTGTTTTCGGGGTTCAGATTTTCCTGTATAATCACTCCCTGATCTTTTCCTCTTTAGTCTTCATTATTTGTTCCTCTCCCATCAGATAGTTCCATACCAGTCTTCTCTTCCTCTTCCCCAATTCCATTATGTGACATTTCTTTGCATTGAACTTTTTACATTCTTTTAGTGCCCAGCCTGACACACCATCCTGCCCCATTGCATTTCTGACATCCAAATTATCCAATATCTTCTTTGTGCACTATGATTTCCTGCAATCCTTGGCAATGCAATGTCCTATTTGGTTCTGCAAATTCCTCTTTTTAGTGAACACAGTTTTGAAGCTCATTCATTATTTCACTCATTTCCTTTGCTGTTTGGTATGTCTTCTCTCCTTTAATTATTTTTTTTTATTGTTTCCTTATTTTTCATATTACCATTTATAAATTTGTAGAAAAGATTGGGTTCATCTTTGCATTTTTTGCACCACATCTTTCTCAAAGTTTCTTTCTTCCTCTTTCCTTACTCTGATATATTAATTTCTCACATCCTTATATTGCTGTCTATTATTGTCATTTCTCTGCTTTATGAGTTTCTTCCAAGCTTTATTTTTTGCTTTTTTAGCTTCTAGACATCTGGCATTGTACCAAGCGTGTATACTTTTCTTTACTCTGTAGATAGTATGTATTTCTTCACTCCCTCGTAATATTTCTGTAGGAATATTTAATGTTTCCCCTGTATGTTCCTTCCGTTCATAATGTTCCTCCATTCAATATCAGCAAAATATTTTCTTAGCTTTTCAAAATCTGCTCTTGCATAATTTAATCTCTCCTTTTTTTAGTAATCTCTGTTAATCTCCTTACTGCAAAAGATATTTTATTTCTTAAAATTATGTTTATGTCGGGGAGGGGGTTTGGTAGGGCGGAGGGAATCATATATGGGATATTTCCAGGGAGGTAAAGGCCAGGGAAGGGAAATCACTTGGGGGGGTAAAGGCCTGATGGGGTAAATACCAAGGGGAAAATCACTGCAGTGGGTAAAGGGTGGGGAGTAATCACCAGGGGGGGGAAATGGCTTGCTTCGGTCATCTCTGTATCTTGTCTAATCCTCTTCCTGCATTTCCAACACTAATGTTACATGATCACTTCTTCCCATTGGACCAAGGTATTGTAAGCTGGGAGGGGGCTCTGGCTTCTTTGTGAATACTAGGTCAAGCAATGATGGTCCTTCTTCCCCCCTGTACCTTGTTGATTCTTCCACCCACTGATCCATTGTATTTACCGTAGTCAACTGTAACACCTTGCTCCATCATCCAGCATTATCCATTAGTTCCATATCTCTCCAGTTTACTCTTTTACAGTTAAAGTCTCCTACTAATAATATTCTTCCATCTCTTCTTATCATATTATCTAAGCACTTAATCACCTCTCTTTGTATATCCTTATGTTCCTCAGTTCCCCATGTATTTGTCTTAGGTGGCACATATGTAACTTATTTTCTTTTTTTCAGTTCCTCTGTTTTGATTGTTACTCCCATTACTTCCACTTTACCATCACCATATTGCACTTCCTCCACACATATATTATCTTGAATCATTACTAGCACTCCTTCCCCTTTTCCCTACCTGTCTCATTTCCAGCTATTTATTATATCCCTCTTCTTTAAAGCTAACATGGATCTCCTCTTTTAGTTTTGTTTCTACTATGCACATTACATCCGGTCTTTTTTCTTTCAAATAATCTCTAACCTCCAACACACTGGATAAGAACCTATCTATATTAGTGTAAGTCACTCTTAATTTCTGCCTCTTCCATGACCTCCTCCTTTTTCCGAATATACGTACCACTTCTTTAGTCTCGTATCTAAAACCCTCCAGGAGAAAATCTTCTTGATCTCCGTCCTTTTCTCATCTTTTTCCTTAGCTTCATTTCTTAGCACTTTTTCCTTCTCCCTTTCCTTCAGGTTCACATCTCTTTTATCCATGTATCCTTAAAGTCAGTGTCATCAGACAGTTTCCCTTTTCTTGTCTTAATTTCCTCCACTGCCATCTGTGATCTCATTCTCTCTTTCATTGGTCTCTTACCCCCTTCACTAAACCTTTCCAATTTAATCACATCCTCCACTTCTTGGTTAAACTCCTGTGTACTGTCCTGGACCTGTTTGATAATAGTTTTGGTCAATTCTCTCTCTTCTTGCTCTCACGAACTTGTTTTGATTTTTTTTTCCTTCATCCCAAAAATTATTAAGAAACATTTCCTCTTATCCACTGTATCTCTCACTAGATATTCTTTCTCCTTAATTAGTTGTATAACAGTGTCCTTTGTCTTTTCTTGAATTTGCTTCCTTACTACCTCTGAAAATTTAACTTTTTCCTCTTCATTTTCCTGTTTCCATGCATTTCGTAATTCCTCCGATTTGCTTTCACCCATTCCGTTCTCTACTTTATCCTCCACACCCTATATTTTTTTTCTGTAGCCTCCTTAAGGAATCTTCATAGTCGCATCATGCAACCTTTAGTACATTGTTTTGTTTCTTTATCTCCTACATCTCCTTCATCTCTTGATTTATTTCTTGTACTTTCTCACATTCCTCTAATCTCACTTTTCTTTTAGGTCAGTGTTTTCCTTTATTATTAACTTGTGTTTTTCCATCATTCTTGACATCACCTCCTTCATGTATCTTATCTCCTTTTCCACGTTTATCAGCCTCCTCACATTACTTCTTTCCTCTCTGAATCCAGAAAAATCCTTGTTCATATTATCATCACTCAGTCTCTTCAGGTCAACAGGTGTTTTGATATACCTTTGGTTTCAAAACATGGTGTTTTGTTTTGGTCTCGTACGTTTGGCAGCACCACCTAGCTCCGCCTCTCCCTCCATATTCTGTTTTATATGGTATCCAAATCTTATTTATTATGGAGACAGGAGAACCCTATGGCCCCCTCTTTCCCCAGTGCATAGGTCTAGGTCAGGCTCCAAAGCTTGCTGTAGTGCTTCCCCTGGGAGCTGTTTTTGAACATCTTGTTGGTACAGCTTCTTGACAGTGTGTGTATTTACCTAGTTGTATTGTACAGGGTTCGAGCAGGGGTCATAGTGTCCTGTCTCCATATTTCCATTTATCTAATTTTTCTTTAAAGTTATGCACACTATGTGCTGCAACAATTCCATTATCCAATGCATTCCATTTTTCCACCATTCTGTGTTGAAAACTGTTTTTCAACATCCTTCACACACTGCCTCATCCTTTTTTTTTTTTTTTTTTTTTTTTTTACATTACAAGGGCACTGGCCAAGGAAAACAAAGTGTTGGAAAAAAAAATCCCGCTTGCCAGGCCCTGTTAAGAGGAAAGTAGTTCCAGTTAAAAAGGGTCCAGTTAACGTAAGAGGTGTCTTGACACTCCTCTTTGAAAGAGTTTAAGTCATAGGCAGGTGGAAATACAGACACAGGTAGAGAGTTCCAGAGTTTACCAGTGTAGGGAATGAAGGAGTGAAGATACTGGTTAACTCTTGCATTAGGAAGATGGACAGAATAGGGATGAGAAGAAGTAGAGAGTCTTGTGCAGCGAGGCCACAGGAAAGGCATGCAGTTAGCAAGTTCAGAAGAGCAGACAGCATGAAAACAGCGGTAGAAGACAGATAAAGATGCAACATTGCGGCGGTGACTTAAAGAATCAAGACAGTCAGTTAGAGGAGAAGAGTTGATAAGACGAAAAGCTTTAGATTCCACCTTGTTTAGTAAAGCTGTGTGTGGATCCCCAGACATGAGAGCCATACTCCATACACGGGCGGATAAGGCCCTTGTACAGAGCAAGCAGCTGGGAGGAGAGAAAATGGACGAAGACGCCATAGGACACCTAACTTGGAAGCTGATTTAGCAAGAGTAGAGATGTGAAATTTCAGTTTAGATTTTTAGTGAAGGATAGACCGAGTGTGTTTAATGTAGAGGAGAGGGAAGTTGAGTGTTATTGAAGAAGAGAGGATAGTTGTCTGGAAGGTTATGTCAGTAGATAGTTGTAGAAATTGAGTTTTTGAGGCATTGAACAAAACCAGGTTTCTCTGCCCCAATCAGAAACAAGTGAAAGATCAGAAGTTAGGCGTCCTATAGCATCTCGCCTTGAGTCATTTAATTGTTGTTGGGTTGGGCGTCTGTTGAACGCTGTTGAATAATGCAGGGTGGTATCATCAGCATAGGAGTGGATAGGGCATTGAGTCAGATTTAGGAGATCATTGATGAATAATAGAAAGAGAGTGGGTGATAGGACAGAACCCTGTGGAACACCACTGTTGATAGTTTTAGGGAAGAACAGTGACCGTCTACTACAGCAGCAATAGAACGATCGGAAAGGAAACTGGAGATGAAGGTACAGAGAGAAGGATAGAATCCGTAGGAGGTAGTTTAGAAATTAAAGATTTGTGCCAGACTCTATCGAAGGCTTTCGATATGTCACAGCAAAGGTTTCACCAAGTCCTAAAGAGGATGACAGCAAAGGTTTCACCAAGTACGGAAACCATACTGGCAATCAAAGAGGATGACCAAGATTCAGTTAGGAAAGTAAGAAGATCACCAGTAGATCTGCCTTTACAAGAAGGGAGACACAGATGAAAGAGTTTGACAGGCAATCAGAGTTTTGAGAACAACAAGGTCCATGAGCTCGAGAATAGACCATGAAAACGTCTAAAGAATTTTAATTTAGGGATGAAGTAGTCTATTAAGGATAGATCTCAAAGGGAAGAGTTCAGCTTTAGAAAAGAAGGCTGTAGTTAGAAATCAAAGCTATAGGGCGGTAGTTCCAGCAAGAAGGATTGAAGTAGTGGACACCTTTTTAGCGAGGACAGTTTTGAACAACAAGGGACTCCATCCGGACCGTAAGCCTTCCGAGAATCAAGGCCAGAGACAGGAAAACGTCTTTATAAAGAATTTTAATTTTAGGGATGAAGTAGTCAGAGGGTGGATAAAGGAATATGCCCAGAATCATCCAAAGTTGAGTTGGTAGCAAAGGTTTGAGCGAAGAGTTCAGCTTTAGAAAAGAAGAGACAGCTGTAGAGCCATCTGGATGAAGTAAAGGAGGAAAGACGAAGAAGTAAAGTTGTTAGAGATATTATTGGCTAGATGCCAGAAATCTCAGAGGAGTTAAAATTGGAAAGACTTTGACATTTTCTATTGATGAAAGAGTTTTTAGTAAGTTGGAGAATAGATTTCATGATTACGGGCAGAAATATATAGGGCATGAGTTTCAGCAGTTGGATCTCTACGGAACCGTTTGTGCTCTCTATCATTGACAGCACGAGAACAAGCAGAGTTAAACCAAGGCTTTTTAGCTTTAGGGTTAGAGAAAGTATGAGGAATGTATAGCTCCATGCCAGAGATAATCACCTCTGTTATGCGCTCGGCACAAAGAGAAGGATCTCTGACATGAAAACAATAATCATTCACAAAGCTGGTGGTGAACATTGAAATCTAAAATGGAGATCTCAGCAAAGGAAAGTGAGATAAGATGTGCTCTTGGAAGTCAAATAGTCAAAGAATTTTACATAGTCAGAGGAATCTTATACAGCACAGATGAATTTAGTTGTCCTCTTGACCCTCCATCCTTTTCTGCAAACAGCACCAGGTCTTCTTTGTCTATCTTTTCAATATCATTTACTATTTTATACATTGTTATTAGGTCCCCTCGTTCTCTTCTATCTTGTAAGGTTGGCAATCCCATTTCCTTCAGTCCTTCATATGTGAGGTCCTTTAATTCCAGCACCATCTTTGTAGCAATCTTCTGTATCCTTTCCAGTTTTCTTATATCCTTTTTAGAACTTGGAGACCATACCACTGCTGCATATTCCAGAAGTATCATGCTGGTGATGATTTTTTTCATCATACCTTTATCCATGTAATGAAATGCCTCTTTTATATTAGTCAGTATCCTATATGATAGTCCAAATATCTTATTTATGTGTTTATCAGAGCTCAGATTTTCTTGTATGATCACTCCAAGATCTTTTTCCTTTCTAGTCTTTGTTATTTGCTCCTCTCCCATCAAATAGTTCCATGCTGGTCTTCTTTTACTCTTTCCTAGTTCCATTATGTGACATTTTTTGGCATTAAACTCCAGTTTCCACTTCTTGCCCCATTCATAGATCTTATTTAAATCTTCCTGTAGCAGTATATAGTCCTCTCTGGTTTTGATAACTTTTAGCAACTTTGCATCATCAGCGAATAAATTCATATAGCTGTTTACTCCAATGTGAATATTGTTTACATAAACTTGAAACATAATGGGGACTAACACTGACACTTGTGGCACCCCACTGGTTACTTTACTCCAAGACGAGTATGTAGCTTTGATCACAGTTCTCATTTCTCTATCCTTCAAATGATCTCTTATCCATTCAAGCAAGGTTCCACGCAGTCCTCCTATGTTCTCTAGTTTCCAAGATAAATCTTCTGTGAGGGACTTTATCAAATGCCTTTTTAATGTCCAAGTATATTGTGTCTACCCATCCATCTCTGCTTTCAGGTCCTGCAATAACCCTAGAGTAGAAGCTTAATAAGTTTGATACACATGACCGCTGTCCTGAATCCAAATTGTCTGTTCAATATGACTTGCTCCTCTTCTAGAAATTTAACCCATTTTTCTTTGATAATTATTTCACATAACTTCCCTACAATACTTGTAAGTGACACTGGTCTGTAGTTTAGTGGTTCAGTCGCCTTTCCTCCTTTAAACATCGGTATTATGTTGGCTCTCTTCCACTCTAGTGGAACTTTACCATCATTTATTGAACTTTTAATTATTTTCCAAATTGGCTCCAGTAATTGTTCTTTACATTCTTTTAACACCCAGCCTGGTACACCATCTGGCCCCATTGTTTTTCTGACTTACAACTTGTCCAGTAATCTTCCAATATCCTCTTTATGAACTGCAATTTCTTGTAATCCTAGGCAGTTCAATGTCCTATTAGGTTCTGTGAAATCATCTTCTTCAGTGAATACCATTTTGAAGCTCTTATTCATTATTTCACACATTTCTTTCTCTGTTTGGTATGTCTTTCCTTCTTTAATTATTTTTTCAATTGTTTCCTTATTCTTTGTTTTGCCATTTATAAACTTGTAGAAAAGTTTTGGTTCATCCTTGCTTTTATCCACTATATCCTTCTCAAACTTTCTTTCTTCCTCTCTCCTTACTCTAATATATCCATTTCTAGCATCTTTGTACTGCCGACTATTATAGTCATTTCCCTGCTTTAAAAGTTTCTTCCATGCTTTATCCTTTGCCGTTTTTGCTTGTAAGCATCTAGCATTGTACCATGTATGTATTTTTTTCTGAGTTCTATAAACAGGAACAAACTTTTTTACTCCTTCATTGTATTCCTGTAAGAATATGTCATATTTCTCTTGTACAGTCTTCCTGCACATAATATTACTCCACTCAATATCAGCAAAATAAATCCTTAATTTTTCAAAAGTTGCTCTTGCATAATTTAATCTCTCTCCTTTATAGTCCTCTCTGTATCTTATCTCATCTTCCTCCTGCATTTGCATTTCTAATGTCACAGTCATGATCACTTTTCCCCATTGGACTAAGGTATTGTATTTGTATGATGGGAGGGGACTCCTTTTTTTTTTTTTTTTTTTTATACCATGTCATTTCACAATTTATCTAAAGGAATGCTTTTTTCCTCCACCTCAAAGCCCACTAGGAATCCTTCAAGTGAAACCTTACCTACACTCCAATCATGGACAGGATTCAAACCTGTCTTGAGATTGACCAAAGCACACATGGTTCCACTGTACCCATTTTTTTTTGTGAAGACTAGGTCAAGTAACAATGGTTCCTCTTCCCCCCTGTATCTTCTTGACTCTTCCACCCATTGGTCCATTGTATTAACCATAGTCATCTGTAACACTTTCTCACTCCACTGCCCAGCATTGTCCATTACTTCCATCTCTCAGTTTTTTTTACAGTTGAAGTCTCCAACTAAGAGTATTCTTCTATCTCTTCTTATCATGTTATCCAGATACTTCATCGTCTCTCTTTGCATATCTTTATGCTCTTCTGATTCCCATGTGTCTGTGGTGGAACATATGTAACTATAATTTTTTCTTCTTCAAATCTTCTGTTCTGATTGTTACTCCCAATGCTTCCACTTTGTCCTCACCATATTGCACATCCTCCACACATACGTATATTATCACGAACCATTATTAGCACTCCTTCTCCCCCTTTATCCTTCCTGTCCCTCCTCCAGGTATTATACCCTTCCTCTTTAAAGCTGACATGGATCTCATTCTTCAGTTTTGTTTCAACAATGCATATTACATCTGGCTTTTTCTCTTTCAAATAGTCCCGAACTTCCAATATGCTTGATAACAAACTATCTGTGTTAGTATAAGTCACTCTTAATTTATTGCCTCCTCCATGACCTCCTCTTTTTTCCTTAAGTACCACTTCTTTAGTCTCATATCCAGAACCCTCCAGTAAAATTCTTCTTCTCTATCCCTGTCCTTTTCATGTTTTTTTCCTTAGCTTCACTTCTTAGGACTTTCTCCTTTTCCCTTTCCTCTAAGTTCACATCTCTTTTTATCCATATTTCCTTGTGATCAACATCATCGGCTAACTTCCCTTTTCTTGCCATTATTTCTTCTACAGCCACTTGAGATCTCATTTTCACCTTCATTGGTCTCTTACCCCGTTCAGTGTACCTTCCCAGCCTAACCACTTCCTCTACCTCCTGGTCTAATTCTTGTGTGCTATCTTGTACCCTTTTGATAACCGTTTTAAAGGCCATTTCCCTTTCTTCACATTCTCTTGTGAATTTTTTGGATTTTTCTTTTCTGTCATCCTGTAGATCACGAAGCTTTTTTTCTTGTCTTGTGTATTTACCTATTTGTGTATTACAGGGTCCGAGCTAAGCTCTCTGTGTCCTGTCTCCTTGTCCACTCCTGTCATATCTCTCTTTCATCTGATTGACACACACCGTGTCAACATCACTGGTCAGTTTATTCCACTTATCAATACTACGATGCGGGAAATTGTACTTTCTCACGTCATTTAGACAGATGTCTTTTATTGATTTTTTTCCATGTCCTCGGAGATGATTACTTGTGGTCACCTTTATCAACTTTCTGTCCAATATGTCAATCTTGTTCACCAATTTATACATAGTTATCATGTCTCCTCTTGTTCTTCTCTCTTCTAATGTGGTCAGCCCCAGCTTCCTCAGTCTTTCCTCATAGTCTAACTCCCTGAGTCCTGGTACCATCCTTGTTGCCAGCCTCTGTACCCTTTCCACCTTCTTCACATTTTTCTTCATATGCGGTGACCAGACGCAAGCTGCATATTCTAACTGGGGTCTTATTAAGATACATAATATCTTCTTCATCATTCCTTCATCTAGGTAGTGGAATGCAATATTTTGAAGCATGTTATATGTTTTTCAAAAGATCTTGTTAATGTGTTTCTCCGTTTCTCCGGTGACAAAGTGTTTTGCACGGTTACTCCTAAGTCTTTCTCCTCATTGGTCTCTTCAATTTTCTCATCACCCAGCCTATAATCCCTGTTTGGTCTGTATCTACTTCTTCCCATTTTCATAACATGGCTCTTGTTTATATTAAATTCCATCTGCCACTCTTTACTCCACTCATATATTTTATCAAGATCTTCCTGTAACTTGTTACAATCTTCCACATTCTTTACTCTCCTCATAATTTTAGTATCGTCCAAACATGTTCATGTAACTGTCAATTCCTACTGGCATATCATTAACATAAATCAAAAACATGATGGGACCAAGCACTGACCCTTGTGGAACTCCACTGGTTACCTTCTTCCACTCGGACTTCCTTCCTCTCACCACTGTTCTCATTTCTCTTCCCACTAAGTAATTTTCCATCCATTTTGCTAGTTTATCATTTACTCCTCCAATCTTCTTTAGTTTCCACATCAGTCTATTGTGTGGTACTTTATCAAAGGCCTTTCTCAAGTCCAGGTAGATAGCATCCACCCATCCCTCTCTTTGTTGTAGTATGTCAGTCACTCTCGAATAAAAACATAATAAATTGGATATGCACGATCTTCCTTTTCTGAAACTAAACTGCCTTTCACTCAGAATGTTTTCTCTTTCTAGATACTCACTCCACTTAGCTTTAATTACTTCTTCACATACCTTGCACAATATACTAGTGAACGATACTAGTCTCTAATTTAACGATTCCATTCTATTACCATTCTTATATGTAGGCACAATGTCAGCTCTTTTCCACTCTTTTGGGACTATTCCTGTTTCTATGGAGATTTCCACAATATCAAATACGGGGTTCAACAATTGATCCTTACATTTTTTTCAGCAACCTTCCAGATATGCCATCAGGCCCCATTGATTTATTAATATCCAAATTGCTTATAATTTTCCTTACATCTTCTTTAGTAACTATGATGTCCTGCATTTGCTTTTATTTCTGTAGGCCTTTCTCCTATAAAATGCTCCTCCTTTGTAAACACTTTGCAAAAATTGTCGTTCAAAATTTCAGCTATATCTCTAGCATCCTCATGTACTTCTTCCCATTTTTACCTTTTCTATTGCCTCCTTTTATTTAGTTTTCCATTTATGAATTTGTAAAACATTTTGGGTCACTATCACAGTTTTCCACCACCCTCTGTTCATATTCCTTCTGTGCTGTTCTCCTTACTTCAACATATCTATTCCTTGCTGTTTTGTAAACTTCTCTTGATAATATATCACTGTTTTTCCTAAGTTTCTTCCATGCCTTTTCTTTGTTCTTTTTTGCTTCTTCACAATTTCTATTAAACCACTGTTTATTATTTAAAGTCCTCTTTCTGTGATATGGCACAAACTTCCTTCACAGCAGAGTTATATAAATCTATAAATTTATCGTATTTCAATTGCATATCCCTTTCCTGGTATACCATGGACCAGTCAATTTCATTAAAGAACTCCCTTATATGGTTATAATTTGCCCTAATATAATTTAATTTTTCCTCCCTGTGTTCCACAATCTTATCCGTGCTTAATTCCGTATCCAGCTCAAAGCTTAGGACATCATGGTTGCTTTTCCCCAAGGGACATTCATGTTCAATTTCCTCTTTTAGAGATGCCCTGGTAAATACCAAATCCAACCTTGCTGCAACATCTTGTCCCCTGCACCTTGTTGGTGATCTCACCCACTGTGTCATCAAGTTATTTGTTGCTACCTTTAACAATTCCTCTGCCCACTCACCACCATTCACCACTTCGTAGTCTTCCCACACTATTTCTTACAATTAAAGTCCCGACTATCATCACTCTATCCTTTCTGATGAGTTCTTGCTTCATTCTGTCTAGAGTATTTCTCATCACCATTTGATACTGTTCATATTCCCAAGCACTGGTTCTGGGTGGTATGTATACTGTTATAATATTAATGTCCCTCTTACCATCTGTTATAAGCATACTTATCACTTCCTCATTTCCCTTACTATAGTTCACCTCCTTCACTATCAGATCTTCCTTAGTAAGAACCATTATACCACCACCTCCTTTATTTTTCTATAATTTCTCCATACTTTGTAGTGTTTTACATCAAACCAATCTAACTTTATTTTGGGCCTTAACTTTGTTTCCACCACACACATTATGTCCGGTTCATTATTTCATCGGTAATTCATACATTCTAGCCTCTTAGACAGAAATCCATCTATATTCATGTGTCACTTGAATTCCATTCCTAGTCTCTTTCTTCCATGTTTCCGTCAGTGTTAATGTCTATTCTGTCTGTTTTATCTACCACTTCTTCAGCCTCCCATTTCTCATCCTCCAAAAAAACTTGTTCTTTTCCTCCTCGGTTCTTTCGTCATTCCTCTCTTTCACTTCAGTTACAAGCTCTTTCATTTTCATTCGTTCATCCTGTGACATATTTCTTCTTATGTAAATTGTCTTGGTTTCCTCAGAGTCCTTAAGTTTCCAAGCCCTCCTCAGCAAGGCCTCAGCTGCCACCTGAGACTTTAATTTCAATTTTAATGGTCTACTCTCAAAAGCTCCTAGTCTCACACTTTCTTCTACCTCAGCATATAGGCACTCTTCCTCTTCTGAGATCTTATTCAGTAAAGACTTAATCCTGTCATTTTCCTTACCCCTCCTATCTTGCCAGTTCCTGTTAGTTTTCTCCCTCAATCCTGTTATGATCACGTATTTTTTCTTTTCAGCAATATCTCTCACCACATACTCTATTTCCTTTAATGCCTTTACCATTTCACTGTGTAATCACTTTATTTTCTTCTTCCTGCTTTTTCACTATCTCCCTAAAGGACCTTTGTACTTCCTGATGTTCATGTTTCACTTCTTTCATCCTGCATCAATTAGGTTAAGGCATTCCTCCTTCCCCAGGTCCCCTTCGGATATTTTCTTCTCCATTTCGAGGAGTTTAGCCTGTCACATTGTTTCCTTAGTTGTTGGTTTTCTTTCTCCATTTTCACTTTTTCCCTCAATAGCTCTTTGTTCTCTATCGTTAACAAATAGATCTCTTTTTTTAAGGTATCGTTCTCCGCTATGACTCTATCTAGCTTTTCTTCTATGGATCTAATGTTTAGAAACTTACTTTCTAATGCCTGAGTTCTTGCATCCATTTCTAATTTCTCTAGTCCTCTTGGAGTGGTCACAAAACCTTCAAAATTTCGGGCTTGTCGAGGTGTGGACGCCATGATTGTTATCGTCAGCTGATTTCAGCACAACCACTGCCGACACTCTCCGCTCAAGGACCACTCTCCAGATCCCGCTTGAAAATGGCCCACTTTCTACACTTTGCGACAATAGGACATTAATAGGACATTAACACAGAGATACCTGGGCCCTGTAAACACCATAGGTAGTTTTCCTCTTCCCCTTCCACAGCCGGAGACGAGCCGTTCTCTCTCGGCGACGACGCGTGTAATTCACTGTTTGTTTGATCTGCTGCAGTCTCTGACGAGACAGCCAGACGTTACCCTACGGAACGAGCTCAGAGCTCATTATTTCCGATCTTGGGATAGGTCTGAGACCAGGCACATACCACACACCGGGACAACAAGGTCACAACTTCTCGATTTACATCCCGTACCTACTCACTGCTAGGTGAACAGGGGCTACACGTCAAAGGAGACACACCCAAATATCTCCACCCGGCCGGGGAATTGAACTTCGGTCTTCTGGCTTGTGAAGCCAGCGCTCTAACCACTGAGCTACCGGGCCGTGTGTGTGTGTGTGTGTGTGTGTGTGTGTATTTACCTAATTGTATTTTACCTAATTGTAACATACGGGAAAAGAGCTATGCTCGTGTTGTCCCGTCTCCATATCTATTAATGTCCAGCTTTTTCTTAAAATCATGAATATTCCTTGCGTTGACCACTTCCACGTCTAAACTATTCCATGCTTCCACCCTTCTATGAGGGAAGCTATATTTTTTCACATCTCTCCTATAAGTGGCCATTTTAGTTTTTCCCATGCCCTCTCGACATTCTTCCATTCCACATACACAGATCTTCCCTATCCATTTTTCCATGCCAATCATCACTCTGTATATTGCTATCAGGTCTCCCTTTCTCTTCTGTTTTCCAGGGTTGGAAGTTGCATTCTTTTCAGTCTGTCTTCATAAGTCAAATCTCTTAAGTCAGGCACCATTTTCGTTGCAGCCCTCTGTACTTTCTCTAGTTTCCTTATGTGTTTCTTTAAGTTCGGAGCCCACTGTATTGTTGCATATTCAAGCCTCGGTCTTATCATTGCAGTAATTATTTTCTTCATCATTTCTTCATCTAGATATACGAACGCCACTCTTATGTTCCTCAATAAGTTCAATACTTCTCCAATTATTTTGTTTATATGTGTGTGTGTGTGTGTGTGTGTGTGTGTGTGTGTGGATATCTCTTTGCACTCCTGCTCCCTGTCCTGAGGTTACAGTAACATGTACTTACATGTCAGATCAAATTAAGGTTGCAGAATATCATGCAATATGTATCAACTAACAGAAACTTGGAAATCTGCATTTATAAGAAGGCCTTCCTTTCCCCACCACTACCCCCTGCCCCTCCGCAGCACCTATACACTTAGGGACCTGTTGGGAAAGTGGAGTCTTTGGGTGGAGAAAGCCAAAATAGACCAAATAATGTTTATTCTAAGTCTTTGTCAGTAAATCATGACATAAATATCAGTCCACGGCTCAACAATAAACAGTGCCTCAGTGTGCAGGTGTGTAGAGAACATTTTGTACTGAGCACAACCTTTACTGACACCTTTTCCCGCTCTCCTGTACAAGGCAACAGCTTGCCGGTTCGGCCGCTGCTTGAGCTGCTCTGCCTTCCTTTGTGTCCCGGTGTGAGATGGTTACTCTCTTGAGATAACACAGGAGAAGAAGAGACTTGACACAGAGAGTTCCTGTGATGGAAGCGGACGTAGACATATGGGACTCCATCTCTCCAGGCAAGCGGGGGCAGCCTGACACGCCCCCGGAAAGGTCCCGCTGCTGCACTGCCCAGGATCACCCCCAAGCCCCGAACGAGTACGTTAAGGCCTCGTTCCTGCTCCGTGTCCTCCACGACTCTGGCTTGGGGAAATACATCCTCGAGGGGAGACCCGTTCCCTAGGCAATGGCTCGTCCCTAATAGTGGCGGTATGGGCCCACAACCTCCCCAAGATCCTCATGCTACAGCTGTCCTTCACCCTAGGTGAGTGGCCTGTTACCTGCCGTAGAGCAGACCGGGACAGCGATACTTACCACTACGCCAAGATGGAACCCCTGGCAGATGACACCACCCTTGAGGAGGTCCGAGATGGCTTCCGTGTCCTGGAGGGCAATGAGGTGGTGGAAATTATTTGGCTTCCACCCCATAGCCTGCCATGCTTCGCTACTGGGAAGTGGCTTCGACTCAAGGTGAGAGGTTCCCCACCCAGCAAGGTAGCCATTGACCAGTTGGTGTACTACCCACGCTCCATTCTCCTCCCCCTCCTGCACTGCCCAGGGTGCCTTATGTTAGGGCACTCCATCAATACCTGCAGGTCCTCGGTCCGCTGTGCCCGCTGTAGTGGCCCCGACCCCTCCCGGAAAGGCGACAAGGGTGAGGTGTGTGACAAGCCCTTCCACTGTTTCCAGTGTCAGGGTTCCCATGGGCCCCGGTCATTCCATTGTCCCCACAACCTCCATGCCCAGCAGCTATACACCCGCCTGGCGAGTGACGGCAAACCCCTCCCTGAAATTAACAAGCAGCTGAGGGCCCTCCAGCTGCCTCGACCACAGCGCAGGCAAACTCCTACACCAGCCGCCCCTGTTCCTACCATCCCAACCCGCTCGGCTGCTTGGGTTGTTAAGCCAGGGTGTTCCTTCGCCTCTGTTGCCACAGGGAACAGGTTTGCTGCTCTACAAGATACACCCAATGAAGTTGCTACTGTCGCCCAGGAAGAGGACACCATGCCTACTCCTCACCTCCCTACACCACCTGCTACCCATGTTGCTGTTGCCCACCATCGGAGGAAGCCAGGTAGGCGTTTGGGTGTACAGCCTCCTCCACCCACCCGGTACCTGATGCTGAGCCTGGGCTCCTGCCTGTAACAGTTGAGGCCGAGGTCCACCACCCTCCCAGAAATGCTTGTCACCCAGAGACACCCCACCATCACCCTCATCAAGCACCAGGCCAGTATTCTAACTCACCTCCACCTTCTAGATCCTCCTCTCCACCCCAGGACTCTACCAAGCCTACAGCCACTGACAGTACTTCTTCCTCTGTATCTGAGCTCCTCCCCAGCATCCTCGATCTCATTTAGCATGGCTACCACCTCTACCGGAAAGGAGTGTCTTTCCCGGACATCATCACCACCCTCTGGCCCTGTCTCCACAATCCTGACTACTCTCTTCCTGTAATGGCTCTCTCCTTTATGTTGTGGAACGCCCGATCCCTTCTCCACAAAACGCAGGAACTCCTAACCTATTTAGGTGACACCTTCCCGTCTGTGGGTGGCATATGTGAGACCTGGCTTCCCCCTTATCTTTCCCTCTCCTTTCTGGGCTACAGCATCATCCGCAAAGATCGTGGTCAAGGACGTGGAGGAGGAGTCCTTCTCGCCATCCATGACTCCCTCGTCTCATCGCCTCTCCCTACCCCCCAGTCTTAAGATGGGCGACTGGAGGTTGTTGCTGCCAAGGTTGGACTCGGTGGTGGCTGGCTCATGGTGGCAGTCTGCTACAATCCTGGGGGTGCAGCTGGCTACCGAGAGTTTCTGCGCTATTTCTCCACCCTGCAGCCTCCAGTGCTTATAATGGGGGACTTTAACGCCCATCATACATGTTGGGAGCCTGACCTGCCACCTCACCATCACAACACCTCTGGCAACACTCTCTTCCAATCCTTGCTAGATCTAACACATGTCTCCCTCCTCAGCCCTGCCGGACTAGCGACCAGGTTTCATCCCCATACTGGTGCCGCCTCGGTGCTCCACCTGTTCCTTGGAGACCCTACCTTCAAGGATTCCACCTTCCGCACTGGACCTTACATGGGCAGCGACCACCTCCCTCTCCTCGCCTCTTTCCCACAAGTCTCCCCACGGCCCCAACCTGGCTGCATGCCCCGCTGGAGGCTCAATTCTTCTGGCTGGCCCCAGTATGTGGCTGCGCTTCCCTCCTCACTGGACACCCAACATCTTCCCCTGGATGAAGCCGCAACAACCATTGCTGGGGTGCTGTCCGAGGCTGGCACAGCTGCCTTCTCACTCATCACTCGTCGTTGTCCATGCCGCCCAGGGAAGCCCTGGTGGGATGCAGCCTGTGCACAGGCAGTACAGGACCGTCGCCAGGCTTGGAATCAGTGGCGTAGGACCCCCACTATCCAGGCTGGCCGTGCTTACCGCCGCCTGGACGCCATCTGTGCCAAGACCATCCTCAAGGCAAAGCGGAATGCATGGGACCTGCACTGCTCCACTCTTTCCTTCCGCTCCTCTCCCAAGCGTACCATGTCCTTTCTCCGCTCCATGGAGGGCAAGTCGGTATCTCAGAACATCCCATTTTCTGATGAGGATTCTACCCAACTGGCTGACCCTGAAAAAGCAAAAATCTTGTCAGAACACTTCCACCTCAAGATTGGTTTACCTCCTCCTCTTCGTCCGCCTCCAACCCTTACTTCAGTTATTGAAACTGCCATCTCCTCTACAGGTCTCCCATCCCTTGCTCAACCATTCAAGCCTCATGAACTCTCCTCAGCCTTAGCTACACTAAAACCCGGAAAGGTGCCAGGCCTTGATAAAGTCCCATACGACTTCATCCGCCACCTCACCCCACCCCTACGTGCCTGCCTCCTACAAATATACAACAGCAGCTGGCAATCAGGGCAGTTTCCATCCACCTGGAAACCCGCCATCCTCATCCCCATCCACAAGGCTGGAAAGGACCCTACACTCCCCTCAGCATACAGGCCCATCAGCCTCCTCTCCTGCATCGGGAAGCTGCTGGAGAGGTTAGTCAACACCCGCCTCATCTGGTGGTTAGAAGCTAACAACAAGCTAGCAGAGGAGCAGTGTGGCTTCCACCCTCACCGGAGTATCCTGGATGTGCTGGGGCAAATTGAGTATCACATCTGTGACACCATCAGCGTCAAGTCATGACAGCCCTCTTTCTTGATCTGGAGGGCGCATTTGATTCGGCACCACATGAGGGTATCCTGTACAAGCTGGCATTCATGGGCATCACTGGCACCAGCCTTGCCTGGGTGCACGACTTCCTCACCGGTTGCTCATTCCAAGTGTGGCTGTTGGTGCATCACTGTCACCTTCCCAAGGAATTCATTGTGGCATCCCTCAGGGATCCATTCTCAGCCCCCTTCTGTTTAATGTTCTTCTCTCTGACCTATAGGTTCCTACCCACTCTCACCTTCTCCTCTATGCTGATGACATTACCATTGTCAGTCGAGCACTCACACTTTCCGAGGCTCAGGATCACCTGCAGGAGGCTGCCACCGCCTTGGGTGCATGGATGACAACCTGGGGGCTACAAGTTAGTGCCTCAAAGAGCTCTCTCATGTGTTTCACCATGAGAAAGCTTCCAACTCCACCTACCGTCACCTTAAGTGGGAGGCTGTTCCATACTCAACCTCACACACCCTCCTCGGACTGCGGCTGGATGGCCCTCGCCTCTCCTGGGTAAATCACATCAGTTACATCCGCACCTCCTGCAACAAACGCCTGGATGTGATGAAGCGAATAGCTGGCATCCACTGGGAAGCCAGTTGTGACCTGCTCCTCCACTACTATAAGACCACCATCAGGGCCAAAATACAGTATGTCAGCTGCTTCTATGAGTCAGCTGCCTACTCCAACCTCCTCAAGCTTGACCCCATTCAGAATGCTGCCTTGAGGATCTCTATGGGGGTCATGAGATCCTCCCCAGTTGTTTCTATACAAGCAGAGAGTGGTATTCCTCCACTGTCCGCCCACAGACGGATGACCTTGTGCCAACAATACTACAGGATACTGGGCCTGCCTGCTTCCCATCCCCTCTCTACCCTCCACTCCAACTCAGGGGTGGATCAGCAAGCTCCTGTATGGCTCCTTGCTGCCCGTCAGCCACTAATAGTGCGTGCCCTGCTCAGCCTAACCATTCTCCACTTACCACCACCACCTCCACAGCCTGTCAACCCCTACTCACCTTTTCCTTCATGGCTGGATGTCTCCCATAATTTTGCTCTCCATGTTCCTGGGCTTCCTCCCAAACCATCTGTGAGTGGATTAGCAGCAGCCCACTTCTAACAGCTGGACCGGTCCATTTATCACCACCACCTCAAGATCTACACGGACGGCTTCAGAGATGCCTCCCTGCCCTCCTCGGCAGCAGCTATTTATGATGCCAGTACTGCTATCTGTAAGACATGGAGGCTTCCTGAGTACACAGATGTCCTTACCATGGAGCTCTTTGCCCTTCTCCAGGCCCTCATCTACCTCCGCACCTCTCACCCGACGTCCATGGTGGTAATTTACACCGACTCCCGCTCATCTCTCTCTCCTCCTATCCCGGCAGCCATCCTCCGCCACAACCCTCATCCACTCCATCCAGAGCACCTTCCTCCATCTCCTGAACACTGGGTGGGATATCACCTTCCAATGGGTGCCTTCCCACAGTGGCATCCAGGGGAATGAGGTGGTGGATGCTGCTGCCAAGATGGCCTTAACCCATGTAAACATTACCCCCTTACCCCTCCAGCCTCATTCTGCCAAACGGCTCATATCTCGCCTCTGCCACTCATCCTGGGACTCTTCACTCAACACCGCACTCCGAATCACCTCTATGGGCCTTTACTGTAGCGACTCATCTCCACAGCCTTGGGTCAGGAAACAGTCCCGCATCCTAGATGTAGCACTCACCCGCCTCCGTCTGGGCCACACAAGACTCACAGCACACCTGCATCGCCTGGGTCTATCACCGGACCCCTATTGCCCCTGGTGCAGGACGGTCGAGGAAACCATCGAACACTTCCTCTTACACTGCCCCCGCTTCCACTCCCACCGTGTTGTGCTCCATGATCACCTTGTTGCCTTGGGTGTGTCTACCTTTGACCTGCCCACCCTGTTGGCGGCGGCGGGCGTCCACTCCTCACACCAAGCTGCAGTTCTCCGCCTCACCTGCGTCTTCCTGAAGAAGTGTGGACAACTTCCCTGCCTGTGATCACCTCACAGGCCACCACCAGGGCTCATAGGATCTGTGGGATTGTCGAAGCCCGAAAACAACAACAACAACAACAACAACAACCTTTACTTTCACCTCTGGCAATATCCACAAAACCTTGTGATACATCATATATTTTTCTAAACACATTGTGGTTTAGCTTTCTGTGTTTGCTTGGCATTTTGTGACTGTGCTGAGCAAGGTGACAGTGTTCTCATTCTGGTAATAGAAAATACTTGTAATGAATAACAAACAGTAAGTCAATATGTGTGTGTGGCCAAGATGTCTATGTCAATCTTAATCTCTTGTTTGATGTAACACTTTTGGTTAGAGCTTCTTCAGTGTCAGTGTTGGGGTTGCATCAAGACGTGTTGTGTGTCATGGTGTTGAGTGACTACCTGTTACATCACCAGAGGGAATTGTGTGTGTATTCTGATATCCTCATATCAAGTTTAGCTACATCTTGAAGTTATTTATTTGAACTTGTTTTGTTTGAATATATGGCAGTATTCCACCCATGAAGTGGAGGCCTGTACAGCACCTGATGGGTGTGAGACATGAGGTGGAGACACACCTCTAGTGAGGAGTGTGCAGGAATTGAGAGACAGTGTGGAAGCAAGGCAGGACTGAATAGGACTCTTATTATAAGAACATAGAACATAAGAAAAGAGGGAAGCTGCATGAGGCCGCCAGGCCTATACGAGGCAGTCCCAGTGTGCTTAATCGACCTAATCCCATCTGTCTTCCCCATCTATGAACTTATTTAACCTTCTTTTAAAGCTCCCTATTGACTCAGCCCTGACTACATGCCCACTGAGACTGCTCTACCCATTATTTCTGGTTCTGTCCCCGCTACTGATCCTAAGAACTACATTCATGTCTCCTCTGTTAAAACCCTTGTACCACTTAAATACTTCTATCAGGTCTCCTCTTAACCTACATCTCTCTAAGGAATGCAGACTAAGTTTTTTCAGTCTCTCTTCATAGGGAATATCCCTCATTCCCTGTAGCTATCTTTTAGTCATCCTACTTTGCACTGACTCCAACAGAGCTATGTCCTTCCTGTAATGTGGGGACCAGAATTGTACCACATAGTCAAGATGTGGCCTGACCAGCACCAAGTATAATTTTAGTATTACTTCAGGACTCCTGCTTTTAACACTTCTAAAATGAAACCTAATACTCTATTGGCCTTATTTCTGGACTCAATACATTGCTTCCTTGTACCGAGATCAGAGCTAACTATGACTCCTAAATCTCTCTCATACTTGGAACTTCCTAGTGCCACGTTATCTATTGTGTACCTATTGCTTGGATTAACTCTACCTATGCTCAGCACCCTGCACTTGTTAATATTGAACTGCATTAGCCATCGATCTGTCCATTCTTTCATCCTATCCAAGTCAGCCTGCAAAGCCTTGGCATCTGAGTCAGATCTAATTAATATACCTATCTTTGTGTCATCTGCAAATTTACTGATATCACTATTAATTCCACTATCCAAGTCATTGATATATATATTAGAAATAATAATAGCTTTAAGACTGAGCCTTGTGGCACTTCACTAACTATTTCTCCCCACTCGGAATTAGATCCATTAATTGCTACCCTTTGTCACCTGTTGCCTAACCACGCGTTAATCCACCCTAATATTCTACCCTTTATACCATGTGCTTTTATCTTTTTTAAAAGCCTCTGGTGAGGTACCTTGTCAAAGGCTTTACTGAAATCTAAGTATAGAATGTTTTAATGTTGTGTTCCTAATCATGTTGTGGAGACTAACAGGTCAAATTTCATCTTGTCCAGTGGCCACCCAGTGACTTCTGCCCTGCCCTGCCCTGCCCTGCCATGGTGAGTCCTTCCCCTGCACCAGCAACACACGCCAGGCCATACTGTGGCTAGCTTTGTGCAACCCACCAGGCTTCCACCACCTGCCAGCGCCACTAGTGCCGGTGGCAGCCATCCGCCCCTCGAGCCCTGCACCAGTTATTCCCCTCACCTGTGTCCTCCTTAAGACTAGACAGCTCACCTGTCATGCCTGTGATGCATGCACTGATTGCACTCTGCACATGCCACCCCAACACTCCTGCACCCAACACTCTCTTCCCACCACCCATCCCTGGGTATCTGGACTTCTCATAGATACAGACCATTTATAGACAAGAAAGAAAAAAACTTCATAGACCTGTCTGTGATGGTCTGGCATCACACTTAACACTCTTCCCACCACCCATCGATTCGTGCCACTTGGCCCATCATAACGTTGGTCCCTCTGCTCCACAGGCCGGACCAGAGGCCAGGCTACTGCTGCCCTGCCTGGCACCGACCACTCCAGCTGGATTCCCCGAACGTTTGTGCAGGAGAAGGTGTGGCGTGAGTCACTGAGAGCAGTGCTGCAGCAGAGACTGTGAGGCTGGCCAGCAGCAGCATGAGCAGCAAGAAGCCGCAGTCTGTCTCAGGTGTTGGGAGGTGCAGGCATGGGGGCGGGAATCACCAAGAGCCAGGCAGCTCCTGCCACAAAGGAGAGGCCAGGTTAAAGTGTCAGCTGTGTGATAAAACCTTTGAATCTAAAAGTAAGGTGAGGCTCCATGCCCAGAAACACAGTGGTGTTAAGGACTTAGAGCATGGGAAGTGTGGCAGGAAATTTACCTTAAAAAATCATCTCACCAGACACATAAAGGCACACACTGGAGTGAGGAATTATGAGTGTGAGGAGTGTGGAAAGAAATTTACCAGAAAGAGTAACCTTGACACACACACCATGACCTGGAAACGAGTTATGACAATGTTAAGAAAGACTGTGCCGATATGAAGAAGGAAAATGCAGCACTGAAAGAGGAAGTTAAGCTAATTAAAGTGAATTGCGAAAAATGTGGAGAATCTCTAGGAAAAGTGATGGAGAAGCAGGCTGAATGGAAAAAAAGTCAGGAAGTGGAAAGAAAGGAGGTAAATTACAAAGTTGCAAGTCTGGAAAAGGAAATCAAAGAGTCAGGGAGAAAACTTTGGGCCTTGCTGAAATTATAGATCAACAGATCATAGAAGAGAAGATAGCTGAGAAAGTGGTGAAGGTTATTAAGTCAAATGAGACATTGGTGAGGGAAACTGTAGACAAAAAGAGATGTGTGGTGATATTTGGTGTGGAGGAGGATAAGACACCGAGTAAAATGGAGAGAGAGAAAACATAAAAAGGTGATAAATAATATCATTAATGTGGTGCAAGAGGAGGAAAAGACCTAGTACAAGAAATAGAGGACTTCCATAGAATTGGAAAGTTCACAAGAGAAGGTATGAGGCCAATAAGAATCAAACTTAAGTCACAAAAGGATGTAGATGAATTGGTGGAGAAGTCATGGAGGCTAGCCCAGCAGGAAACAACAAGGAAGATTTGGTTGAGAAGAGATCTCGGTGAAAAGGAAAGAGAAATGTTAAATGAGTTGAGAAAGGAGGCTTTGAAAAAAATGAAGAGAGGACAGAAGAGGAGAAGAAAGAGTTTTTCTGGAGAATCTTGGATATGAGACTGAGGAAGTGGTTCATAACCCAGAAAAGTACAGCAAGAAAGGACTAAAGAAACTTACATATGAGCGAAATGTAATGTATTCCAACATAAATGGAGTGATATCGGGATTTTAGAACTCAACGATTACTTGAGGGACAAGAACCCAGATATTGTGGGTCTTACTGAAACAAAACTGAGAGAGGAGAAGACCTGATGAAGGTTGGAGAAGGAAATATAACGTTTGGAAAAGAAATAGAGTAGGTAAGATGGGAGGAGGAGTGATGTTGCTGGTTAAAAAGATATAAAGGTGGATCAAGTGAAAAAGGTATGGGAAAGGCAGAAGTGCTAAAGATCAGAGCAGAAACTAATGAAGGAAAAAGAGGCACTACATAGTGGTGTACGTACCACCTAAGACAAATGCATGGTCAGTACAGGAATATGAAGAAATGATAAGTGATACAGGAACATGTCTGGAAGAAATGTTGGGTGGCTGTGAACGAACTATAATGATGGGAGATTTTAATTGTAAAGAGGTGTGTTGGGAGGACTGGTCAATGGAAGGATCAGAGACAACATGGGGAAATACACTATTGACACTGGCAATGGAAAATGTGTTAACTCAGTGGGTCAAAGAAGATACTAGGTTTGGAGGAGAGGGAGCATCGTCAAGACTGGACTTGGTCTTTAGTACAGAGCCAATGGTCATTGAGGAGATGAGGGTGGAGTGCCCTTTAGCAAAGAGTGATCATGCAGTTTTGGAGTTCAAGGTGATAGACGAAGAGAAATCTAGAAGAAATGAAGAATATAAAGTGGGAAGATGGAATTATGCCAAGACAGATTTTGGAAACCTAAAGAAATTCTTTCAAGAGACAAATTGGATGAAATTCAAGAGTGCTAAGGAGCAAATGAAAAGTGGAAGGAATTTATAAAAATATACAAAGAAGGTGAGAAAAATTTGTACCAATAAGACAACATAGAGAAGTTGGAAAGCAGGACTGGTTTAACGATAGATGTGAAAAGGCTAGAACAAGAAAAGAGGATGCATGGAAGAGGTGGAGAAGGAAAAGACGGATTAAGCAGTGGGAAAGTTACAAAAGAGCAAGAAATGAATATGTGTTGATTAGAAGAGAAGAAAGAAAGAAACAAGAAAAGGATATAATTGATAAATGTAAAGACCAACCAAGGCTTTTTTACAGACATGTGAACAACAACATCAAAAATAGAGAAAGTATTGAAAGTTTAGAAGTAAATGGAGTATGCAGTGAAGATCCCAGGAAATGGCAGAGGCTATGAATGGATGCTTTCGGAAGGTATTCACAAAGGAGACTGCTTTTGACAAACCACTGGTAATGGAACAGAAAGGGATTATGAAGGAGTTTCAAGTAACGGTGGAGGAGATCAAGAACATGATGGGGAGTTTAGAAGTGAGAAAAGCTGTGGGACCTGATGGGGTATCAGGATGGATTTTAAGAGAATGCAGGGAGCAATTGGCAGAAAAAGTTTGTGAAGTAATTGATGCCTCATTAAGGGAAGGTGTAGTGCCCCAAGACTGGAAAAGAGCTAACATTGTCCCAATCTATAAATCAGGTAACAAGAGAGACCCATTGAACTATAGACCAGTGTCACTTACAAGTGTGGTAGCTAAGATGTGTGAGAGGGTGGTGAAGAATAGATGGACAGACTTCTTGGAGAAAATGACATACTTTGTGAGTGTCAATTTGGTTTTAGAAAGGGCGTTCATGCACGACAAACCTGATATGTTACTATTCGAGGGTGATAGATGTAATACAGGAAAGAGATGGTTGGGCTGATGGAATATATCTGGATTTAAAAAAGGCCTTTGATAAGGTACCACACCAGAGACTGATCTGGAAACTTGAAATGGTAGGAGGAGTGCATGGCAGTTTACTAAAATGGATGGAAGACTTTTGGTAGGAAGAGAAATGAGAACAATAATTAAGGACAGACCATCAGAATGGGGATTGGTGGAGAGTGGAGTTCCACAGGGATCAGTGTTGGCACCAGTAATGTTCGCAGTCTACATAAATGACATGGTGGATGGGGTGTCCAGTTATGTGAGCCTATTTGCAGACGATGCAAAATTGTTAAGAAAAGTGAGATGTGACAAAGATTGCGAACTACTCCAGGAAGACTTGGACAGAATATGGAAATGGAGCTGTACATGGCAAATGGAGTTCAACACGACAAAATGCAAGAAAATAGAGTTTGGCAAGAGTGAAAGAAGAATCAGGAGTATGTACAAGATAGGAAATGAAGACATAAAACCAGTCATGAAGAAAAAGACCTTGGGGTGACAATTACCAATGACCTATCGCCAGAGAGACATATAAACAAAATAATTGGAGAAGTATTGAACTTATTGAGGAACATAAGAGTGGCGTTCGTATATCTAGATGAAGAAATGATGAAGAAAATAATTACTGCAATGATAAGACCGAGGCTTGAATATGCAACAATACAGTGGGCTCCGAACTTAAAGAAACACATAAGGAAACTAGAGAAAGTACAGAGGGCTGCAACGAAAATGGTGCCTGACTTAAGAGATTTGACTTATGAAGACAGACTGAAAAGAATGCAACTTCCAACCCTGGAAAACAGAAGAGAAAGGGGAGACCTGATAGCAATATACAGAGTGATGATTGGCATGGAAAAATGGATAGGGAAGATCTGTGTATGTGGAATGGAAGAATGTCGAGAGGGCATGGGAAAAACTAAAATGGCCACTTATAGGAGAGATGTGAAAAATATAGCTTCCTCATAGAAGGGTGGAAGCATGGAATAGTTTAGACGTGGAAGTGGTCAACGCAAGGAATATTCATGATTTTAAGAAAAAGCTGGACATTAATAGATATGGAGACGGGACAACACGAGCATAGCTCTTTTCCCGTATGTTACAATTAGGTAAATACAATTAGGTAAATACACAGTGGTGTCAGGAACTATGAATGTGTAGAGTGTGGCATGAAATTTACCTTAAAGAGTAATCTCACCAGACACATCAAGGCACACAGTGGAGTCAAGAAGTATGATTGTGAGGAGTGTGGAAAGAAATTTTCCACACAGGGTAACCTCACCACACACACCCTGATACACAGTGGTGCAAAAAGGAGTGTCAGGCATCACAAGTGTGAAGAGTGTGGTATGAAATTTACCGTAAAGAGTAATCTCACTAGACACATCAAGGCACACAGTGGAGTCAAGAATTATAAGTGTGGGGAGTGTGGCAAGAAATTTTCCACACGGGGTAACCTCACCACACACATTGTGACACACACTGGTGTCAGGAACTATGAGTGTGAAGAGTGTGGCATGAAATTTACCATAAAGAGTAATCTCACCAGACACATCAAGGCACACAGTGGAGTCAAGAAGTATGAGTGTGAGGAGTGTGGCAAGAAATTTGCCACAAAGAGTAACCTCACCACACACACCCTGACACACAATGATATCAGGAAGTATAAGTGTAAGGAGTGTGGCAAGAAATTTGCCACAAAGAGTAACCTCACCACACACACCGTGACACACAATGGTATCAGGAAGTATAAGTGTAAGGAGTGTGGCAAGAAGTATACCAGAAAGTCTTACCTCACCAAACACTACTATGAGACACACATTTTGTGAAGAGTGTGGCATGAAATTGAGTGACTACTGACTACAAAGAATAACCTCAGCAGACTCACCAAGACACCAATGGTACATCACAGTGTCAGGAATTGAGTGTGAGGAATATGGGGAAATATTTCTTACCATTGGTGCTCTCAACAGACATGCCTTCAGACACACAGGCTTGTTCAAGTGTTCAAGTGTGGCAAGTGTTTCAAGACAGAGCCAGAATTTGCTGGCCACATGACCATCCACTTTTGAGGTGCCTGTCTTGGTGGTGGTGGTTTTAGTAGTAGTAGTAGTAGTAATAGTACTAGTAGTAGTGGCTTCAGCACTTGTTTAGTTAGCAGTACACCCCAAAAATGTGCCTTTATGATAGTTATTTATGATAGTTATTAATTTTATATGCTAGGGTTGCCATATATGAATTATCAAAATTTCAGACATATGATATATATATATATATATATATATATATATATATATATATATATATATATATATATATATATATATATATATATATATATATTTTTTTTTTTTTTTTTTGGAAAACATAAATTAATAATAATAAAAAGAAACAATTTATTTATCTTTGCTGCAGCAACAAAGTGACAAGGCCACAAACAAGTAAACAATAATCCAAACTGTGTCTTATCAACTTGGGGTTTAAAAGTAAATAAAGACTGGTGTGTGATGTGAGTGAGGCGACACAGGGAAGGCTGGGACCATCACCTCCATTCAGAGCCCATACACACTCACACACACGATAAGACCTAGACTAGAATATGCAGCAGTGGTATTGTCACCATATAGGCAGAAAGATATCAAGAAACTAGAAAGGATACAAAGAGCTGCTACAAAGATGGTCCCTGAAATAAAAGATCTTCCCTATGAAGAAAGACTGAAGGAGATGGAGCTGCCAACTTTGAAGGATAGACGGGAAAGAGGAGACCTAATAACAATGTATAAGTTAGTTAACTGTATGGAGAAGATAGATAGACAAGACCTGGTAACACTGATGGAGCAGTGAGACAGACAGACAAGAGAACATTCCAAGAAAATCATGAAAAGTCATTGTCATAGGAATATCAAGAAGTTCAGTTTTCCAAATAGGACAGTAGACATCTGGAATGGATTGAGTGAAGACATTGTAACAACAGAAAGTGTGCATAAATTTAAGAAGTTAGATAAATGTAGATATGGAGACAGGTCACTGTGAGCCCTACTCGAACCCTGTAACATACAACTAGGTAAGTACACACACACACACATTTGCTAAGAGTTATCAAAACCAGAGTGGACTGTCTGCTGTTGCAGGAAGATTTAAACAAGATCTGTGAATGGAGCAAGAATTGGAAATTGGAGTTTAATGCCAAGAAATGCTACATAATGGAACTAGGAAAGAGTAAGAGAAGACCAGTATGGAACTATTTGATGGGAGAGGAACAAATAAGGAAGACTAAAGAGGAAAAAATCTTGGAGTGACCATACAAGAAAATCTGAGCCCTGATAAACACATAAGCAAGATATTTGGACTATCATATAAGATGTTGACTAATATAAGAGTGGCATTTCATTACATGGATAAAGATAAGATGAAAAAAAATCATCACTAGCATGATACGCCCAAGGCCGGAATATGCAGCAGTGGTATGGTCTCCGAGCTCTAAAAAGGATATAAGAAAATTGGAAGGCATACAGAAGATATGTGGACTATCATATAAGATGTTGACTAATATAAGAGTGGCATTTCATTACATGGATAAAGATAAGATGAAAAAAATCATCACTAGCATGATACGCCCAAGGCCGGAATATGCAGCAGTGGTATGGTCTCCGAGCTCTAAAAAGGATATAAGAAAATTGGAAAGGATACAGAAGATTGCTACAAAGATGGTGCCGGGGACCTAATAACAATACATAAGATAGTAAATGATATTGAAAAGATAGACAAAGAAGACCTGGAAGGACAAGAGGACATGAAAAGATCAGGATGAGGCAGTGTGTGAAGGATGTTGGAAAATACAGTTTTCCACACAGAACGGTGGAAAAATGGAATGCATTGGATAATGGAATTGTCACAGCACATAGTGTGCATAACTTTAAAGAAAAACTAAATAAATGGAGATATGGAGACAGGACACTATGAGCCCCGCTTGAACCCTGCACAATACAACTAGGTAAATGCACACACACACACACACACTGTGTAGTGTAGTGGTTAGCACGCTTGACTCAATCGAGAGGGCCCGGGTTCGAGTCCCAGGAAGCGGCGAGGCAAATGGGCAAGCCTCTTAATGTGTAGCCCCTGTTCAACTAGCAGTAAATAGGTACAGGATGTAATTCGGGGTTGTGGCCTCGCTTTCCCGGTGTGTGGAGTGTGTTGTGGTCTCATTCCTACCTGAAGATCGGTCTATGAGCACTGAGCTCGCTCCGTAATGGGGAAGGCTGGCTGGGTGACCAGCAGACAACCATGGTAAAAAATTACACACACACACACACACACACACACACACACACACACACACACACACACACACACACACACACACACACACACACACACACACACACTGTTGCACATTAAGTCGTTTTCTGATAATCCCCATAAAAGCTGTAAATGCTTTTCTACAAACGGGAAAAGCTTCATCGTTGTAAATGGCGCTGTATGCATACATGGACTCGCAATGCTTTCCAGGATTGTCAGGGGTCTTGCTTGGCTGGTGCCTTTTAACTGGTACCTTGTAAACAAGCTTCTGGATGTAAGCAGTTTGGGCATCATAATTACCTATTGCCCAGAAGGCATGGTCACTTTATCAAAACAACCATCACGGCAAGAAATACCAATTTGTCTGCCTGCTACAAGCCTCCCAGTCTTGACACACATATTCTTTTCCAGAATTTCTCCTAACTTTAGCTATGTTTCTGGCCCAATTAGCTGGTGCACACGCCTTTTTTCTGCCCGTGTTTTGAGGTGTGTCATCCTCCAATGTTGCTAAGTCCTGCTCAATGCCTGCCATCTCTTAGAATATTGAAAGTTAGTGGTAGAATTTTCAGGAATTCAATTAATCTTGAGTTTTGGAGTCTGACACCAACTGCAAACTGAAAAAAAAGAAAAAAAATGTATATATAAGTATCTCGCTTGCATGAAAAAAAAAAACAGGACGGCAGACACTAAATGCCATGGTACAATAACTTTTTGATGTCTCGTTATTGTACCATGCTACACGCAAGGGAAAGAAGCAAAAATAGGTATATACGTAGGTATACAGGGTGTAACATGAGTTTCTGTCTATGTTGCTAGAGACGAAAGTACGTTATTTTAAGTGGAATATATGTTATACATGCATGTTGAGACTGCTTAGCCGTTGTCTGTTCAGTACATAGTTCGAGTGTGGCGGTACTACGCGACAGATACAACGCTTGGGCCGCATGGGTGTTTGCTAGGGCTGGGCGGGAGACGATTACTGGACTCGAATCTGTAGAATCCTGAGAGGCGATACGAATCCGATTACTGCGTCAGGATTCTAGAATCCGGTATGGAATCCAGTCCTCGGACGAGGTCTCGTATTCCTAAGTAAAAATAGTTATGGATAACAACGTAAGAGCAAACTAATTTGTACAATATAGTCTGTATGATGTTATTATTCATGCTTTTGGAGTATAGAAACAATGAGGTCTGTGGGGCTAGCTATTGTGTATGCTAGCGACATGTGGAAGGTTATAGTGTTGCCAAAGTCACCATCACTTTTGTTGGATCTGATTTGCCAATTTCATGTGACATCATACGATGGCATATATATATATATATATATATATATATATATATATATATATATATATATATATATATATATATATGTATATACAGTAAGGTCTTGGTTTACGTCAGAGTTAAGGCGTTTTCAGTAGCGGCGGCTGGGGGCAATTGGAATCAAACGGAGGCAAGTTTTCACAAACATGAGCAAACTCCTTTCAAAAGTGTTTGTTTTCGTTTGGCAAACGTTTTTTAGCCAATCAGCGTGGAGCAACCCCATCAACCTCATGGAATGAGATCAAGAAGGAGTTACATTTCGAATAAAACTGAATAGTTAGACGTATGTTAGGCCATAGAAGTGGGTACTGTAGATGTAGATTTATGTTTCCATATTGTGTGGCATACTGGAGAGAACCGATATAAAAAATACGGCGTGAAATAAATTAAGGAGCTGGTGGTAGCTGGTGACATGTTGCATCTATCCGTCCTTGTTGTGGGTGTTGTCCGATTCCATACTTCTAGTCGTGACTTCGATACAATAGTAGAGTTACTTTTCTATTATTAGGTGAAAAATGATATTTTTGCAAATCCTTATATCATAAAGTAATGAATGATGGTAAAAATAGATTATCTGCTAATTATTGACGTAATTCAATTATATAGGTGTCAGAAAACCGCAGCCATACATCAACAATGGAACACCTTCAAAACAAGCCCGCGTAGATCAAACCACTTCCAGGACTGAAGATCTGTTGTTTTTGATGAGTATTGCGGTGCTCGGCCCTCGGCATATACAAATGATGAAACACTGGTGACCTATAATACTCCCCATCAAGGAATAAATCTCCAAACTCTTCCACTATGCTGCTGTGATTACGTCTTGACCATAGTGCTGGCTCAGGCGACTGATGTGTATGATAACATCTCCCAGGGATTGAGATCACAGTGACACGGTCGTCTGGCACCACCGATGGTTTCCTCAGCACTGTCCTGTTCAGTGTGAACTCAAACATGTTTGGCCTTGCGGTGACGCTACTGAAAACGCCTTTACGTTCCTGAAACATGACGTAAGTCGATTTTGTACGTAACTTGAGTTTCCGTACATTTCAAAGCATATTATCGAGTTTTCAACCAATCATTGTTTATGGTCATTCAGGTAAGTTAAAGGTTATATTGTTATATTATTTACAACTATGTAGGAATATGAAACACAAGCTTGTTTTTGTTGTTGATTAGGGCCACGAACGCGAAGGACTGTAGGTTACTGAGAGGGGTGGACGCCTGAGGCCGCCAGGAGGGTGGGCAGGTCGAATGTTGTGACGCCCACAGGGCGGACAGCTTGGGAGCGTAGTGCAGTGCGGTGGGAGTAGAAGCGTGGGCAGCGGGGCAGGAAATGCAATAGGAAAGGGCAATAGGGATCAGCAGACAGGCGCAGATGGTGCAAGTGAGCTGCGAGTGTCTTGTGGCCCAGGCGAAGGCTCCGGAGTTGTTATTGTTGTGATGGGTGTGCGAGCCCTCAAGGTCGTCAACCTCCCCGTTGTCATGGTAACAGGCTTCCCATTTTCTTCTTCCCTCCCTCACGCACAGCTGCTGCCTCCCTTCTCATGTCTTTTAATTACGTCCTCTTTTTCTTGCAGCATAATGGTTTTCCTTTTCTTAGCATCACTGCTGTCACTAAGGAGTTTTCTCTTTGGTGCCATTGAGCAAGATACTAAGAACTTGAGTCAGTAAACGCAGAAGTAGGATAACACTTTTGCCAGGGGCGATGGTGTGGTGGAACTGAGGCAGGGTTTTATTGTATTCAAGCGTGAGGCGGGCGGTGTGGCGGGCAACCACCAACAATAACAATAAATCCCGCACTTTATGATTTATAAATTTTAAATTTTTAAAATCTTAAATTACCTAATAGTGGACTGACATAACTACGAGTTTGACGTAACTCGAGACTGACATAACCCGGGACTTTACTGTATATATATATATATACAGGCAACCCCCGTTTAACGAAGGTTCACACAACGAAATTTCGCCACAACGAAGGTTTAATTTTACTACCATCTTCTCGTTTAACGAACACCAAACTCGCTTTAATGAAGTTTTATCTAGGTAATTTTTTCCAAGTTTGAAAACCCCGCCGTATCACGTAAGCCGACAAGCTTTTGAATACACCAGGAGCCGCAAATACTAAGGCCTGCCTCAGAAGAAATCCTGGGACACCTGTAGAATCAAGATCAAGATCAAGATCAAGCCTCGTGGACAACACATGCACCACTCACTCCCATGATAGCGTCAGCAGCAGCTCGTCTTCACTCGCTCAACTTACCACCAAAATGCTCTGCAATGTGGCCTAGCGTTCCTAAGAAGACCAGGAAGTCTCGTACTCTCGAAGTGAAGCAGGATATTATTCACAGACACGAGAGAGGCGAGAAAACTATAGCATTGCTGGCCACCATCTTGACTCCATATACTGTCTCTACTATTTTCAAGTCAGCAGACTATTAAGGAGGCTGGTGAGACTGTATCTTCCTTGCAAGCTAAAAGAACCATCTGAACTCGTGACTCTACAATGGATAAAATGGAAAGCCTTGTGGAAATGTGGTACATAAGTTTTGTATGGGGTACAATGATGCGCCCTTTGTTTACATTCCACAGGTTGCCGGTTAGTGTCTTTCCCGTTTCACTCTCCCTCCCTTCATAAATTTAAGATCAACATTATAAAGTTACGTACATACATACATTAGTGTTCATTATAATGACTTAAATTAAATTTAACTGCCTAAATGTTAAACTTCATAATTTTTACTTTCATTAAACCTTTCACTGTACTATGATGCACTCTCGCTTTGCTTACTCTCAATGGAAGTTCAAGTCAGGGGTTAAACTTGTTATAATCGGTTTGCTTAACGAAGTTTCGCTTAACGAAGTGTTTTTAGGAACGTAACCCCTTCGTTAAACGGGGATTGCCTGTATATATATATATATAGGATGTGACGTGGGCGGACCTCTAAGTCGAGGCTGAGGACTAATGAGGGGGGGAGAACGCGTGATAGTCGCTCCCATGAGTATATGCATCCCTAATATCATTAATTATGTACAATTACTAAAAACACCGTTTTACAGCAACTTTTTACCTGCCTAATAAGTCAAAATTTATTTCTGTGACTATCCAGCTTTTACGTAAGTCTCCCCAAAGCCGTGCATCTCGAGTTGAGTAGGCTACTCTACTTTTGTTTTAAGGGACTTTCTGTAAATAGGCTACCTTAAATTTAATAAAAACAGTTGTTCTGCATAATGGCAGCCAAGCATGGCAGAAATGCGCCCATTTGGGATTATATGGAGCTGCAGTGTGTCTCACTCGACTACAACTGCACTGTCTGCACATGTATTTACATGACTGCATATTTATAGTATGGAAATCTTCGTATGATAAATAAACACACACACACACACACACACACACACACACACACACACACACACACACACACACACACACACACACACACACATATATATATATATATATATATATATATATATATATATATATATATATATATATATATCCTTGGTAAGCATCATGGGAGACACGGTCTGCATCTCAGCAAATTCTAGTCAAAGGGTCGTGATGTTTGCGACAGGTGGAGGGGAATCCTGGATTCTCTCCATGTTTGGATTCCCTTGCAAACACCAACGAATCTCGCGCCCGGCAGACAATATCACTGGCTGAGGAAGAATCTCGGGCGTCCTGGGCTGTTAAGAGTACATAGGATTCGTGGAGGATTCGAATCCCACGAATCCAACAGTGGCAAGTAATGGGATTCGCGATTACCCGTTTTATAGAATCCTGCCCAGCCCTAGTGTTTGCTCCAAATTTTTGTGTGTGTGGCGTTTCATTGCTTTCTCTCTCTCTCTCTCTCTCTCTCTCTCTCTCTCTCTCTCTCTCTCTCTCAAAATCCTTCAGTACAAACAAAATATATTCACTGTTACTGTCTTGGTTTCACACTTCAAACAACTGATTTTTTTTGTTAGCCTCACGCATGCTCCACCGCTGGTCAGGCAGGAGGTGGAGCATGCGTGATGCTAGCAAAAAAAAAAAAAAAAAAAAAAAAAAAATCAGCTGTTTGAAGTGTGAAACCAAGACAGTAACAGTGAACACATTTTGTTTGTACTGAAGGATTTTGAGAGAGAGAGAGAGAGAGAGAGAGAGAGATGAAACGCCACGCACAGTAATTTGGACCAAACACCCATGCGGCCCAAGCGTTGTATCTCGCGTAGTAACACCACACTCGAACAACGGCTAAAGGCGGTGTCACACTAGCACTTTTACGTCGTCTCAGGCAATTTCCGTCGTCTTTTTACTCTTCCGTCAACTCTTTCCGTCGTCTTGAGTCAGATGGAACGCATCGTTTTTGTGTAGCGCCAATTTTTAGTCAAAATAAGAACTATGGTTTCTAATCAACATTTTAATTAAAAAAAAATTTTTTGTTAAACGGAAGAATGCTATTATCATAACATGAAATTTAAATGAGTTGATGAATATATATTTGTATACATATTTTTTTTTCTTTTAGCCTAGCAATGAAAAGTTCCTCAGTTGTTTGTGGACATTTCCAGGGGAGTGCGAATGTGCGACGTTTTTTAATATTTCAAAGGCAACTTCCAAGTAGCTGGCCAAGATGAGCAGTGGACAAAAGTCTCAAAATGCATGTATACGTATAACATATTTTCCACTTGAAATAACCTACTTTCGTCTCTAACAACATCTGCATAAACTCATGTTACACCCTGTATACCTACGTATATACTTATTTTTGCTTCTTCCTTGCGTGAAGTGTAGAAGGGAGTGGAGACGATGACACGTGATAGGCAGGTGTCTGTAGATCGAATGCACCTGATGCCAAGAACTTGGAGTATTTATGGCACTTGTGCGGACACAAAAGTACCTAGTTTTTCTGTGCCCGAATAAAAAAAATCAATAAGATCTCACTGAATTTTTGTTTTTTTCAGACCCTTTCACGGTCGATTTACTCGAAATATGGAAAGAATGGTGCCGAGTAAATATTTTTATGTGACAAAGTGTAATGAAACGATGTAGTACATTGTAGTATGAGGACAATTTCTAATAAATTTATTGAATATTAGTAAATCAAAATAGGAATTTTTCACTCGCACTTTCCCCCTGTCACGTCCTCCTCCCTCCCACCCACCATGTCTTCCTTCACCTCCATAAACCCTCTCTCTCTCTCTCTCTCTCTCTCTCTCTCTCTCTCTCTCTTTAAAATTTTTTTTTATTTATACAATTCTTTACATTTAAACATTGGACATTTTACAGGTTAAAGGTGCATTGTGAGTACAGCCTATCTTAAAACCTAACCCAAAATACTACAAATTATGCTTAAGAGTTATGTATTACAGACTAAATAAAATTACAAATAAAATAACCATGCGTTCACACACACTTTAAACTTTTGCACCCCACACTCGGCAACACTTAGGTCGTCCGGACACATGTTCCCCGCTAGGAAGGTGTTCCATAAGCGTACGTAGCGAGGCACAAACTGTCTGTGGTGGTGGGTGGTGTGGGAGCGTGGTATAATGAGGGCTGAGGGAGTCCTGGTCGCTCCTCTCGTTTGTAGTACAGCTACTTGTTGGAGTGGCTGATGCAGCTGCTGCAGGTGCACTGTGGTCCTTTGCTGTATTTTATATAAAACTGTCAGTCCTGCCACGTCCCGCCTGTGCTGCAAGCTCTGTAGGGTGCTGGGCTGCTCTGGTTGTTCCTCGGTGATGATCCTTTCCACCCTCTGCACCGCATCAAGCTTCTCGAGGTGTGTTTTCGCCGCACCCCCCCAGGCGAGACAAGAATACTCGAGTGAGGAGCGGACCTGAGCTTTGAAGAGCAGCTCTCGCCCCCTTCTGTCCAGCAACCAGGAGATTCTCCTGAGGGAGGCCAGTTTCCCTGCCGCAGTTCTTGCGAGCTCTGCGTTGTGGGACTTGAAGGTCAATTTACTATCGTAAATGACTCCCAAGATGCTGACCTCCTCCTGTGGTATTAGGGCTGCCCCATTGAATAGAAGCCTGATGTCCTGCCTTGTTCTGGACACAACGAGGAGTTGAGTCTTGTGGGGGGCGAAGGTAACCTGCCACCTCTGTCCCCACTTCTCCAGGAGGCGCAGTGAGGTGTTGAGGCACGTCATGGCGGAGGTATCCTCACCGGGGCAGAACGCGAGTGACAGTGTGACGTCATCCGCGTACGCCTTGGCACTGGGGACTAGGTGAAGCAGGTCGTTTATATATATATATATATATATATATATATATATATATATATATATATATATATATAGCAGCGGCCCCAACACGCTTCCTTGAGGCACACCTGTCCGAATGTCATGTGATAATGACACCTGTCCATTGTGCACTACTTGTAAATGCCTCCCATGCAGGTAGTCACGCATCAGGTCCAGAGCTCTGCCTCCCACTCCGACGGCACGAAGTTTTCAACTAATGCTACTAGCCAAACCTTATCAAACGCCCCTGCTATGTCCAGCGCCAGGACAGCAGTTGGCCGTCCTTGGTTCAGGGCGTCGCTCCATTCACTGACGAGCAGGAGGTTTAGGTCAGCAGCAGAGCAACCTTTCCTAAATCCAAATTGCCTGCTGCTGAGGAGGTTCTGGCTCTCCAGGTGTTTGGTGAGCTGGGCAGCGATTATGCCTTCCAGCACCTTGCCCGCTACAGACAGCAGGGAGACAGGGCGGTAATTTTCAATCGCGCTTTTGCTGCCTTTCTTGTGAACTGGCACAACGTGGCTCACCTTCCAAGCTCGGGGCCACCTATTATGGTGTAGAATGGTCACAAAGATGAGTGTAAGAGGAGGTGCCAGTTCTGTAGCGCACCTACGTAGCACGCGAGGGCTGAGTTCATCAGGCCCCACTGCTTTATCTTCCTCCAGTTTCATAAGGGCAGCTCTCACTTCCTCCTCAGTCGTGGTGAGTGAGGTCAGAGTGTCTCCTGCCACCACAGGTGGTGAGGGAGGAAGGCGAGTGGGGTCTGGTATTGTCATTTCGCGGGAGAAATGCTCAGCCAGCAGATTCACTTTCTCCCGCGACGTTGTAGCTGTGGTGCCATCACTCTTATTGAGAGGAGGAATTGTGGAGTCTCTGGCCACTCCCTGAGCGCCATTTACGATTCTCCACCACATCTTGAAGCCAACGTTGCCTCCTCTCAATCTCCTCTTCTTATCTTCTACCCACTGAAGACGGGCCCAGTCCTGTGTCGCCTCCATGTGGGCGGCTGCTTCTGTGTGCCGCAGCCTGTTCTGCCGAGTAGGGCGGCGTTTGTAAGCACGCCATGCCCTATACTTGGCATCTGAGGCCTCACGGCACTGAGGACCAAACCATGGCTGGTCAGAGGCCCTGGACCTGAGCTGCTTGTGAGGCACCCAGGATCCTTGTGGCTGCAGCAGAGTCTCGGTGAAGCGTTCCACCTGCTGGTCCACGTCACCTTGCAGAACTGTAGTATTGCTGTGCCCTGAGATGGTGGGCGGTAACACCCAATGCACAGCATACCTCGGCCATCCCCTCCCACCAGCTTCAGTACTATCACCTCGAGCTCCGTGGGGATGGGCGTGTCCAGCACTACGACACTGAGGCTCGACTTACAGCAAAATGCCACGCCCCCACCCTGTGTAGAGCGATCCTTCCTTATCCAATTCGAGTACCCTTTTATCCTCGCATAGGTCACAGGCACACTGTCATCTAAAAACGTTTCGCACACGAACACTAAGTCAGCGTCATTTTTCAATATAAATCTGTGCGTGAGTTCACCCACATTTGTGTGAAACCCACGAATGTTTGCCGACACTATTTTAGATTATGACACCCACGGCCTGAATGTGGCGTCACCAGAGCCATGGTGCCCGTGGGAAGGTAGGTAACGCTCACTAAACTGATGTGGTTGCGGGAGATGGTGGATGTTCGGTGCTTGAAGTGAGGCGGTGGCTGGTCCCCAGGCTGTGCCGTATCCCTGTTGTGGTTGAGGTTGCGATTGGGGGTGTCTCCACGCTGCACTTCGCAACACAGCAAAAGTCTCCTGTGAACCTATTCTGACCGCTTGGATCAAGTCAGAGTATTGTTTATCAGCTAGCCTCTCCTTACAGGTATCTGCGGTGCAGTATTTCCTCTTGCAGTACTGGCAGGATTGAAACCTCGGGCACTGCTGCCCGGTGTGGCCCTGACGGCGACAGCGCGGGCACCTTGGTTGTCCTCTCTCCCTCACACCCGCAGCCCGTAATCCACCGTCCTCACTCCCCCGGCCCAACGTGGAAGGATGATCCACTCGATGTTGTCTTCGAGGAGGCTGTCTGTTTGCTTGAGATCTTCTCTGGTTACCGGCCTGCAATTGCAGTTGAGTGCGTGGAGGCTGATGTGCTTCGGGAGGAGGGTGTGCCTGGTGCCTAGGAGGAAGGCAAGGCGGAGTAGCGTCACGCGGTGGGAGAGAGTGGCTTGAGTTGGTCGGGGTTGCTGGTTACCGCCCAGGATGGGTGGAGGGATGGAGTTGAGAGGAGGAGAAGGCGGCACAGTGAGTACAGCCTGTCCCTGGGGAGAGCAAGTGGGGCTTGGGGTAGATGAAGATGCCTCCTGACTAGTAGGCTGGGAGAGGTGAGAGGTGGGTAGGGAGGGAGAAGGGGGGATAGACACCTGGTCAGTGTTTGCGGAGGGTGATTCCTCCTCCTCCCCTTCCGGCTGCCTGATCTCAGCCTCTCGCGTATCAGCGAGGGAGGTTCACCACTGTCTTGCTACTTCACTTTCACTGATATGGTGTGACCAGTCTTTTTCAATTTTTTCGGGTCTGGCAGTGCATGCAATAGATTTACGCTTCACACCGCCGCCATTGTCTCTACGAGCGATCAGCGAGTCCACTATAGAAAGCGCTTTGGCTAGAAACCAGCGCTGTTCTGGTAATTTATCAACTAGATCACTGTACCACGTATTTTCTTCGAGGGCAGTGCGCACTTTCTTTCCGAGACCCAACACTTCGGACCTGAGTTCCTCTACAGAAAGATTTCGGAGGTTGTCCTCCTCTTGCATTACAAAGTCAGTCTCAGAGGTTGGCAAGCATGCTGGCTCGAGAGCAGTAAACGTCACTCTGTCTGAGACACCAGTTCGCTCCCGTAGCAGGGCAATGTCTGTACAGCTGAATGCAGGCTCATCTCCGAGACAGTTAGCGTGGCAAAGATTAGGGTAGCCTTCCTGTGAGCAATGAAGATCCCGAGCAAGCTCTGCCCTCTGCCCACACACTGCACACCAGTACTGTGGGCGGTATCCTGGGATGCCGTTTGGCCTTTCAATAAGCTTGTGTGTAGCTTCGCCGTGAGCCATTTGATGGGTGTCCCAGGCAGGCAGGGAGAGAGAGAGAGAGAGAGATTGTCGTGTGTAAGGGGGAGAGTGGTGAAGGGGTCGGGGGTGACAGTCAGGTCACACTAATCCTTTCTCAAGGTCAACTAATTTGCTATAGGTTTGCCCGCCACCACGTGTAGATTTTTGAAACACACTTTAACGCACTATTTCATTCACTATTTTAACCACTGTTTCACTGTGTACACTCACTTTAACTGGATCCTTGCACTTGACAAGCACTAAGAAACACCTCTTGTGATTTTTGGAGATGTAGAATCCAGGCAGCACCAAAAAACGTACACAATTGACAGAGTTCAGCACTACACGTCTGACCCCCACGGCGCTCTCTCTCTCTCTCTCTCTCGTGTTCTTGAAAGGCATGCACGTCTTCCCTATAACCCATCTTAGGACAGTGAGAGTTTATACCGACTTGAGAGAGAGAGAGAGAGAGAGAGAGAGAGAGAGAGAGAGCTCTGTAGCGATGATCCTCACGACAGCGTTTTTCACTGTTTAGAGAGGAATTTCTTTTCAAGATCACATGAAAGTGGGGACGGGAGAGCACTACGTATGAACAGCTTAGTTAGCCCTACGGCTCATGTATCATTGTAATAGTGTAATTCTCTCTCTCTCTCTCTCTCTCTGAATAATACATAATTAACCTAACTATAATAGCTTGACACAAAACGAAAGAATATTGGCATTAGCAGTGCAGTACGACAGTTTGGGATTGCTGCCTGGCTGCATCGATGTGGAGCGCGAACACATTGTTTTTTCTTTTCATTTAGAAACTTTGATGCGTTTAACACTAACTTTCTTGAACAACAGTAGTGTACACTAATAGTTTGTGTTAGAATTAGCCATTACCAAACATCTGAGCATCCTATCATCATCAAATATCTGATATTTTACCGAATGAAATGAAGACGCTAGTAGCATGGTTGAAGAGGTAGACAATACTCTGAATAATCAATGTTAGCTGCACGTACATTGCAGCTACGATCACATCAATAGTATTTTCAAGAAGTAGGGGAAATTATGGAACAGAATGCTATAATAACTCTGTTTCAGGGGGTTGGTGCTTGTCCCCTTGTCGCAGGCAGCTACTCATATAAGATATAAGTGCCCATTGGGAAAGTGACCATGTAATATTAGAAATGGATATAGAAGAAGGAAAGGAAGATAGAGACGAATCATACAAAGGAGACGGATTAAATTACAGAAAGGCTGATATTGAAAACCTCAAGAGCTATTTTAAAAACGTAAACTGGGAGGAGATGGAAAACTCAGAGACAGTGCAAGAAAAGTTTAACTTATTTTTGGAAATATACAAAACAGGAGTCAGGGAATGTCCCAAAATATAGACCTAAAGAAGAAAGAAAGAAGGATTGGTTTAATGCAAGGTGTGCCAGGGCAAAGGAGAAAAGAGATGGAGCATGGAAAAGGTGGAAGAGAAAATTAATAGAAATCCAGAAAATAAGGAAAACTTCAAAACTGCAAGAAATGAATATGCTAAGGTGAAAAAGGAAGAAGAAAGGAACTATGAAAAGGACATTGTCGAAAAATGTAAGGAACAACCAAAATTGTTCTACAGATTCATAAATGGAAAAATAAGGCAAAAAGAAACAATAGAAAGGTTAAAAGGAGAGAACGGGATGGTGGAAGACCCAAAAAGTATGGCAGAACTGTTAAATAGTAAATTTCATGAGGTCTTTACTAAGGAATCCAAATTTGAAAGACCACAGGGTAATAGAGAGACTGTCCATATGAAAGAGATTAAAGTAACCAAGCTTGAAATAAAAGAGTTGATGACAGAATTAGATGAGGAGAAGGCAATGGGACCAGATGAAGTCTCAGGCAGAATACTAAAAGAATGTAGAGAAGAACTAGCAAGTCCTATATACATCATAAAATGCTCAATAGAAAATGGAACAGTACCAGTAGAATGGAAAAGAGCTGAGGTGGTTCCCATATATAAGAGCGGAAGGAAGGAAGAACCTTTAAATTACAGACCAGTATCACTAATTAGTGTAATATGCAAGATGTGTGAAAGAGTAATAAAGAAACAATGGATTGAGTTTCTTGAAGACAACAAATTATTATCAAAGCCAATTTGGTTTTAGAAAAGGTCAGTCGTGTGTAACAAATTTATTGAGTCTCTACTCTAGAATAGTTGATAAAGTACAAGAGAGAAAGGGATGGATTGACTGTATTTATTTAAATTTAAAAAGGCATTTGATAAAGTGCCACATGAAAGATCACTATGGAAGTTGGAGGAGAAGGGTGGCTTAAAAGGAAGCACATTGAGATGGGGGACAGAAATAAGGACGGTAGTTAAAGATATAAAGTCCAAGTGGAGAGCAGTAGGCAGCGGAGTGCCACAGGGATCTGTATTGGCGCCAATACTTTTTCTCATATATATATATATATATATATATATATATATATATATATATATATATATATATATATATATATATAAACGACATGCCAGAGGGAGTGAACAGCTGCATAAATCTGTTTGCAGACGATGCGAAACTGCGCACCGTGTCACTCACTCAGTCAGTGGCCGCATATTTATTGAGAAAGAGTGAGGGAAAAAAAATATCATGGTTGATGTGGGAAGGATATTGTTTTCCTAGATTTTGATATTTTCGTTGGTGTGTGCGTGGTGTGTTGGTTGTTCCTTGTAAATGTTTCGGTTTGTTTGTTTTTTAATGGGCGAGGTGGAGTAAATTGTGGTCCATAGCTAATACTGTTACTCGGTTATTGGAGAGAAGAAAGAAGAAGTGGCCGCGTGGTACAGTGGAACCATGCGTGTTTTGGGGTCCGAAGGGTCTCCAAGCGCACGGGTTCGAATCCTGTCCACGGTCCGAGTGTAGGTTGGCTTCCTCACTGGGCAACGGTTTAGCGATGGGCTTTGAGATAGGAGGTACCCCCATAAAAGTATCTCCTTTAGCCCATAAATTCCCGTGAAAAGCCCACATGGTATAAAAACAAGATATGTAGGTAAGTTATTTTGTAAGGCGATAAGCAAAGAATCATCCAACAGTGACTAAATGTACAGGGAGATGAGGAACTAAATATACAAGGGAGAAATGTACAACTGACTACACTTATAAGACGAGCGACTTGATGTGCAGGATAAGCGACTAAATGTCACAAAACAAAAAGAAGATTGTGAAATACTGCAGGAAGACTTAAACAAGATCTGGAAATGGAGTAAAAAATGGGAAATGGAATTCAATGTGAACAAAAGCCATGTCATTCTGGAAATGGAAAAAAAAGTGAAAGACGACCAGTGGGAATCTATAAGATGAGAGATGGAGTAGAACTAGAAAAAGTAAAAAAGGAAAAGGACTCGGGAGTGACAATGGAAAAAAACAATCAACTGGTAAGCCATATTGATAGAATTTTCAAAGAGACGTATAATTTGCTAAGGAATATTGGATTAGCATTTCACTATATGGACAAAGAAATGATGAAGAAATTGATAAGTACTAAAATAAGACCTAGATTGGAATATGCAGGAGTGGTGTGGACCCCCCATAAAAAGAAACATATAAGAAATTGAGAGACTACAAAAACTGGCTACAAGAATGGTTCCAGAATTTAAAGGGATGACATATGAGGAGAGACTAAAAGCTATGGATCTACCAACCCTGGAACAGAGAAGAGAGAGAAGGGATCTGATACAAGTTTATAAATTGATTAACGGAATGGATCGAGTGGATAATGAGAAACTAATCCTGAGAGAAGAATATGTCATTAGAAGCACAAGATCGCTTAGTAAGAAACTGAGGAAGGGAAGATGTTCGAGAGGTTAAAGAATTCATTTTCCCACAAAGATGTGTTGAGACTTGGAACAGTTTGAGTGAGGAAGTTGTGTCAGCAAAGAGTGCACATAGTTTTAAAGAAAATTGGATAAGTGTAGATATGGAGACGGGGCCACACGAGCATAAAGCCCAGGCCCTGTAAAACTACAACTAGGTAAATACAACTAGGTAAATACATACACACACACACACACACACACACACACACACAAAATATAACATATAAGCCTAAGAGAATTAAGGAAGAATTAAAAACGGTAAGAGATCTGTTAAAAAATCTAAATGATGATGAAAAAAAAGACCTACAAGAAGAAGTGGAAGAGATCCATAGACTGGGTCCGTATAAGGAGGGAGTGAGCAGACCGATTAAAGTAGTACTGAAGTCACAACAATCTGCGGAGGATGTCCTATATAGAACATCAAAGTTAAGAGAGATAGAAGGTTGTAAAGAGGTGTTTGTGAGAAAGAATAGAAATGAGGAAGAGAGGAGAAGATATAAGGAATTGGTGGAAGAGGCGAGAAGGAAAATGATGAGCGGTCTGAGGAGGAAAGAGAAAAGTTTTTTTGGAGAGTTATAGGAGAGAGAGTCAGAAAGTGGTATGTGGAAAGAAGGAATACGGAGGAACCCTAGAGGGAGCAGTGGGTGGACCGTAATGTATACTAATATAGATGGGATACTGTCAAGTAGATTGGAATTGCAAGACTATATGATAGTGGAGAAGCCTGATATAGTGTGTTTGACTGAGACAAAATTGCATGAAAAACAAAGATAAATTTGGATAATAAATATAATATATGGAGAAAGGATAGAGAGTAAAGGTGGAGGAGGAGTTATGATTATGACGAAGAAATAAATAAATGTGGATAAGGTTTGGTATGGGAAGAACAACGCAGAAGTGATAAGCATAAGGATAAAAAGTGATGGAAAAGAATTAATAATCATGGTGACCTATGTACCTCCTAAAACAAATTCTTGGACATTAAGGAATACGACAATATGATCAAGGATACTTTACAGAGTTTGGAAAGTGTATTATCTGGAAAAAGAAAGGTGATACTAGTAGGAGATTTTAATTGTAAGGAGGTGGATTGGGAAAATCTAGTAAGTGGTGTTGGAGAGGAAGCATGGGAGAGAGATTTCTTAATCTAATGATGGAAAATATGATGGAACAGAGGGTGAAGGAAAATACTAGATATAGAGGAGATGATGAACCGGCTAGACTGGATTTGGTGTTAACAAGAGAAGTGTACCTATGTGGAGATATACAATACAAGTGTCCTTTGGGAAAGAGTGATCATGTGGTTATGGAAATGCAGATAGCAACAACACAGCGAAGGAAGGACGAGACATACAGGAGTGGTAGATTGAATTATAGAAAGATGGACACAGAAAGTTTGAAAAATTATTTCAGAAAATTAGATTGGGAGGAGATGTTACAAATCAGAGAAGTGCAAAAGAAATATGAGATTTTTATGAAATATTATAAAGAAGGAGTTATGAAATTTGTACCAAAGTATAAACCGAGAGAGGAAGGAAGAAAGGATTGGTTTAATGCAACTTGTGTTAAGGCTAAGGAAAAGAGAGATGTGGCTTGGAAAAGATGGAAAAAGAGCAGGAATATACTAAATAAGGAGAATTATAGAGTGGCGAGAAATGAGTATGTGAGGGTAAGGAGGAGGAAGAAAGAAAATTTGAAAAGATATTGTAGACAAGAGTAAGGAACATCCAAAATTGTTTTACAGGTTCATAAATGGTAAACTTAAAAGAGAGAGTCCATTGAAAGATTAAAAGGAGAGCAAGGGATAGTAGATGACCCTAAGAATATAGCGGAATTGCTAAATAATAGGTTTCAGCAAGTATTTACTGAAGAAACAATGTTTGTAAAGCCACAGAATGTACAAGGAAATGTGCACATGGATGACATTAAGATACCTAAAAGGAGTTATATAAAATGTTGGAGGAACTTAAAGATGATAAAGCGATGGGACCAGATGAAGTTTCAGGAAAATTATTGAAGGAGTGTAGAGAAGAATTGATTGATCCATTATATGATATTATAAGGTGTTCATTAGAAACAGGGAAGTACCAGTAGAGTGGAAGAGAGCTGAAGTGGTGCCCATTTATAAGGGAGGCAGTAAGGAAGAGCCTCTTAACTATAGACCTGTGTCTCTAACAAGTGTGGTCGGTAAGATTTGTGAGAGGGTGATAAAGAAATATTGGATACGGTTCCTGGAGGATCATAAGTTATTATCGGATCATCAATTTGGCTTCAGGAAAGGGAGGTCATGTGTAACAAATCTACTGAGCTTTTATTCAAGAGTGGTTGACAAAATACAAGAGAGAGAGGGATGGATGGACTGTGTATATTTGGATTTAAAGAAAGCTTTTGACAAGGTACCTCACAAGAGACTGTTATGGAAAGTAGAGATTTATGGAGGACTGAAAGGAAAAGTGTTAAAGTGGATGGAAAACTACTTGAGATGGAGGGAGATGAGAACGGTAATAAGGGATGCAAAGTCGGACTGGTTGGTGGTGGAGAGTGGAGTCCCACAAGGCTCAGTGCTGGCACCAATACTTTTCCTTGTATATATTAATGACATGCCAGAGGAGTAAACAGTTATATTAATTTGTTTGCGGATGATGCGAAGTTGTGTAGGTGTGTGAAGAGTGAAGAAGATTGTGAAATTTTACAGGCAGACCTGGATAAGATTTGGGAGTGGAGCAAGAGGTGGCAAATGGAATTTAATCTGAGCAAAAGTCATGTGATGGAGATGGGGAAGAGTGGAAGACGGCCAAGAGGGTCATATAAGATGGGTGAAGAAGTAGTGTTGAAAAAGGTGGAAAAGGAAAAGGATTTGGGAGTGATAATACAAGACCATGGGCAGTTTGAGGCTCATATTGATAAGATGTTTGGAGAAACGTATAATTTGATAAAAATATTGGATTAGCCTTCCATTATATGGATAAAGATATGATGAAGAAATTAATTAGTATGGTAATTAGACCAAGATTGGAATATGCTGGAGTGGTTTGGTCCCCTTATAAAAAGAAGCATATAAGGAAGTTGGAGAGATTGCAGAGAATGGCAACAAAAATGGTTCCGGAATTGGCAGAAATGACCTATGAGGAGAGATTAAAAGAAATGAATTTGCCTACCTTGGAACAAAGAAGAGAAAGAGGAGATTTAATACAGGTTTATAAACTGTTGAATGGACTGGATGAAGTGGATAATGAGCAAATGATGTTGAGAGAGGAAAACTTAAATAGAACAACAAGATCGCATAGTAAAAAGATAGCCAAGGGAATATGCTTGAAGGATGTGAAGAAATATAGTTTCCCACAAAGATGTGTGGAGGTGTGGAATGGTTTGAGTGAGGAGGTGGTGTCAGCAAGGAGTGTGCATAGTTTTAAAGGAAAGTTGGATGTGTGTAGATATGGAGACGGGGCCACACGAGTATGATACCCAGGCCCTGTAAAATTACAACTAGGTGAATACAACTAGGTGAATACACACATCAGTTTACTGAATAAGATCTCAGAAGAGGAAGAGTGCCTATATGCTGAGGTAGAAGAAAGTGTGAGACTAGGAGCTTTTGAGGAAGGCAAGAGTAGACCATTAAAATTGAAATTAAAGTCTCAGGTGGCAGCTGAGGCCTTGCTTAGGAGGGCTTGGAAACTTAAGGACTCTGAGGAAACCAAGACAATTTACATAAGAAGAAATATGTTACAGGATGAACGAATGAAAATGAAAGAGCTTGTAACTGAAGTGAAAGAGAGGAATGATGAAAGAACCGAGGAGAAAAAGACTAAGATTTTTTGGAGGATGAGAAATAGGAGGCTGAAGAAGTGGTAGATAAAACAGACGGAATAGACATTAACACTGACGGAAACATGGAAGAAAGAGACTAGGAATGGAATTCAAGTGACTTACACGAATATAGATGGATTTCTGTCTAAGAGGCTAGAATGTATGGATTACCTAAGAAATAATGAACCAGACATAATGTGTGTGGTGGAAACAAAGCTAAGGCCCGAAATAAAGTTAGATTGGTTTGATGTAAAACACTACAAAGTATTGAGAAATGATTGAAAAATAAAGGAGGTGGTGGTATAATGGTTCTTACTAAGAAAGATCTGATAGTGAAGGAGGTGAACTATAGTAAGGGAAATGAGGAAGTGATAAGTATGCTTATAACAGATGGTAAGAGAGACATTAATATCATAACAGTATACATACCACCCAGAACCAGTGCTTGGAACTATGAACAGTACCAAATTGTGATGACAAATACTCTAGACAGAATGAAGCAAGAACTCATCAGAAAGGATAGAGTGATGATAGTCGGAGACTTTAATTGTAAAGAAATAGTGTGGGAAGACTACGAAGTGGTGAATGGTGGTGAGTGGGCAGAGGAATTGTTAAACGTAGCAACAAATAACTTGATGACACAGTGGGTGAGATCACCAACAAGGTGCAGGGGACAAGATGTTGCAGCAAGGTTGGATTTGGTATTTACCAGGGGCATCTCCCTAAAAGAGGAAATTGAACATGAATGTCCCTTGGGGAAAAGTGACCATGATGTCCTAAGCTTTGAGCTGGATACGGAATTAAGCACGGATAAGATTGTGGAACACAGGGAGGAAAAATTAAATTATATTAGGGCAAATTATAACCATATGAGGGAGTTCTTTAATGAAATTGACTGGTCTGTGATATACCAGGATAGGGATATGCAATTGAAATACGATAAATTTATGGATTTATATAACTCTGCTGTGAAGAAGTTTGTGCCATATAACAGAAAGAGGACTTTAAATAATAAACAGTGGTTTAATAGGAATTGTGAAGAAGCAAAAATGAACAAAGAAAAGGCATGGAAGAAACTTAGGAAAAACAGTGATGTATTATCAAGAAAAGTTTACAAAACAGCAAGGAATAGATATGTTGAAGTAAGGAGAACAGCACAAAAGGAATATGAACAGAGGGTGGTGGAAAACTGTGATAGTGACCCTAAAATGTTTTACAAATTCATAAATGGTACACTAAATAAAAGGAAGGCAATAGAAAAGGTAAAAAAATGGGGAAGAAGTATATGAGGATGCTGGAGATATAGCTGAAATTTTGAACGACAACTTTTGCAAAATGTTTACAAAGGAGGAGCATTTTATAGGAGAAAGGCCTACAGAAATAAAGCAAATGCAGGACATCATGGTTACTAAAGAAGATGTAAGGAAAATTATAAGCAATTTGGATATTAATAAATCAATGGGGCCTGATGGCATATCTGGGAGGTTGCTGAAAGAATGTAAGGATCAATTGTTGAACCCCGTATTTGATATTGTGGAAACATCCATACGAACAGGAATAGTCCCAAAAGAGTGGAAAAGAGCTGACATTGTGCCTATATATAAGAATGGTAGTAGAATGGAACCGTTAAATTACAGACCAGTATCGTTGACTAGTATATTGTGCAAGGTATGTGAAGAAGTAATTAAAGCTAAGTGGAGTGAGTATCTAGAAAGTGAAAACATTCTGAGTGAAAGGCAGTTTGGTTTCAGAAAAGGAAGATCGTGCGTATCCAATTTATTATGTTTTTATTCGAGAGTGACTGACATAATGCAACATAGAGAGGGATGGGTGGATGCTATCTACCTGGACTTGAGGAAGTACCACACAATAGACTGATGTGGAAACTAAAGAAGATTGGAGGAGTAAATGATAAACTAGCAAAATGGATGGAAAATTACTTAGTGGGAAGAGAAATGCGAACAGTGGTGAAAGGAAGGAAGTCCGAGTGGAAGAAGGTAACCAGTGGAGTTCCACAAGGGTCAGTGATTGGTCCCATCATATTTTTGATTTATGTTAATGATATGCCAGTAGGAATTGACAGTTACATGAATATGTTCATGGACGATACCAAAATTATGAGGAGAGTAAGGAATGTGGAAGATTGTAACAAGTTATAGGAAGATCTTGATAAAATATATGAGTGGAGTAAAAGTGGCAGATGGAATTTAATATAAACAAGAGCCATGTTATGAAAATGGGAAGAAGTAGATACAGACCAAACAGGGATTATAGGCTGGGTGATGAGAAAATTGAAGAGACCAATGAGGAGAAAGACTTAGGAGTAATCGTGCAAAACACTTTGTCACCGGAGAAACGGAGAAACACATTAACAAGATCTTTTGGTAAACATATAACATGCTTCAAAATATTGCATTCCACTACCTAGATGAAGGAATGATGAAGATATTATGTACTTTAATAAGACCCAAGTTAGAATATGCAGCTTGCATCTGGTCACCGCATATGAAGAAAAATGTGAAGAAGGTGGAAAGGGTACAGAGGCTTGGAACAAGGATGGTACCAGGACTCAGGGAGTTAGACTATGAGGAAAGACTGAGGAAACTGGGGCTGACCACATTAGAAGAGAGAAGAATAAGAGGACACATGATAACTATGTATAAATTGGTGAACAAGATTGACATATTGGACAGAGAGTTGATAAAGGTGACCACAAGTAATCATCTCCAAAGACATGGAAAAAAAGTTAATAAAAGACATCTTTTTTTTTTTTTTTTTTTCGTAGGGAAGAGGGCCAGCCAAGGGTAAAAAAAAAAAATTAGAAAAAAGCCCACTTGAGCGCTGGTTCTCCAAAGAGTAGAAAAAGTGCCAAAACCGTCAGCCAGAATTAGGGGAGCAAATGCCTCGATACCTCCCTCTTAAAAGAAGACAAGTTGTAGGAATTTGGAAATACAGATGCAGGGAGGGAGTTTCAGAGTTTACCAGTGAAAGGGATGAATGATTGAGCATACTGGTTAACTCTTGCATTAGAGAGTTGGACAGAATAGGGATGAGAGGAAGAAGAAAGCCTTGTGCAGCGTGGCCACAGGAGAAGGGGAGGCATGCAGTTAGCAAGATCAGTAGAACAGTTACCATGAAAATAGCGATAAAATATAGAAAGGGATGCAACATTTCAGCGGTGAGAAAGAGACTGAAGACAGTTAGTCAGAGGAGGGGAGTTGATGAGACGAAGAGCTTTGATTCCACCCTATCAAGCAAAGCTGTGTGACTGGAACCCCCAAACATGCGAAGAGTACTCCATACAGGGACGGATAAGGCCCTTATACAGAGTAAGCAGTTGGAGGGCGAGAAAACTGGCGGAGACGCCTCAGAACACCTAACTTCATAGAAGCTGTTTTAGCAAGAAATGAGATGTGAAGTTTCCAGTTAAGATTATGAGCAAAGGACAGACCGAGGATATTCATTGTGGAAGAGGAAGACAGTTGAGTGTCATTGAAGAAGAAGGGATAGTTGTCTGGAAGGTTGTGTCGAGTTGATAGATGGAGGAATTGAGTTTTAGAGGCATTGAAAACTACTAGATTTTCTCTGCCCCAATCGGAAATTTTAGAAAGATCGGAAGTCAGGCGTTCCGTGGCGTCCCGCGTGATCTGTTAATTTCCTGAAGGGTTGGACGTCTCTGAAAGAACGTGGAAAGATGTAGGGTGGTATCATCAGCGTAGGAGTGGATAGGGCAAGAAGTTTGGTTAAGAAGGTCATTAATGAATAATAGAAAGAGAGTGGGTGACAGGACAGAACCCTGAGGAACACCACTATTAATAGGTTTAGGAGAAGAACAGTAGCCGTCTACCACAGCAGCAATAGAGCGGTCGGAAAGGAAACTTGAGATAAAGTTGCAGAGAGAAGGATAGAAACCGTAAGAGGGCAGTTTTGAAATCAAAGCTTTATGCCAGACTCTATCAAAAGCTTTTGATATGTCTAACGCAACAGCAAAAGTTTCACCGAAATCTCTAAAAGAGGATGACCAAGACTCAGTAAGGAAAGCCAGAAGATCACCAGTAAAGCGACCTTGACGGAAGCCATACTGGTGATCAGACAGAAGATTGTGAAGTGACAGATGTTTGAGAATCTTCCTATTCAGGATAGATTCAAAAACTTTAGACAAGCAAGAGATTAAAGCTATAGGACGGTAGTTTGAGGGGTTAGAACGGTCACCCTTTTTAGGAACAGGCTGAATGTAGGCGAACTTCCAGCAGGAAGGAAAGGTAGAAGTCGATAGACAAAGTTGGAAGAGTTTGGCCAGGCAAGGTGCAAGCACAGAAGCACAGTTTTTGAGAACAATAGGAGGGACCCCATCAGGTCCATAAGCCTTCCGAGGGCATGGAAAACATCATTACGAAGAATTTTGATTGTAAACATGAAATAGTCAGAGGGAGGAGGAGAGGGAGGGACAAGCCCAGAATCGTCCAAGGTGGAGTTGTGAGCAAAGGTTTGAGAAAAGAGTTCAGCTTTAGAGACAGAAGAGATGGCAGTGGTGCCATCAGGATGAAATAAAGGAGGGAAAGATGAAGAAGTGAAGTTATTTGAGATGTTTTTGGCTAGATGCCAGAAGTCACGAGGAGAGTTTGAGTTTGAAAGATTTTGACATTTCCTATTTATGAAAGAGTGTTTGGCAAGTTGAAGAACAGACTTGGCATGATTCTGGGCAGAGATATAAAGTGCATGAGATTCAGGAGATGGAAGGCTCAAGTACCTTTTGTGGGCAACCTCTCTATCATGTATAGCACGAGAACAGGCTGAGTTAAACCAAGGTTTAGAAGGTTTAGGTTGAGAAAAGAATGAGGAATGTACGCCTCCATGCCAGATACTAACACCTCTGTTATGCGTTCAGCACAAAGAGATGGGTCTCTGACACGGAAGCAATAATCATTCCAGGAAAATCAGCATAATACCTCCTCAGGTCCCCCAACTGGCAGAGGCAAAACGCCAGAGGCACCTTCGCTTTGGGGATCCTGCAGAGGATTGGAGAAATAGGACAAGATACAGAAATGAGATTGTGATCGGAGGAGCCCAACGGAGATGAAAGGGTGACAGCATAAGCAGAAGGGTTAGAGGTGAGGAAGAGATCAAGAATGTTGGGCGTGTCTCAAGACGGTCAGGAATACGAGTAGGGTGCTGCACCAGTTGCTCTAGGTCATGGAGGATAGCAAAGTTGAAGGCTAGTTCACCAGGGTGGTCAGTGAAGAGAGAGGAAAGCCAAAGCTGGTGGTGAACATTGAAATCTCCAAGAATGGAAATCTCAGCGAAAGGGTAGAGGGACAGAATGTGCTCCACTTTAGAAGTTAAGTAGTCGAAGAAATTACTATAGTCAGAAGAGTTAGGGAGAGATAAACAGCACAGATGAATTTAGTTTGAGAGTGACTGTTAAGTCGTAGCCAGATGGTGGAAAATTTGGAAGACTCAAGAGCGTGGGCACGAGACCAAGTTAAGTCGTTGCGTACATAGACGCAACATCCAGCTTTGGAATGAAAATGAGAATAGAGAAAGTAGGAGGGAACAGAGAAGGGGCTACTGTCAGTTGCCTCAGACAGCTGTGTTTCGGTGAGGAAAAGATGAGGTTTAGTAGAGGAGAGGTGGTGTTCCACAGATTGAAAATTAGATCTAAGACTGCGAATGTTGCAGAAGTTAATGTAGAAAAATTTGAGGGAGGTGTCAAGGCATTTGTGGTCTTCAACAGGAGAGGTGTCCGACCTGGGGACATTTTTGGTTCCCTCCCCAGAGGGGGACTCCGAGGCGTTGTTTATTTTGGGTCCCATTTTTCTTTTAAATTTTGATTTGGAGTGAAGGGTGCATGTGTGGTAAGTGCATGTAGTTTTATGTGAAGGTTGGCAGCCCTGCCCACCTCCGCCGCCACTAAACCTTCCTGACACTTAAATTTTCTTCAAGTGCATTTATTTTTCTTCACTTAACTCAATAGATATACAAGTTTATACTATAGTTTGAAGAAAAATAAATGTACTTGAAGAAAATTTAAGTGTCGGGAAGGTTTAGTGGCGGCGGGGGTGGGCAGGGCTGCCAACCGAACTAGCAGTTTCGGCCTGGATTCTTTGGATGAATGGACTTTTTAATACGCCCAAAATTAGAATATGCAACTACAGTATGGTCACTGTACTAAAAGAAACACATAAGGAAACTAAAGAGAATAAAGAGAGCAGTAACAAAGCTTCCCCCAAGTTTAAGTGAACAGTCATATGAAGAAAGGCTACGAATACTAGGTCTTACAACCTTAGAACAAAGAAGGGAAAGAAGAGATCTAATAGCAGTGTACAGAGCGATGAATGGACTGGAAAACTTAGAGAAGACTTACTAATCTGGGACATGAGTGACACAAGAGGACATGGAAAGAAATCAAGAAAGGAAAACAGCAGGAGAGATATCAAAAAGTTTAGCTTTCACAAAGATGTGTAGAGGTGTGGAATAGTTTAGACAAGAGCAAGGAGCAAGGACAATCAATAAGTTCAAAGAAATGTTGGATTTCCAGAGATATGGAGAAGGGATAGCACCAACATAGCTCTTTTTCTGTATGTTACTAGGTAAATACACACACACACACACACACACACACACACACACACACACACACACACACACACACACACACACATTAATTATTTGGATAGTGAAGTTATTAGTGATATTGGTAAATTTGCAGATGACATGAAGATAGGTACAACAATTAGGTCAGATTCGGATGCCATCACCTTGCAGGCAGATTAGATAAGATGAACAAATGGACAGACAAATGGTATATGCAGTTTAACATTAACAAGTGCAAAGTTCTTAGTGTAAGTAGAGGAAATCCACACAATAAGCACAGGATAAACAACAAGGCCATGGTAGTTTCAGAATATGAAAAAAGACACGAGTCATAGTTAGCTCCAATGTTGGTCTAAGAAAGCAATGCATAAAGGGTAGAGATAAGGCAAATAGGGTACTAGGATTCACTTTTAGGAGTGTTAAAAGCAGAAGTCCCTAAGCGATATTAGAATTATATTTGGCACTGGTCAGACTGTATCTAGATTATGCAATACAGTTCTGGTCTCCACATTATAGGAAGGATATAGGTCAGTTAGAATCACTGCAAAAGAGAATGTCTAAAAGGATACAGGGGATGAGGGATATTCTGTAAGAAGCGAGATTGAAGATGTAATGAAGATACTAAATGTGCATTCCTTAGAGAGATGTAGATTAAGAGAGAACCTGATAGAGGTATTCAAATGGCATAGGGCTTATAACAAAGTGGAAATGTGTAAAGTAGGATCTGTAGCTAGGATAGAACCAGAGATAATGGGTTTAAGGTTGAGAATTTAAGGTTTAGGAAAGAAATGAGGAGGAACTGGTTCTTTGACAGTGGTTTATGAATGGAATGGACTCAATAATCATGCTGTTAGTGGTGAGTCAATAGGGAGCTTTACAAGAAGATTAGGCAAATATTGGATGGGTGATAAGTGGAATTAACCCCTTCATTACTAGGACATATTTTTACCCTTAGATTTGTGTACAATTAGACCATTTTATTGACATTAGGAAGGGTCTATAGAGATCAGAAAATTTAGAAGATTTTTACCTTGAGATTTGTATACAATTAGACCATTCTATTGACATTTGGAATGGTCTCTGGAGATCGGAAGATTTTTACCCTGAGAGTTGTGTACGATTAGACCATTTTATTGACATTAGGAAGGATCTATGGAGGTCAGAAGATTTTTACTCTGAAATTTGTGTAAAATTAGACTATTTTATTGACATTAGGAAGGGTATATGGAGATCAGAAGATTTTTACCCTGAGATTTGTATACAATTAGACCATTTTATTGACATCAGGAAGGGTCTATGGAGGTCAGAAGATTTTTACCCTGAGATATTTGTGTACAATTAGACCATTTTATAAACATTAGGTCTATGGAGGTCAGAAGATTAATGTCCACAGTCTTCACTACTCTAATCCCCCTCAAGTTTCTGAAGCTACACAAAATCACCAAACATTAAGCAGAATGAATATGGAAGTGCATCATGGTACTCAAAGGGTTCAGTAGCCTTGCTCATATAAGGATTGCTGCATGTAGGCCTGGCAACGTCTTCCAGCTTTCCTCATATCCTTATGTTTTTTTTATATTTATCCCTCTATACCAGGCCACCAATCAATCAATCTCTCTCTCTCTCTCTCGCTCTTTTTTTTATTTAAACATAATACATATATTTACATATTCGGCTTAAAATTCCACGTTGAGTATGGAATTATTTAAAAAGCCTAACAATAGTTAAGATACATTAAGAATATTGTATTTACATTAATAACTTTTACGTTAGCACCAGAGGAGTGGCCTGCGTTCCACGCCACCTGTGTGCTGCCACCTTGACCTGCTGGGTGGACATGTCCTCCACCTGGGGTGTGGTTGTGGTGAATGCGTTCCACATCCTTGAGGTCCGGGCGCTGTATGTTCGTTGGTGCTGCCATGTGTTGGAGAAGGGCACCTCCACAGTCTGCTCACTGGTGGCAGCAGCTCGCGTGGGCCTCTGGGCAGCGCGTGGTGGAAGTCCCAGGCGTCGGAGGTGCGGTACTCCTTGCACCTAAGTTTTGTGGCACACCACAAGCGCTGCCACATCTCGTCGGTGCTCCAACGACGTGACGCGGGTGTGTGGCGGCAGGTCATCCTGGTGTGCGTCGTATCCCGCCAGACGTATAGCTCGTCGCTGCACCTTGTCAAGTCTCTGCATGTGGGTGGCGGCACTTGACATCCACGACAGGCAGCCGTACTCCAGGCACGAACGTATGTATCTGCGCCTTGTATAGAGTGATGATGCCGTGCGGATCAAGCGTTCCCGCCACCCTCCGCAGGGCAAAGAGTCTTAGAGACGCCTGTCGGGTGACTGCATCTACATGGCCGTCGAAGCGCAGGCAGCGGTCCACCGTCACCCCCTAAGACCTTGATGTGGTCCTGGAGAGACAGAGCCTTGCCTCCAAAGCACAGCTGCTCTGAGACCGCTCTGGAGGCTCCTGGCGACCGCGAGATGACCATCGCCTGCGTCTTCTCAGGTGCAAAGGAGACTTGCCACGTTTCTCCCCATTGCTCCACCAGCCGTAGCTGCTTGTTTAGCTGCCGGACAGCGCTCTGGCTATCAAGGCGGCAGTAGGACCGGGAGAGGGTGCAGTCGTCTGCATATGCTTCCACTGTCGGTAGTTTTCGGAGCAGGTCGTCGATATAGATGTTCCACAGGATTGGCCCAGCACTGAACCCTGTGGAATGGAGGCTTGAACTGGTGAGGGCTCTGATGATTGCCCATTGACGACCACATGAAGAGTCCTCCCACGTAGGTAGTCGTCAAGCAGTAGCAGTAGGTCTCCCTGGATACCCTTGGCACGGAGCTTTTCAAGAAGTCCCGCGTGCCAGACCCTATCAAAGGCTCCAGCTATATCCAGGGCTACCACAAGCGTGTCTTTGGTGAGGAGCAGGAGTAGGTCGGAGGTGGACCAGCCTGGCCTGAAGCTAAACTGTCTCTCTGAGAAGAGATGGTTTTCACTCAGATGTTGACAGATGGCTCCAGCCACTATCCGCTCCAGCACCTTGCCCACCACAGAGAGCAGGGAGATCGGCCTGTAGTTGCTGGGTACAGACCGCGAGCTCTTCTTGTAGACCGGAACGACTCGTGCTTCTTTCCACATTGAGGGCCATTTTTTTCCCTCAGGCAGGTCGTAAAGACGTTGGAGAGAGGACCTGACAGCTCCTTAGCACAGTTCTTAAGGAGCTGTGGGCTGACGTCGTCCGGGCCGGTGGCTTTACCCACTTCCACTGCTCTCAGGAGCCTCTCAACTTGTCCAGCTGTCACTGAGACCAGGGTGATGGTGCTTTGAGTCTCCAGTGGCAGGTAAGGCACTTGTCTTTCCGGGTCTCCAACCCTCATCTTGTTGGTGAAGCTTGTAGCCAGGAGTGAGGCCTTGTCCCAGCTGCTTGTGGCAGTGGAACCGTCAGGCCTGAGGAGTGGAGGGATGGCGTCTTGGTGTTTAGCTCCTTGGCGCTCCTTGACTAAGCTCCACCAGGTCTTGCCTCCTACTCCTGGGCCACAAAGTTTCCGTTTTAGGTCCTCCTGTTTTCTATGTTTGGCCCATCTGCAGGCAGCTACCACCCGTTTGCAGGCAGCCTTGTGTAGTGCCTTGTTCCTCTGCGTCGGGTGCCGCTTGTACCTCAGCCAGGCGGCGTGTTTGGCCTCAGCAGCGGCCTTGCAGCGGAAGCCAAACCAAGCAGGATCGTCAGGCCTGGAGAGATAGACTCTGCTGGGGTCATACTGCTGCTGGAGGATGCTGCTCTCTCTCTCTCTCTCTCTCTCTCTCTCTCTCTCTCTCTTTTTATCGTGTTTGTTCATTCTTTCATTCATTTTAAGTATTTTTTGGGCTTGTTAAGCGTATGTTTCTAGTTTCGTTCTCCTCTTACTAGAAATCTAGTTCCTTGTGTTGTGTAAGTTTTTTTTTTTTGCCTCTTATCATCTCTTCTATAATAATTTTCCAGTCCTTCTTTGCTTCTTTTAACACTCCCTCCTTTACCTGCCTGTGTGTGCGTCTGTATCTCTACTCAACTCTTCCCTCCCCACACACATGCACATCACAGTAGTGAAATGAAATAACAAACATTTTGCCAACAATTCTCCCTTTATTTAATCCTTCCATTTTTATTTGCAGGTTCAAATATCGTGTGGGTCATCCAGGCAGCCATGAACTGTTGCTGGAACAGAAGGAAAGGTTTTAGAAGTTTATAACAAGAACTGATTGAATTCCTGTTTGGGGGGGATAGGGGCTTATATTGTGGAGAGTGACTGTGGGTTCGTCAACATACTGTGGGGTAAATCCTGTGGGTCCCTGTGTTCAGAGAGAGAGAGATTGTGTAAGTATTCTCCTATTTCTTACGTTTTCTCTGTCTTTCTTATATTATTATTCTTCTCTTCCTTCTTATATTATTCCTCTTTTTTTTCTTTCTCCTATACTCTTCTCTTCTTCTCATGTTTTCCTTCCTCCTCATTTCTTCCTTCCCATCTTCATCTTCTATCAGTCATTCTTCTGAAATATGGATAGATCTTAAAACAAGAATAACAAAGAAAAGATTGTTATTTCTGATTTTCTTTCTTCCTCCTACAAATACACAAAAAAACGTATTTTCTCTCACACACTCACTCTCTCTCTCTCTCAAAGCCCTTCACGTACACACAATCTTATCTTAACTCAACTCACTCTCTCTCTAACACTCAAAGCCCTTCACTCACAAGCATAACAACTATCTACCTACAGGCAATACTCAGGAGCATAGCAGACCACAACTTCCTGCCAGTCACTCACATTTGAGAGAGAGAGAGAGAGAGAGAGAGAGAGAGAGAGAGAGAGAGAGAGAGAGAGAGAGAGAGAGAGAGAGAGAGAGAGAGAGAGAGAGAGAGAGAGAGAGAGAGAGAGAGAGAGAGAGAGAGAGAGAGAGAGAAGTTATATATATGTGTTACTACTGTGGACAACGAGGGGAGGAGGAAGAGGATGCAGTGCCTGTAAGGAAAATAAAATAAATTGAAAATATTATACTCATAAATGGCAAATGTTGTAATATTTTTACCCTTATTATTATTATTATTATTATTATTATTATTATTATTACTATTACTAACTACTACTACTACTATTATCATTATTTATTATTAATGTCAATTGTGTACATTTTGTATAGTCTTGTAACAAAAAATGTAAGTTTAATAAAGGAAATAATAAAAACTTGTATTTACTATCCAGAGAGAGAGAGAGAAGCTTCTATCCTTATATCACCATGCTAACAACGCCGCCACCACCACCACCTCATTGTCAAGCTTGAGAACTTTAGGCTGAGGAAAGAAGTGTGAAGGAACTGGTTTTGTAATTACGAGAGTGGTTGATGAATGAAACAACGGCCTCAGTAATCATGTTGGTGCTGAGTCAATAGGGAGCTTTAATAGATCAGACAAATTTATAAATGGGGATGATAGGCAGATTGAGATAGTTATGCTCACCAAGGAACTGCCATGGGTCAATTTGAAGATCTCTTGTAGCTTCCTTCATCTTATGTTCTTATTATCTGACCTGGTGGTGTGTCTGCCGTCACCTACTACAAATATCCCACACTGTCCATCCATCTCTCCCTCCTTCTCCAGCCTTTCTCTCTATCTTCTTTCTCATGTCCTCTTTCCTTCCTTCTTTCCTTCTCATGTCATTCTTCCTTCCTTCTAATCTCTTCTTGTTGCTGTCAAGCCACACCCTGTAAAAGCAAAGACTTCATCACACACTGCAACCTGAGGATTCAATGGAAGGAGCAAATACTGATGGTTGGCTCTGTACTGAGGAATCATAGTCAATTGTATCTGAAAAATATTAACTTTATGCTAATGAAATTGAGTTGAATTTTTCCTTGGAATTACTGTGCCATTCCACAAATTAACCAGACTGGTAATGCTGACCAACCATCGGCTGTGAAGTGAACAGTAACAGTGGTACTATGCACTACACATTCACTAGTGTTCATGGACAATTCCCAAGTGTAATGTACAAAGAAACAAAAGGAATGGACAAAGAACAGAGTCCTGCAGCACCCCACTCACTGCAAGAAAATGCTTTCTCAGCTTGTGATGCAGTGCAACGTTCATCTCTCAGTCAAACACTCCCTGATTCAACTGAAAAGGTTGTTGTGAGACCACCCATAGTACTAAATTAGTTTGTTTAGTAAATAAAATATTGTGGCATGCTGTGTCAAAAGCCTTGGAAAAGTGAAAAGGATGAGATCAACATTGCCATCTTGATACAGGACATGGATACAGTAGTACAGCATGTTACCAAAAGCTGCTGCTCAGTAGGTCTTCCTGAGCTAAATCCAAACTGTTCACTAAATAAGTCATTAGTGGTGGTATAACCATAGAATATGCATGTTAAAGTAACTTCCACAGACTGATGTCAAAGACATTGGGCTGCCGTGTCAACTTACTCAGATAATTTACCTAGATTGAGTTTCCCCCACCTAGAAACGGGTGATGCCTCCAATCATGACTTTGAGGATGGATGGATGGATTTTAAAATAAGACGCCGCAACGGCTAAGGTCATTTGGCGCCGCTTCAATAATAAAAAAAAATAACTATATAAAAACAATTAAAAACAATATTGTATTTAAAAACTAAAAAAAAGACAATAAAAATAAATAAAATATTAAAATGCATATAATAAGAATAAATTTCAAAGCTTTGGGAGAAGGCCAGCTTCTCCCAAAAACCTAAAAACGTCATGGCCCTGGGCCAGACACTCTGGTCCAAGGACCTTTGAGATATAATAGACACCGCTATCCCTACCGCGACAGCGGTAGAGGTAGCGGTGTCGTAACTCGATCAAACTAGGGCACTCTACCAAGAGGTGCCGCACAGTGAGCGGCACCAAGCAGTCATCACAGTAAGGTTGAGGGTCCCTGGTCGGGAGGTACCTTTGTGTAAGGTACGTGTGACCTATACGAAGTCGCGTCAATAAAGTCTGTGCACGGCGATCCCGGACATAGGTGTAAGTCCACTGAGGGAGTGTGGAAATAGTAATCTCTCCCATTTTCGAGGTTGCGACCCCGTTAGCCATCTCCTTTGCCATATTTCTGCAATCGCCACACGAATTGCATGAAATACATCTGGAAACGGAACAGGGGAAGGAGATGGAGCGCGACTTGCTGCCTCTTTAGCGAGGCGGTCTGCATGTTCATTCCCTGGAACACCTACGTGACCAGGGGCCCAACAGAACCCAACACGATATCCTCGTTTGGTAAGAAGATATAGCCACTCCAGGGCTGATAAAACCAAAGGGTTAAGAGAGACAGTGCAAGAGAGAGCAGTAAGAGCACTGCGACATTCACTAAAAATTGTAAAAGACGAAACCGGGTGAGTAAAAATAATCTGTAAAGCTAGGACTATGGCAGACAGCTCCACAGTAAAGACGGAGGCTACCGAAGGAAGGCTGCAAGACCGATAAAAAGAGGGAAAAACCACACTAAACCCAAAGCCTAGGTCGGATTTGGAACCATCAGTAAAAACGGGGATGTCATCACAATGGATAAAAATGTGTTCCAAAAACCGTGTGTGGGACAGAGCTGGCAGAAAATCCTTCTTGCCATCCATGGCAGGAGGGCATAATGAAACAACCGGAAGCTGCCAATAACCAACTCGTGGTAGCCGGAAAGAGTAGACAGGAGTGGGGTCGATGGACAAATCCAACATGAGGTTTGCCACTCGAAGGCCAAAAGGTTTAGGTAGACTCGGTCGAGTGACATATGCCTGCGAACACGAGTCCCGCAACATTGACAGACAAGGGACAGAATCGGGAAGACGGTGGGTGCAAAACCAACACCGGAGCATCGAAGACTGGCGCCGGAGGTCGAGCGGCCAGAAACCAGCATCCACTAGAAGGCTAGGTATTGGAGATGTCCGAAATGCACCTGTAGCCAAGCGGACCCCAGCTTGATGCACGGGGTCAAGCGTGCGTAGTCGTGCATCCGTTGCGAATGAGTAGATCTCACAGCCGTATTCCAGCTTGGGAAGTATGAGTGTGCGGTGAAGCAGCAGCAACGTGTCCCTGTCCACACCCCAAGAGGAGTGACTTAAAACACGAAGAAGGGATAATGCCTGCCGACAAGACGCCTTAAGGGAACGGAAAAGGGGAACCCAAGTGAGACGGTTGTCATATAAAAGGCCAAGATATCGAATCGCCTCCACGCATGAGAAGCGTCTATTGGCGAGGTATAAATCCTGGTCTGGATGGACACCACGGTTGGGACAAAAATGCATGGCTACGGTCTTGGAGGTGGAGAATCGAAAACCGTTCATGTTGGCCCAACTGGACACCCTATTAATCGCCAGTTGGAGCTTGCACTCAATCAGTTACATCCTAGCAGCAGCAAAAGAGATGCACAAGTCGTCAACATATAAAGAGCTATGATCGCCAGATAGAGTATCTATAACACCATTTATTGCAACTGCGAATAGCGTAACACTAAGAATACTTCCCTGTGGGACACCATCATTTAGAGCAGTAGCATCGGAGAGAACACTCCCCACTCGAACCCGTAAAAGACGTCTGGATAAAAACTGCTGGATAAAAATAGGAAGGTGGCCACGGAAACCAAAATTAAACAAGGAACGTAAAATCCCATGACACCAAACTGTGTCGTAGGCCTTCTCCATGTCAAAAAATACAGTAACCTGATGGTTGTGATTAGCAAAGGCCTCACAAATAAGGGACTCCAAGGATAAAAGAGCATCAGTAGTAGACGTCATCTTACAGAAGCCATACTGTACCGATGACAAGTACTTCCCCCTCTCCAAGTACCACATGAGTCTTACATTTACCATCTTTTCTAACACTTTACAAATACAAGACGTCAAAGATATAGGACGGTAATTCGTAGCCTGGAGATGATCTTTCCCAGGCTTCGGAAATGGGAGAACCACTGCCACAGCCCAAGAAGATGGAAAGTCACCGGTATGCCAAATCATATTATATACATTTAATAAAAAGTTAAAAGCACGGTCAGACATGTGACGCAAAAAGGCATAAGGAATGTCGTCTGGACCAGGAGAAGAGTCATGACACTGGGACAAAGCAGTCCGCAACTCGGAGGCAGAGAAGGGGACATTATAAGACTCCCTTCCAATGGAAGAAAAATTTATGCCGAGAGATTCCATTCTCTGGCGGTGACGTTCGCCCGAGGCTGCAGGATCCTTCTGGGAAACACTGGCAAAGTGCTCCGCGATGAGGTCGGCGACAGTCTTAGGGTCTGTCACCGTTCGCCCAGCAGACAACAAAACCGGTGGGGAGGGAGCAAAATACTTCCCAGCAATTCTGCAGACTTTGTTAAAGACATCCGTAATAGGGGTGCGGGCATTAATGGAAGATACGTAAGCTTTCCAAGAGGCTCTTTGTGCCTCTTTCAAAACGCGGCTGGCCCGAGCTCGACAACGCTGAAAAGCTTCCAGGCACTGCGGGTTCCCACGATGTCGCCGGAGACGAGAGAAAGCTGCCCGTTTTTCTTTCACAGCTTTAGTGCATGCTGCGTTCCACCAAGGAACATGACGCTTAGTAAAGCGACCGGACGTCCTAGGGATTGTCTGAAATGCTACTGAACGTATAAAATCGGTAAAATAAAGAACAGTCTCAGCACAAGTAGAAAAGTCAGCCAACGGACGGATAAAAGAGCTAAGGTCTGTGAATCGAGGCCATTCTGCCTTGTCTAAAACCCAGCGTGGGGGCCGGGACTGTGGCTCAGAGTTCACAGATTCTAATAAAATCGGAAAGTGGTCACTACCATGCAAATCCGGTAGGACCCGCCAATTAAAATCAAGGAAAGAATTAGATGTACACAGAGAAAGATCGATACCGGTAAAAGTCCCAGTAGGACTGTGGAAATGTGTAACATCCCCAGAATTTAAAACCTCCAATCCCTCATCCTCAATAAAAGAATCGATTAAAACCCCACGAGGATTACTAGCACTTTCAGCCCACAATGGGTGACCGCCGTTAAAATCTCCTAACATAAGAAAAGGCGGAGTCAGCTGACGCACCAGGCCGTCAAGCTCACCCCTGGAGACAGGAACCCAAGAAAGGAGATATAAATTGCAAATAGTGTAGGATCGTCCCATAAAAACCTTAACAGCGACCACCTGAAGGGGAGAGTTGAGTTGCAAGGGGACAATAGGTATGTCTTGACGGACTAGGATAGCTGTGACACCGTGGTGGCCCTGTTCGGGGAAAGGAGTGCTAAAAAAGGCACGATAGCTAGGAGGACTAGAATAAGTACTATCACCAAGCATAGTCTCTTGTAGAGCTACACAGGCTGGAGAGAGCTCCGACAGTAAAGCTCGGAGTTCCCCCCACGAGGCGCGAAGGCCTCTACAGTTCCACTGTAGAAGCTTGAAGATGACTATTTGATTGCAGTGGACGGGCAAGCCTTTTGATGCTGCCCGTGACTGACCTGACTAGAAATAATCAAATAACGAGAATACACTGGGAATTGAGATTTGCTGTGTCGTTGGACCGTAGCCTTTCGGCCTACCGGTGAGTGATGCGAACCATCATCACTCCTACCGGTCATCGGAAGACGCAGGTCAGGCTGGAATGCACTTTTTGATACAACGGGTCCAAGAGGGACGGCTGTAACAATATCATCGGACGTCTCCATGCAAAGACCGTCCTCATCACAAGAAGTCCGATCTGAGACAGAGGGTGTCACAGGAGGCTGAACAGAAACTACTGAAGCTACTCTAGTAGAGCGGTTTCTGGAGGACTCACGATTATGTGCACGTGTGTTAAAATAAGGCGCCGCAACATCAGCGGTCACTTGGCACCGCTACGAAATGTTAAAAGGACATCGTAAAATTAAAAAGACATCGTAAATAAAAGAAAAAAACTAACTAAAAGCAATTAAAAACTACAAAAATAAAAACAAAGTAAAATTCTGAAATCAAAACTAACTAAAATACAGTATACAATAAAAGTAATAAAACATTTAAATACATATAATATAATCAAATAAAATTCACAGCTTTGGGAGAAGGCCAGCTTCTCCCAAAAAACGAAAAACATCATGGCCCTGAGCCAAGCACTCTGGTCCAACGACCTTTGAGATATAATAGACACCGCTATCTCTACTGCGACATCGGTTGAGGTAGCGGTGTCTTAAGTCAGTCAAACTAGGGCACTCCGTTAGCGGCACCAGGCAGTCTCTGGTCTCTGGTCATGAGATACTTTTGTGTAAGGTACGTGTGACCTATATGAAGTCGCGCCAATAAAGTCTGTGCACGGCGATCCCGGACATGGGTGTATGTCCACAGAGGGAGTGAGGAAGTAGTGATCTCTCCCATTTTCGATGTTGCGACCCCCTTAACCATCTCCTCTGCCAAATTGCTGCAACCGCCACACGAATTACATAAAATACATCTCGAAACGTAACAGGGGAAGGAGATGGAGCGCGACTTGCTGCTTCTTTAGCGAGGCGGTCTGCGTGTTCATTCCCTGGAACACCAACGTGACAAGGGACCCAACAGAACCCAACACGATATCCTCTTCTGGTAAGTAGATATAGCCACTCTAGGGCTGATAAAACCAATGGGTTAAGGGAGACAGTAGAAGGGAGAGCAGTAAGAGCACTGCGACAGTCACTAAAAATTGTAAAAGACGAAACAGGGAGAGTAAAAATTATCTGTAAAGCTAGGGGGAGGGGTTAAAATAAGGCGCCGCAACATCAGCGGTCATTTGGCGCCGCTACGAAATGTTAAAAAGACATCGTAAATAAAAAAAAAAAAAAACTAAGTAAAAGCAATTAAAAACTACAAAACTAAAAACAAAGTAAAATTCTGAAATCAAAAGTAACTAAAATAAAGTATAAAATAAAAGTAATAAAACATTAAAATACATATGATATAATCAAATAAAATTTACAGCTATGGGAAAAGGCCAGCTTCTCCCAAAAAACGAAAAACATCATGGCCCTGGGCCAGGCACTCTGGTCCAAGGACCTTTGAGATATAATAGCCACCGCTATCTCTATTGCGACAGCGGTAGAGGTAGCGGTGTCTTAAGTCAGTCAAACTAGGGCACTCCATTAGGAGGTGCCGAACCGTTAGCGGCACCAGGCAGTCATAACAGTAAGGTTGAGGGTCCCTGGTCAGGAGGTACCTTTGTGTAAGGCACGTGTGACCTATACGAAGTCGCGCCAATAAAGTCTGTGCACGGCGATCCCGCATATGGGTGTATGTCCACAGAGGGAGTGAGGAAGTAGTGATCTCTCCCATTTGCGATGTTGCGACCCCCGTTAGCCATCTCCTCTGCCAAATTGCTGCAGTCGCCACGCGAATTACATGAAATACATCTCGAAACGGAGCAGGGGAAGGAGATGGAGCGCGACTTGCTGCCTCTTTAGCGAGGCGGTCTGCATTTTCATTCCCTGGAACACCAACGTGACCAGCAACCCAACAGAACCCAAAACGATATCCTCGTTGTGTAAAAAGGTATGTCCGCAAGTCAGACAATATAAGACTCCCCTCTTGTGGAAGAAAAATTTATGCCGAGAGATTCCATCCTGTGGCGGTGACGTGCGCCCGGGGCTGCAGGAAGCCTCCGGGAAACACTGGCAAAGTGCTCTGCGAAGAGGTCGGCGACAGTCCTAGGGTCTGCCACCGTTCGCCCAGAAGACAACAAAACTGGTGGGAAAGGAGCAGAATACTTCCCAGCAATTCGCGGACTTTATTAAAGACATCCGTAAGAGGAGTGCGGCCATTACTGTAAGAGACATAAGCTTTCCAAAAGGCTCTTTGTGCCTCTTTCAAAACGCGGCGGGCTCGAGCTCGGCAGCGCCGAAAAGCGTCCAGACACTACGGGTCCCCACGATGTCGCCGGAGACGAATAAAACTGCCCGTTTCTCCTTCACCGCTTCAGTGCATGCTGCGTTCCACTAAGGAACGGGACGCTTAGTAAAGCGACCTGACGTCCTGGGGATTGTCTGAAACGCTACTGAAAGTAAAAAATCGGTAAAATAATCAAGAGCTTCAGCACAAGTGGAAAAGTCAGCCAGCGGACGGATAAAAGAGCTAAGGTCTGTGAATCGAGGTCAATCTGCCTTGTCTAAAACCCAGCGTGGGGGCCGGGACTGTGGCTCAGTGTTCACAGATTGTAATAAAATTGGAAAGTGGTCACTACCGTGTAAATCCGATAGGACTAGCCAATTAAAATCAAGGAAAGAATTAGATGTACACAGAGAAAGATCGATAGCTGTAAAAGTCCCAGTAGGACTGTGGAAATGTGTAACATCCCCAGAATTTAAAACCTCCAATCCTTCATCCTCAATAAATGAACCGATTAAAACCCCACGAGGATTACTAGTACCTTCATCCCACAATGGGTGACGGCCATTAAAATCTCCCAACAAAAGAAAAGGCGCAATCAGCTGACGCACCAGGCCGTCAAGCTCACCCCTGCAGACAGGAAGCCGAGGAGGGAGATGTAAACTGCAAATGGTGTACTATCGTCCCATAAAGACATTAACAGCAACCACCTGAAGGGGAGAGTTAAGTTGCAACGGGATAACAGGTATATCTTGACGGACTAGAATAGCTGTGCCACCGTGGTGGCCTTGGTCAGGGAAAGGAGTGCTAAAAAAGGCACGATAGCCAGGAGGACTAGAATAAGTACTATCACCTAGCATAGTCTCTTGTAGAGCTACACAGGCTGGAGAGAACTCCGACAGCAAAGCTCGGAATTCTCCCCACGAGGTGCGAAGGCCTCTACAGTTCCAATGTAGAAGCTTGAAGATGACTATTTAGGTGCAGTGGTCGGGCGAGCCTTTTGAAGGGGCTGCCCGTGACTCACCTGACTAGAAATAATCAACCGACGAGAAGACACCGGGAGTTGAGATGTACCGGGTCGTTGCACCGCAGCCTTTCGGCCTACCGGTGGGTGATGCGAACTATCATCACTCTTACCGGTCATCAGAAGACGAGGGTCAGGATGGACTGATAGAGTGGGTCCACGATGGACGGCTGTGACACTATCATCGGACGTCTCCATGCTAAGACCGTCCTCATCACAAGAAGCCCGATCTGAGACGGAGGGCGTCAGAGGAGGCTGAGTAGAAACAACTGGAGCTACCATTGCAGAGCGGTCGCTGGAGGTCTTACGGTCACGTGCACCGAGAGAAACCTTAGATTGTTTAGGCTGAGCTAAATCTACCGACTCTGCAGAGCCGCGGTGCCGCTTGGACAGGCCCTTCAAAGGCTTAGGCGATACAGGTGGCAAATGGACATCTACTACATGGGTTACTTTGGTCAAGTCCGTATTGTTTTCGTTACTTCTAAGAGATGACTCAACCGAGTCATTGGACAAAACGGCAAACCTGTTAGCCAGATGAACAGGACCACACGCCCCAACAGAGCGAGAGGTAGCAGGAGGAGTTGTCTTCAGACCGGCAGACTCGGCTGAAGAGCGAGCGGCCAATGAAGCATAAGATGTCGCACCAGTACCGTCCTTCTGGCGGTAAAGGAGTTCACGGCGGGCGCTACCTAAACTGATGAACTGACTGTTAGCGAGCTGTAAAATATTCTGTTCCAGGCGATACGTAGGGCATTGCCTGGAACGTATTTGGTGAGCATCACGGCAATGAAAACAATAAGCAGCAGCATTGCAATGCTCCTCAGAATGTGAGTCTAGTGCAGAGCAATTACCACATTGGGAAGCCTCCTTGCAGGAGCTTTTACCGTGACCGTACGAATAACATGAGAAACACTGAAGAATGCGAGAAACAAAACGCCTCACCCTAAGATTAATAGGTCCGATATTATTAACACGGTCAGGAAAGGTGGAACCAAAAAAGGTGAGGAGGACCATGTTGGAGGAGTTCCTCATCTTTGTCACCTTTTGGACTGAGCTACGACACATTGCTAGTATTTCCTCATCAGGGAATTCATAAAGATCCTGACTGTACACACAACCTTTGCTGTAATTAAAGGTGGGATGTGCCTTTATAGTCTCAAACATGCTGTCAGAAGGACATGGTAGATGTTGGAACATCCTTGCCTGCGTGATATCTTTCGCTCGCACTTACATTGAAGGCCACAAACCAACGTGGAGGCGGGATCTGGCGGACTTCAGGAACTGAATTCACTGAATGGTTGTCAAAAAGATTTAGGATGTAGTCCGTGTCACTTTCCGAAATATTGCGAGAGTGGAGAAGTTCTGTCTTAAAACCAGAGCCAGTAAGGGGCAGTGATGCTACATGTTCTACTGCCAAACAGGTTTCATCGCACGACAGAAACGTTACAAAGCAGCGATTAGACGGAAAGTCCTTATCGTAAACAAGTCGAATGCGAAGAACCGTGCCATACACCTTGAGAAGTGAGTGCAAGGCGTGATAAGAAAATGATGGGTTAACATTTACCATCACAAGGGAGTCATATGCAGCAGAAATACGTCCCTCAGAAGAACTCCCAGAACATGAGACTGTTGTGGGAGGCTCTTGTGGAGCCACTCAGACCTGAAGATGACGTCTCGCGGGCAGGGTAAAGCCACCTCATAAGAAACTGACTGTTTTTTTGTGTTTAACAATATGAATAAAGTTACACAAAAAATTGGCTCCAGGGGCAAGGGAAACCACCTACTGGGACTACAATGGGAGGGAGCGCTGGCTGCCATGGACGGGGTACCTCGTCCCCATGCCGACCAGTCGTTTAAAAAAGTCCCACAGAAATAAAATAATGAATAACACCAATACATAAATGTCAATACAATACTAAATAAGACACAACAACCTCACAAAGAAATAATAAAAGAATAATGACCGTCACAAATTATTTTGTTAACCTAACATATCGCCCATATGTTACCGCAACCTCAAATACACCACAACACCACACCACAACACAACTGCACAACATCACCCTTAAACACCACAGCTCCACGCCACAACACCACGCACCACTGAAGATATCACACACCTCTTACACCAACACAGCTGTTACACCCAACACAGCTCCACGCCACAACACCACGCACCACTGAGGATATCACACACCTCTTACACCAACACAGCTCCACGCCACAACACCACGCACCACTGAAGACAGAGGCACTCGCGGCACATATATAATTCCTCAGTAATTATCACACTTCAGATGATATATCACAAACCTTCCACTAATCCTTGACCACAGTGAAGTCCTTAATTATCCTCCCCAAGACATCACACACCTTAACCCGACAAGCGTTGGCGAGAGAGAGATAGCGCCCCCACCACTCCACAGCTGATGTTGGCTCTCTATCTTGATCTTGTTTCTCTTATTTTCAGACAACATTACAAAACTATCAATATCCCCAAGAAATATACACACATATGACAGTAATAATAATAAATAAATAAATGAAACTAATAATCATCGTGAAATGTTCACCTGAACAGACCCACGAGAAATTACATATTAAGGTACTGTTACATCCCCTTCCCAAAATAGGCGTGAGGCACCTAATTAGGATGCCTCACGACTAGAAGATACTCGGGATAGGGCATCAGCAATAACATTTTCACTTCCCTTCACATGATGCATATCCAAATCATAGTCTTGTAACACTAAACACCACCTCATTAATCTCTGATTATTGTTCTTCATCTTGTGCAGGAAAATCAGGGGGTTGTGTAAACCTGCACAGGTTGTCCAGTCCCTTTTACATAAATTTCAAAATGATTTAAATTTAAAATGAGGCCCAAAGCCTCCTTCTCTATAGTACTATATGAACACTGGTATGGCAACAATTTCTTTGAATAATATCCAATAGGATGATCCACCCCCTCATGATCTTGCATCAAGACACCTCCTATACCATATTGGCTAGTATCAACATACAAAATAAAAGGTTTATCATAATTAGGCATCACTAACACTGGGGCATTCATTAACATTTTCTTGATTTCATTGAATGCCTCATCACATTTCTCACTCCAACAAAACTTTGATTTCTTAGCCAACAATTTGGTTAGGGGCATAGCTACATCTGAAAAATTTTACAAAACCTTCTATAATATCCACTGGCCCCCAAGAATCTCAGAATTTCTTTCCTATTTGTAGGAGGAGGAAGATTCACAATGGCTTTTACTTTGGCCTCCACAGTTTTTACTCTTCCTCTTCCTATCTTGAAACCTAAATATTCTACATCAGCCTGTACAAAATGACTTTTAGCCAAATTAACTGTAAGATTAGCCTCATCTAACCTTTTAAAAACTTCTTCCAATAACTGAACATGTTCGTCCCAGTTCTCAGTGTACAACAAAATATCATCAATATATACAGCACATCCCTTGACTCCTTTTAACACTTTGTTCATCAGTCTCTGGAAACAACTCCCGCTATTTTTCATACCAAAAGGAAGAACTTTATATTGATAGAAACCATCCATTGTGACAAAAGCTGATATGGCTCTGGCCTTTTCAGTCATCTCCACCTGCCAATATCCCTTTAATAAATCCATTTTAGTTATGAAGTTTGCATTTCCACATTATCAATACAATCGTCTATCCTGGGAATAGGGTAGGCATCAGCCTTTGTTACCATGTTAACCTTCCTATAATCTGTACAAAACCTGAATGAATCTTGCCCAGGTTTAGGCACTAACACACAGGGTGAACTCCAAGGACTTTCACTTGGCTCAATCAAATCATTTTCTAACATATACTCTACTTCTTTTCTCATAATATTCCTTTTCTTTGGATTTACCGGTATGCATGTTGTTTAATAGGTGCAGCATCCCCAACATCAACATCATGCACCACTACATTAGTTTTCCTAGGAGCATCAGGAATAATGACTTATACTTCTCAATAATTTCTACTAACTTGTCTTTCTTTTCCAAATCCATATGCCCTAGCTTGTTTCTCAAGTCCCTTAACACTGCTGAATTGTCTAAAGCCATCCCTTCACACTTACTAAATTTTTCTTCTGCCCACTTTTCCTCAATCTCAACAGATGCATTCACAATACATACTCTCTTCACTTCTTCTTCTACCTCACTTTTCTTTTCTTCTCTTCCATGGAATGGTTTTAACATATTGACATGACATAACTGGGACTACAATGGGAAGTAAAATTACTGCTGGCTGCCATGGACGGGGTATGGCTCCTCTCGTCCCCATGCATAATTTTCCCTAAGGACCAGTCGTTTAGTATTTCCCATGTTCACTGGCTGATCAGCTCCTTTCTGATTGACCTTTTAGCCTCAGTCCACAAAGTTCCTTGTTCTTTCATCAATTCACTCTTTTTATTTCGATACGCCCACTTTGGGTTCAATATGGTTTTCTTGGTCCTCAAGGTTGTAACAGGCCTTGGTCCTCTAACACCTCATTTGCAGTTTCCCGTCTGGCCATCGCCCTGGTTACCGCGCAGACTGGAAACACTTCAGGCACCAACTCCTCATAAGTGGGATTTGAGACAGCTGTTTGAGTGGGATTCTCTATCATTTCCTTTACAGGATCCTCCACTATCTGGAGGTTAGGAATAACTCTCTTCCCAGCCAAATCATTTCCAATGAACATGTCCACTCCATCAATGGACAGCGTCTCCTTCACTCCTACCGTCACTTCACCTGTGACGTACCCACAGTCCAACCACACTTTATGCAGGGGAATACTAAATCTGCCACCTTCACCTTTGCAAGCGGCTTCCTTCCCTGTATTACTTTCATCAGTCCATGGAAGCACACTCCTCAGAATCAGACTCTGGTTTGCCCCTGTATCCCGAAAGATTCTGATCTTCTTCTCTGGAATTCCTTCCACTTTCACCGTTCAGAGATGGTGAAGTGGTCAAAATCATCCTCTGGTTCTTCCTTTGGCAGTTGTGGGATTACTCTTTGATGAATTCCATGGGGCTTTTATCTGCAACAACTGCTCCCACTGGCTTAGGTTTATTCTTGGTGCACTCAAACATCCTATGTCCAACCATTCCACATCCCAGGCATTTCACTGCACCACTGCCTCCACCACCCTTCTGGTAATACACATAAGGACTTCCTCCTTGCCATTTCTTTGGTGGGGCTGTTCTCCAGTTGTAGTTATGTTGAGGTGGTTGGTTATAATTTTGGGAGAAGTTATTTGGCCGAGGTTGGTTATACTTAAAGTAAGGGCTTGAATCCATCTGGGAGTAGTTTTTATACTTGTGTGGGGGTGGGTGGACCTTTTCATTTGAAAAATTTCCTTTTCCCCCACTGTATGCTCCCTTACTTAGTCCATGAGCCTCACAGTAGCTGTCAGCTCTGCGTCCAGCTTCCATCACATCTCTAACCCCATGCGATGTGAGCTCATACTTTAAGTTAGGAGGCAATTGGTCCATAAAGTGTTCCATCAGGAAGACTTCCCTCATTTGCTCCATCGTCTCGACATCTTCAGCCTTCATCCACCGGTCCAATTTGAGACGGCTTTCCCTTGCCATCGCCAGATATGTTTCACCTGGGCGTTTTTTCACATTACGGAACCTTTCTTTATATACACCTGGACTCAAGCGGGTCGACTGTAACACTGCCTCCTTAATTATTTCATAATCACTTGCCTCTTCATCACTTAAACTCACATAGGCTTCCCTAGCCTTGCCCTTGAACCTTATTTGAACCAGCAATGCCCAATCTTCTTCACTCCATCCCTCAACCTAGCCGTTTTTCAAACTGGAGGAAGAAATTCTCCTCTTCACCCTCCACAAATTCAGAAATATATTTGACTCTCCCATCTCCATCCCTATTTTCTTTGTTACCTGTTCCCGACCTAGCCTTTATTCTTTCCCTTTCTGTAATTTCCTTTGCTATTATTTTCTCTTTCTCCATTTCCATTTGCATTTTCATTTTTTCTTTCTCCATTTCCATTTGCATTTGTAGTTTCATCAACTCAAGTTTATCACTACTCGAGAGACCCTCCATATCACCAAATTTTACAATACCTCTTTTATCTGTACCTTCCTTTTCCTCATCACTTTCCTCATCTCTCCTGTTAAACCAATTTGCCTCTTCAAGACTTGATTTTAATGATGCCTGTAATTCCGCCTTTTTATCTCCCTCCAACCTAATGTCAAGTGCCCCAGCTGCATCACGTAATTCCTCCTTCGTTAACTGGTACATCACATGAATATTTCTCGAGTCGAGGAATGACTTAACCTTCTCAGCGGCCATGCTTTATAACTCACTTAGGCAAAATTGTAACACACTAATACAACCTGCTCACTCTGAGGTTCCCACACAATATAGAATTATCACACCTACACAAAACACATTACACTCTAATATAACACTATGACACTAGTTGGGCAAACACTTTTCACATAAACTCAAACACTGGCATTTATACACACATTAATGGATTTCAAATGCCAGAACCTTAATGGATTACAAATCCCGGACAGGCCCCCATTTTTGTTACGACCCAGTTATCTCCTCAAGAGGGTAGACGTTATACCAGTCCCAGGAGTTTTAAAAGTCTGGAATTATTAAGGGCGTTCTACCACCCACCCGACTTAGCTGAATCGCACATACAATAATACACCACTCTCCTTTACCTTACCTTGTCTCACTCCCCATATTCAGGAACACTCACATATAGTTAGGTTAAACAGTGGAAAGTTAAACTACACTTCTTCATATAAATAACAAAGTATATTGAAATAAAATAATGAATAACACCAATAAATAAATGTCAATACAATACTAAATAAGACACAACAACCTCACAAAGAAATAATAAAAGAATAATGACCGTCACAAATTATTTTGTTAACCTAACATATCGCCCATATGTTACCGCAACCTCAAATACACCACAACACCACACCACAACACAACTGCACAACATCACCCTTAAACACCACAGCTCCACGCCACAACACCACGCACCACTGAGGATATCACACACCTCTTACACCAACACAGCTCCACGCCACAACACCACGCACCACTGAACACAGAGGCACTCGCGGCACATATATAATTCCTCAGTAATTATCACACTTCAGATGATATATCACAAACCTTCCACTAATCCTTGACCACAGTGAAGTCCTTAATTATCCTCCCCAAGACATCACACACCTTAACCCGACAAGCGTTGGCGAGAGAGAGATAGCGCCCCCACCACTCCACAGCTGATGTTGGCTCTCTATCTTGATCTTGTTTCTCTTATTTTCAGACAACATTACAAAACTATCAATATCCCCAAGAAATATACACACATATGACAGTAATAATAATAAATAAATAAATGAAACTAATAATCATCGTGAAATGTTCACCTGAACAGACCCACGAGAAATTACATATTAAGGTACTGTTACATACGAAAGTTTTTCCACGACAGAGCTGAGACCCCCCTCCCAAAGCATCCAAAGGCTGGACACCCAACCATCCAGCACAGGACGGCCCCTATTTGGCGATTCCTCCAGCGGGTGGCTCCGCTGTCCACTGGCAGCCTACGTAGGAACCATTTAGTCTGGCCCCTCACTGGCGACCTTGCTAACATGGGTAGCCCTCTCCCTTCGAAAGGGCAGAGCAGGGGCCTAAGCCCCTTCTAGCCTAGCTCGCCAGGTCACAGGGGCACGCAAGCCCCCTCACCACGACAAGGCGGTTCCTATCTAAGGGGGGTCCATAGCATGAGAAGCACTGAAGAGGACGAGAAACAAGATGCCTCACCCTAAGATTAATAGGTCCGATATTAACACGGTCAGGGAGGGTGGACCCAAAAAAGGTGAGAAGGACCATGTTGGAGGAGTTCCTCATCTTAGTCACCTTCTGGACTGAGTTAGGACACATAGCCAGTATTTCCTCCTCGGTATATTCATAGAGATCCTGACTGTACACACAACCTTTACTGTAATTAAAAGTGGGATGTGCCTTAATAGTCTCAAACATGCTCTCATTAGGGCAGGGGAGATGTTGCAACATCATTGCCTGCGTGAAGTCTTTTGCTCGCATGAGCACCCCCTTCCCGTATTTCTTGAGGTTTCCCTCAGGAATCGTGCCGATCTCTTAGGACAAGTTTCGGGAGGCGTGGATGAAATTCCCGTGCCCGTGAAGGGTGGATCTGGCGGACTTCAGGAACTGAATTCTCTGAATGGTTGTCAAAAAGATTTGGGATGTAGTCCGTGTCACTGTCCGAAATATTGAGAGAGTGGAGAAGTTCTGTCTTAAAGCCAGAGCCAGCAAGGGGCAAGGATGCTATATGTTCTAAAGCCAAAACGGGCTTCATCGCATGACAGAAACGTTACATAGCAGCGGTTAGACGGAAAATCCTTATCGTAAACAAGCCGAATACGGAGAACCGTGCCATACACCTTGAGAAGGGAGTGCAAGGCGTGATAAGAAAAAGATGGATTAACATTTACCATCAAAAGGGAGTCACATGCAGCAGAAATGCATCCCTCAGAAGAACTTCCAGAACAGGAGACTGCTGTGGGAGGACCTTGTGGAGGGGAATCCTCCTTCCCACTCGGACCTGAAGATGACGTCTCGCGGGCCAGTTTACCCACCTCACGAGAACTTGACAGTTTTCTGTGTTTTGCCATATATATAAAGTTACACAAAATATGGCCCCAAGGGCAAGGGAAACCACCTACTGGGACTACAATGGGAGGAAGCGCTGGCTGCAATGGACGGGGTACCTCGTTCCCATGCGGACCAGTCGTTTTAAAAAAAAGGTCCCCACATGATACGAAAGTTTGTCCACGACAGAGCTGAGACCTCCCTCCCAAAGCATCCCAGCCTGAACCTCCAACCATCCAGCACAGGACGGCCCCTATTGAGCGATCCCTCCAGCGGGTGGCTCCGCTAGTCCACTGGCAGCCTACGTAGGAACCATTTAGTCTGGCCCCTCACTGGGGACCTTACTAGCATGGGAAGCCCTCTCCCTCTCGAAAGGGCAGAGCAGGGACCTAAGCCCTCTCTAGCCTAGCTTGCCAGGTCATAGGGGCACGCAAGCCCCCCAACCACGACAAGACGGTTCCCATCTGGGGAACCATCCGGTGAGTGATGCGAACCTCGGAGGACGAGGGTCAGGCTGGACTCTACTTTTTGACACAGCGGGTCCACGAAAGACGGCTTTAACAATATCATCGGACGTCTCCATGCTAAGACCGTCCTCATCACAAGAAGCCTGATCTGATACGGAGGGCGTCACAGAAGGCTGGACAGAAAATACTGGAGCTACCATTGCAGAGCGGTCCCTAGAGGACTCACGATCATGTGCACCGGAAGAAACCTTAGATTCCTTAGGCTGAGCAAAATCTATCGACTCCATAGAGCTGCGGTGCCGTTTGGTCATGCCCTCCAAAGGCCTAGGCGATATATGAGGAAAATGGACATCCACTACGTTGGTTTGTTTGGTCAAGTCCGTATTATTCTCGTCGCTTCTTGCAGGTGACTCAACTGAGTCGTCGGATAAAATGGCAAACCTATTGGCAAAATGAACAGGACCACCCGCCCCAACAGAGCGAGAGGTAGTAGGAGTTGTCGTCTTCGGACCGGCAGACTCAGCTGAAGAACGAGCGGCCAATGAAGCATATGAGGTCGCACCAGTACCGTCCTTCTAGCGGTACTTGAGTTCGCGGCGGGCACTACCTAGACTGATAAACTGAGTGTTAGCAAGCTGTAAAATGTCCTGCTCGAGGCGATACCTGGGGCATTGCCTGGAACGTACCTGGTGAGCATCATGGCAATGGAAACAGTAAGCAGCAGCATTGCAATGCTCTTGAGAGTGTGAATCTAGTGCAGAGCAATTACCACATCAAGAATCTTCTTTACATGAACTTTTGCCGTGACCGTACGAAAAACATGAGAAACACTGAAGAGGGCGAGAAGCAAAACGCCTCACCTTAAGATTGATAGGCCCGACATGAACACGGTCAGAGAGGGTGGACCTAAAAAAGGTGAGAAGGACCATGTTGGAGGAGTTCCTCATCTTAGTCACCTTCTGGACTGAGTTAGGACACATAGCCAGTATTTCTTCCTCAGGAAATTCATAGATATCCTGACTGTACACACAACCTTTACTGTAATTAAAGGTGGGATGTGCCTTAATAGTCTCAAACATGCTGTCAGAAGGACATGGTAGATGTTGCAGCATCCTTGCCTGCGTGATATCTTTGGCTCGCACTAGCACCCTTTTACCATATTTCTTTAGGTTTCTTTCAGGAATCGTGCCGATCTCTTTAGACAAGTACCGGAAGGCATGGATAAAATTCCCGCGCCCATTTTCGTAGTACGTCACAAACCAACGTGGAGGCGGGATCTGGCGGACTTCAGGAAGTAAACTCTTTGAATGGTGGCCAAAAGATTTGGGATGTAGTCCGTTTCACTGTCCGAAATAGTGCGAGAGTGGAGAAATTCTGTTTTGAAGCCAGAGCCGGCAAGGGGAAGAGATGCTACATGTTCATAAGCCAGACGGGCTTCGTCACATGATAGAAAAGTCACATAGCAGTGGTTAGATTGAAAATCATTATCATAAACAAGTCGAATGCGAAGAACCGTGCCATGCACCTTGAGAAGTGAGTCCAAGGCGTGATAAGAAAATGATATGTTAACATTTACCATCAAAAAGGAGTCACATGCAGCAGAAATGCGTCCCTCAGAAAAACTCTCATAACAGGAGACTGCTGTAGGAGGCACTTGTGGAGGGGAATCCTACTTCCCACTCAGACCTGAAGATGATATCTCGCGGGCCAGGTCAGCCATCTCACGAGAACCTGACAGCTTTTTGTGTTTAGCCATATGTATAAAGTTACAAAAAAAATTGGCTCCAGGCCACCTACTGGGACTATAATGGGAGGGAGCGCTGGCTGCCGTGGACGGGGTGCCTCGTCCCCATCCGGACCAGTCGTTTTAAAAAATTGGTGCCACATGATACGAAAGATTTTAAAAAAGGCGCCGAAACAGCCAAGGTCATATGGCTCCGCTTCAAAAATTTAAAATATCTAAAAACAGTTAAAAACAGTCCAGTAGTTTAAAAACTAAAAAAAGGACAATAAAACTAAATAAAATATTAGAATGCATAAAATAAAATAAGAATAAAATTCAAAGCTTTGGGAGCAGGCTAGCTTCTCCCGAAAACCTAAAAATGTCAGTGCTCTGGGCCAGACACTCTGGACCAAGGACCTTTGAGATATACAAGACACCGCTATCCCTACCGCGACAGCGGTAGAGGTAGCAGTGTCGTAACTCGTACAAACTATCAACAGGTGCCGCACGGTGAGCTCCACCAAGCAGTCATCACAGATAGGTTGAGGGTCCCTGGTCAGGAGGTACCTTTGTGTAAGGTACCTCCTCCACTAAGGGAGTGTGGAAGTAGTAATCTCTCCCATTTTCGAGGTTGCGACCCCCGTTAGCCATTTCCTCTGCCAAATTGCTGCAATCGCCACACGAATTGCATGAAATACATCTCGAAACGGAACAGGGGAAGGAGATGGAGAGCGACTTGCTGCATATTTAGCGAGGCGGTCTGCGTGTTCATTCCCCGGAACACCTACGTGACCAGGGACCCAACAGAACCCAACAAAATATACTCGTTTGGTATGAAGATATAGGCGCTCTAGGGCTGATAAAACCAAAGGGTTAAGGGAGATAGAGGAAGAGAGAGCAGTAAGAGCGCTGCGACAGTCACTAAAAATTGTAAAAGACGAAACCGGGAGAGTAAAAATAATCTGTAAAGCTAGGACTATGGCAGACAGCTCCGCTGTAAAGACGGAGGCTACCGAATGAAGGCTGCCAGACCGATAAAAAGAGGGGAAAACCAAACTAAACCCAACGCCTGCGTCGGATTTGGAACCATCAGTAAAAACGGGGATGTCATCAGAATGAATAAAAAAGTGTTCTAAAAACCGTGTGTGGGACAGAGCTGGCAGAAAATCCTTCTTGCCATCCATGGCAGGAGGGCATATTGAAACAACCGGAAGCTGCCAAGAACCAACTCGTGGGAGCCGGAAAGAGTAGACAGGAGTGGGGTCGATAGACAAATCGAACATGAGGTTTGCCACTCGAAGGCCAAAAGGTTTAGGTAGACTCGATCGAGTGACATACGCCTGCGAACGCTAGTTTCGCAACATAGACAGACAAGGAACAGAATCGGGAAGACGGTGGGTGCGAAACCAACACCGGAGCATCGAAGACTGGCGCCGGAGGTCGAGCGGCCAGAAACCAGCATCCACTAGAAGGCTAGGTATTGGAGATGTCCGAAATGCACCTGTAGCCAAGCGGACCCCAGCATGATGCACGGGGTCAAGCATGCGTAGTCTTGCATCCGTTGCGGATGAGTAGATCTCACAGCCGTATTCCAGCTTGGGAATTATGAGTGTACGGTGAAGCAGCAGCAACGTGTCCCTGTCCGCACCCCAAGAGACCCAAATTAAACAAGGAACGTAAAATCCCATGACACTAAGCTGTGTTGTAGGCCTTCTCCAGGTAAAAAAATACAGTAACCTGGTGGTGGTGATTAGCGAAGCCCTCACAAATAGAAGACTCTAGGGATAAAAGAGCATCCGTAGTAGACCTCATTTTTCGGAAGCCGTACTGTACCGATGACAAGTACTTCCTCCTCTCCAAGTACCACATGAGTCTTACATCTAACATCTTTTCTAACAATTTACAAATACAAGACGTCAAAGATATAGGAAGGTAATTTGTAGCCTGGAGATGATCTTTCCCAGGCTTCGGAAATGGGAGAACCACTGCCACAGCCCAAGAAGATGGAAAGTCACCGGTATGCCAAATCATATTTTATACATTTAATAAAAAGTTAAAAGCCCGGTGAGACATGTGACGAAAAAAGGCATAAGGAATGTTGTCTGGACCAGGAGAAGAGTCATGACACTGGGACAAAGGAGACTGCAACTCGGAGGCAGAGAACGGGACATTATAGGACTCCCCTCCAGAGGAAGAAAAATTTATGCCGTGAGGGAAATATTGGCAAAGTGCTCCGCGAAGAGGTCGGCGACAGTCTTAGGGTCTGCAACCATTCGCCCTGCAGATAACTAAACTGGTGGGGGAGGAGGAGAATACTTTCCAGCAATTCGGCGGACGTTGGTAAAGACATTCGTAAGAGGGGTGCGAGCATTAATGGAAGATACGTAAGCTTTCCAAGTGGCTATTTGTGCCTCTTTCAAAACGCGGCGGGCCCGAGTTCGACAGCGCTGAAAAGCTTCAAGGCATTGCGGGTCCCCACGATGTCGCCGGAGACGAGAGAAAGCTGCCCGTTTTTCATTCACAGCTTTAGTGCATGTTGCGTTCCACTAAGGAACGGGACGCTTAGTAAAGCGACCGGACGTCCTAGGGATTGTCTGAAGTGCTACTGAACGTATAATATCGGTAAAATAATTAACAGCCTCAGCACAAGTAGAAAAGTCAGCCAACGGACGGATAAAAGAGCTGAGGTTTGTGAATCGAGGCCAATCTGCCTTATCTAAAACCCAGCGTTAGGGCTGGGAGTATGGCTCAGAGTTCACAGATTTTAATAAAATCGGAAAGTGGTCACTACCGTGCAAATCCCGTAGGACCGGCCAATTAAAATTAAGGAAAAGATTACATGTACACAGAGAAAGATCGATAGCTGTAAAAGTCACAGTAGGACTGTGGAAATGTGTAATATCCCCAGAATTTAAAACCTCCAATACCTCATCCTCAATAAAAGAACCGAATAAAACCCCACGAGGATTATTAGCACCTTCATTCCACAATGGGTGACGGCCATTAAAATCTCCCAATAAAAGGAAAGGCGGAGTCAGCTGACTCACCAGGCCGTCAAGCTCATCCCTGGAGACAGGAACCCGAGGAGGGAGATATAAACTGCAAATGGTGTACAGTCGTCCCATAAAGACTTTAACAGCAACCACCTGAAGGGGAGTTAAGTTGTAACGGGATAACAGGTATATCCTGAAGGACTAGAATAGCTGTGCCACCGTGGTGGCCCTGATCAGGTAAAGGAACGATAGCCAGGAGGACTAGAATCAGTGCTATCACCTAGCATAGTCTCTTGTAGAGCTACACAGGCTGGAGAAAACTCCCACAGCAAAGCTCGAGTTTCCCCCACGAGGCACGAAGGCCTTTACAGTTCCACTGTAGAAGCTTGAAGATGACTATTTAGGTGCAGTGGACGGGCAAGCCTTTTGAAGGGGCTGCCCGTGACTCACCTGAGTAGAAATAATCAACCGACGAGAAGACACCGGGTGTTGAGATGCACCGGGTCGTTGGACCGCAGCCTTTCGGCCTAAAGATGAGTGATGCGAACCATCATCAATCCTACTGGTCATCGGAAGACGAGGGTCGGGCTTGACTGCACTTTTTGATACAGCGGGTCCTCGAGGGACGGCTGTGACAATATCATTGAACGTCTCCATGTTAAGACCGTCCTCATCACAAGAAGCCCGATCTGAAACGGAGGGCGTCACAGAAGGCTGGACAGAAACAACTGGCGCTACCATTGCAAAACGGTCCCTGGAGGACTCACGATTATTTACACCGGGAGAAATCTTAGATTGTTCAGGCTGAGCTAAATCTATCGACTCCGCAGAGCCGCGGTGCCGTTTGAACAGGCCCTTCAACGGCTTGGGCGATACAAGGGGCAAATGGACATCCACTACATGGGTTAGTTTGGTCAAGTCCGTATTATTCTCGTCGCTTCTTGCAGGTGACTCAACTGAGTCGTCGGCAAAAGGGCAAACCTATTTGTCAGATGAACAGGACCACCCGCCCCAACAGAGCGAGAGGAAGCAGGAGTAGTCTTCGAACCGGCAGACTCAGCTGAAGAGCGAGCGGCCAAAGAAGCATAGGATGTCGCACCAGTACCGTTCTTGTGGCGGTACAGCAGTTCGCGGCGGCACTACCAAGGCTGATGAAGTGACTGTTTGCTAGCTGTAAATATCCTATTCCAGGCGATACCTAGGGCATTGCCTGGAACGTACCTGGTGAGTATCACGGCAATGAAAGAAATAAGCAGCAGCATTGCAATGGTCCTGAGAATGTGAGTCTAGTGCAGAGGAATGACCACATCGAGAAGCTTCTTTGCAGGAGCTTTTGCCATGGCCGTAGCCGTAGCACAGGAAACATTGAAGAGGACGGGAGATAAAGCGCCTCACCCTAAGATTAATAGGTCCGATATTAACACGGTCAGGAAGGGTGGAAACAAAAAAGATGAGGAAGACCATGGAGGAGTTCCTCATCTTTGTCACCTTTTGGACTGAGCTAGGACACTTTGCTTGTATTTCCTCATCAGGGAATTCATAAAGATCCTGACTGTACAAACAACCTTTACTGTAATTAAAGGTGGGATGTACCTTTATAGTCTCAAACGTGCTGTCAGAAAAACATGGTAGATGTTGCAACATCCTTGCCTGCGTGATATCTTTCGCTCGCACTAGGACCCTCTTACCGTATTTCTTGAGGTTTCCTTCAGGAATCGAGCAGATCTCTTTTGACAGGTACCGGGAGGCATGTATGAAATTCCCGCGCCCGTTTTTGTAGTACGCCACAAACCAACGTGGAGGCGGGAATCTGGCGGACTTCAGGAACTGAACTCTCAAAATGGTGGTCAAAAGATATGGGATGTAGTCCGTGTCACTGTCCGAAATATTGCGAGAGTAGAGAAGTTCTGTCTTAAAGCCAGAGCCAGCAAGGGGCAGTGATGCTACATGTTCATAAGTTAGACGGGTTTCATCACATAACAGAACGAGGGACGGCTCTGACAATATCATCAGACGTCTCCATGCTAAGACCGTCCTCATCACAAGAAGCCCGATCTGAAACGGAGGGCGTCACAGAAGAACTGGAGCTACCATTGCCGAGCGGTCTCTGGAGGACTCACGGTCACGTGCACCGAGTGAAACCTTAGATTGTTTAAGCTGAGCTAAATCGATGGACTCCGCAGAGCCGCGGTGCCGTTTGGTCAGGCCCTTCAAAGGGTTAGGAGATATAGGTGGCAAATGGACATCTACTAATTGAGTGACGTCAAGTCCGTATTATTCTCGTCACTTCTTAGAGATGACTCTACAAAAGGGCAAACCTATTGGCCAAATGAACAGGACCACCCGCTCCAACAGAGCAAGAGCTAGAAGTTGTCGTCTTCGGTCCGGCAGTCTCAGCTGAAGAGCGAGCGGCCAATGAAGCATAGGATGTCGCACCAGTACCATTCTTCTGGCGGTACAGAAGTTCGCGGCGGGCACTACCAAGGCTGATGAATTGGTTGTTAGCAAGCTGTAAAATGTCCTGCTCTAGGCGATACCTGGGGAATTGCCTGGAACGTACCTGGTGAGCATCACGGCAATGGAAACAGTAAGAAGCAGCATTATAATGCTCCTCAGACTGTGAATCTAGTGCAGAGCAATTACCACATCGAGAAGCCTCCTTGCAGGAGCTTTTACCGTGACCATACCAGTAACATGAGAAACACTGAAGAGGGAGAGAAATAAAACGTGTCACCCTAAGATTAATAGGTCCGATATTAACACGATCAGGGAGGGTGGAGCCAAAAATGGTGAGAAGGACCATGTTGGAGGAGTTCCTCATCTTAGTCATGTTTTGGACTGAGCTAGGACACATTGCTAGTATTTCCTCGTCAGAAAAATCATAAAGATCCTGACTGTACACACAACCTTTACAGTAATTAAAGGTAGGATGCCTTAATGTCTCAAACATGTTGTCAGAAGGACATGGTAGATGTTGCAGCATCCTTGCCTGCGTGATATCTTTCGCTCGCACGAGCACCCCCTTCCCATGTTTCTTGAGGTTTCTTTCAAGAATCGTGCTGATCTCTTTGGAGAAGTACCGGGAAGCGTGGATGAAATTCCCACGCCCATTTCTCTAGTAGGCCACAAACCAACGTGGAGGCGGTATCTGGCGGCCTTCAGGAACTAAATTCTCTGAATAGTGGCCAAAAAGATTTGGGATGTAGTCCGAAATATTGCGAGAGTTGAGAAGTTCTGTCTTAAAGCCAGAGCCAGCAAGGGGCAGGGATGCTACATGTTCATAAGCCAGACGGGCTTCATCACATGACAGAAAAGTTACATAGCAGCGGTTAGAAGGAAAGTCCTTATCATAAACAAGTTGAATGCGAAGAACCGTGCCATACACCTTGAGAAGTGAGTGCAAGGCATGACATGTAATTGATGGATTAACATTTACCATCACAAGGGAGTCATATGCAGCAGAAATACGTGCTTCAGAAGAATTCCCAGAACAGGAGACTGCTGCGGGAGGCCCTTGTGGAGGGGAATCCTCCGTCCCACTCAGACCTGAAGATGATGTCTCGCGGGCAAGGTCAGCCACCTCACGAGAACCTGACAGTTTTTTTGTGTTTAACCATATGTAGAAAATTACACAAAAAATGGCTCCAGGGGCAAGGGAAACCACCTACTGGGATTACAATGGGAGGGACCGCTGGCTGCCGTGGACGGGGTACCTCGTCCCCATGCGGACCAGTCGTTTTAAAAAATAGGTCCCGCATGATACGGAAGTTTGTCCACGACAGAGCTGAGACACCCCTCCCAAAGCATCCCAGCCTGGACACCCAACCATCCAGCACAGTACGGCCCCCATTGGGCGATCCCTTCAGCAAGTGGCTCCGCTGGTCCACTGGTAGCCTACGTAAGAACTATTTAGTCTGGCCCCTCACTGGCGACCTTACTAACATGGGTAGCTCTCTCCCCCTCCAAAGGGCAGAACAGGGGCCTAAGCCCCCTCTAGCCTAGCTCGCCAGGTCACAGGGGCACGCAAGCCCCCCCACCACGACAAGGCGGTTCCCATTTGGGGGGGGCGACAGCGGTAGAGGTAGCGGTGTCGTAACTCGATCAATCTAGGGCACTTTACCAACAGGTGTCGCATGGTGAGCGGTATCAAGCAGTCATCACAGTAAGGTTGAGGGTCCCTGGTTAGGAGGTACCCTTGTGTAAGGTACGTGTGACCTATACGAAATCGCGCCAATAAAGTCTGTGCACGGCGATCCCGGACATGGGTGTAAGTCTACTGAGGGAGTGTGGAAGTAGTAATCTCTCCCATTTTCGAGGTTGCGACCCTCGTTAGCCATCTCCTCTGCCAAATTACTGCAATCGCCACACGAATTGCATGAAATACATCTCGAAACGGAACAGGGAAAGGAGATGTAACGCGACTTGCTGCTGCCACTTTAGCGAGGCGGTTTGCGTGTTCATTCCCTGGAACACCAACGTGACCAGGGACCCAACAGAACCAAGCACGATATCCTCATTTAGTAAGAAGATATAGCCACTCCAGGGCTGATAAAACCAATGGATTAAGAGAGACAATGTAAGAGAGAGCAGTAGGAGCACTATGACAATCGCTAAAAATTGTAGAAGACGAAACCGGGAAAGGAAAAATAATCTGTAAAGCTAGGACTATGGCAGACAGCTCCGCAGTAAAGACGGATGCCACTGAAGAAAGGCTGGCACACCGATAAAAAGAGGGAAAAGCAACACTAAACCTGACGCCTGCGTCGGATTTGGAACCATCAGTAAAAACAGGAGTGTCAATAGAATGGATAAAAAAGTGTTCTAAAAACCTTTTGTGGGACAGAGCTGGCAGAAAATCCTTCTTGCCATCCATGGCAGGAGGGCATAATGAGATAACAGGAAGGTGCCAATAACCAACTCGTGGGAGACGGAAAGAGTACACAGGAGTGGGATCGATAGATAAATCCGCCATGAGATTTGCAACTCGATGGCCAAAAGGTTTAGGGAGACCTGGTCGAGTGAAATACACCTCCGAACGAGAGTCCCGCAATATCAACAGAGAAGGGACAGAATCGGGAAAACGGTGGGTGCGAAACCAACACAGGAGCATCGAAGACTGGCGCTGGAGGTCGAGCGGTCAGAAACCAGCATCCACTAGAAGACTAGGTATTGGAGATGTCAGAATGGCACTCGTAGCCAAGCGGACCCCAGCATGATGCACAGGGTCAAGCGTGCGTAGTCGTGCATCCGTTGCGGATGAATAGATCTCACAGCCGTACTCCAGCTTTGGAAGTATAAGTGTACGGTGAAGAAGCAGCAAAGTGTCCCAACTCACACCCCAAGAGGTGTGACTTAAAACACGAAGAAGGGATAGTGCCGTCCTGCAAGACGCTTAAGAGATCGGAAATGTGGAGGCCAAAATATCGAGTGGCCTCCACACATGAGATGCGTCTATTGGCTAAATATAAATCGGGATCTGGATGGACGCCACGATTTCGACAAAAATGCATAGACACGGTCTTTGAGGATAAGAATCGAAAACCGTTTATGTTGGCCGAACTGGGCACGCGATGTATTGCCAGTTGGAGCTTTAGCTCAATCAGTGACATCCTAGCAGCAGGAAAATAGATGCACAAGTCGTCCACATATAAAGAGATGTGAACGCCATCCGGTAGACTCGGTAGAGTATCTATAACACCATTTATCGCAACTGCGAATAGCGTAACACTAAGAATACTGGGACATCGTCATTTAGAGCAGTAGCATCGGAGAAAACACTCCCAACTCGAACCCGTAAAAGACGTCTGGATAAAAACTGCTAGATAGAAATAGGAAGGTGGCCACGGAGACCAAAATTAAACAAGGAAGGTAAAATCCCATGACACCAAGCTGTGTCGTAGGCATTCTCCAGGTCAAAAAATACAGTAACCTGGTGGTGGTGATTAGCGAAGGCTTCACATATGGAAGACTCTAGGGATAAAAGAGCATCAGTAGTAGACCTCATCTTACGGAAGCCATACTGTACTGATGACAAGTACTTTCCCCTCTCCAAGTACCACATGAGTCTTACATTTACCATCTTTTCTAACACTTTACAAGTACAAGACGTCAAAGATATAGGACGGTAATTTGTAGCCTGGAGATGATCTTTCCCAGGCTTCGGAAATTGAAGAACCACTGCCACAGCCCAAGAAGATGGAAAGTCACCGGTATGCCTAATCATATTATATACATTTAATAAAAAGTTAAAAGCCCGGGCAGACATGTGACGCAAAAAGGCATAAGGAATGTCGTCTGGACCAGGAAAAGAGTTATGACACTGGGAAAAAAGCAGTCTGCAACTCGGAGGCAGAGAAGGGGACATTATAGGACTCCCTTCTAGAGGAAGAATATTTATGCCGAGACATTACATTCTCCGGCGGTAACGTGCGCCCGGGGCTGCAGGATGCCTCCGGGAAACACTAGCAAAGTGCTACGCGAAGAGGTCGGCGACAGTCCTAGGATCTGCCACCATTCGCCCAGCATATAACAAAACTGGTGGAGGAGGAGCAGAATACTTCCTAGGAATTCGGCGGACTTTGTTAAAGACATCTGTAAGAGGGGTGTGGGCATTAATGGAAGACACATATGCTTTTCAAGAGGCTCTTTTTGCCTCTTTCAAAACACGGTGGTCTCGAGCTCGGCAGCGCCGAAAAGCTTCCAGGCACTGTGGGTCCCCACGATGTCGCCGGAGACCAGAGAAAGCCGCCCGTTTCTCTTGCACAGCTTTAGTGCATGCTGCGCTCCACCAAGGAACGGGACGCTTAGGACATCCTAGGAATTGTCTGAAGCGCTACTGAAATAAAAAAAAATCGATAAAATAATCAACAGCCTCAGCACAAGTAGAAAAGTCAGCTAGCGGACGGATAAAAGAGCTAAGATCTGTGAATCGAGGCCTATCTGCCTTTTTTAAAACCCAGCGTGGGGGCCGGGACTGTGGCTCATATTTCACAGATTCAAATAAAATCGGAAAGTGGTCACTACCGTGTAAATTCTGTAGGACCCGATAATTAAAATCAAGGAAAGAATTAGATGTACAAATAGAAAGATTGATAGCCGTAAAAGTCCCAGTAGGACTGTGGAAATGTGTGACATCTCCAGAATTTAAAATCTCCAATCCCATTGAGCTGGGAGAAAGGAGGGTTGGCAGGAGGTCCATTACCTGGAAAGTATAATATTGTTGCTAATGAATTGCAAATACAAATAAATAATTTATAAAGAACGTGTTTTCACATAACATACGTAAGTCAGATGTGTGGTTGGAGTAATATTATTTGTCAGAGGTAGACATTGCATCATAATTAGTGTGTGCAATAAATTCATCCACTTCACCAAAAAAAAAAAAAAAAAAAATGCAGGAAATGGCTGGCACTTTAATATATTAATCACTAGTACAAAACTTTCAATGTTGCTGCTTCAAAACTTAAAACAGGAACAGTTTACTGAAATTTATTCCTTAAAGTGGTTAGGTTCCATGATGTAGATTTCAAGTGACCTTAACAGTAGACCTGCTGAAACTTAGCATTTACTCAAATACTAGTAAGCTTCCTTAGTACAAAACTTTCAATGTTGCTGCTTCAAAACTTAAAACAGGAACAGTTTACTGAAATTTATTCCTTAAAGTGGTTAGGTTCCATGATGTAGATTTCAAGTGACCTTAACAGTAGACCTGCTGAAACTTAGCATTTACTCAAATACTAGTAAGCTTCCTTGCAAAAAATAAATAAACATGAATAAATACTTTCTGGTAAGTGAAATTGCCATACCTATTCAGTGCTTAAAAGGAATAAGATCAATCATATCTTTTGTTAGGGTGAAACTATGAAATTTCTATCAAGCTCAAAAATATTAAAATCGCTGCAACTCAGACACAAATATCACACAAATAATAGCTCCCAAATTAATAACTCTTACCTGTGGCAGTCATGGCTTCTCTCTGCTTGCGTCCATTCCGTCTTGCCTCAGATTTTATAATATGCCAATGTTTCTGGCACTCCTCAGTGCGGAGAATGTCTAACACGGCAGACACCTCCGCACTATTGCTCCTCCAAGCAGCATTTCTGGCTTGCTTGGAGCAGCCAGCTGTGGAGAAGTCACTCTGGAGTATTTTTTGCGAGAATTTTGTATAGCTGGGCCAGATGTAGGCGTCCAGTAAGTCTTCCTGTTCCTCTTCTTGTCTTGAGTCTCTTGAGTAGCCATGGTGCGTAATCGAAGTTGGCGCCAAATGATTGTTGTTTTGACAAGATGACAACAGTAGTGGTAAATTTATACCTTCAATTATCAAGGTTAACATGAAGAGGTGATTGTTGAAAACTAACTAGATAAATATATTTTTCATTTAAAATATAATTTTTACGTATTTTCACCCTTTTCTTGCGAAATTCCTCTAAAAACATTATATAACGTCTGCTCATGTTAGCGGTTAGCGGTGTAAGCGCCTAAAGACGGTTACTTAACAAAGCATCCTGCTAGGAAAGATTCTTAGCGCGCCTTAAGTCTCGTAGGTTAAGTACTTTTCCTAACTAAGACGGCATCTTTGTGGAGTTTTATAAGTACGGCCCCAGACTCTTACCCGGCAGTTATGGCTGGGAGCACTCACTCCCACATTTCAGTGTTCCAGCTGCCAATGAATAGCTAGCTAGCTACAGGACCTGCAACTTCTAAGCTAACAATAACAGTTAGAAACTTATCTGGCTTTCAATACGGTGGGAGTATTGAGTCTGGCGGGATCAAGTTCTCCTGCACGTGGTAGCTTTTGTGTAGTGAAGAGGACGAGCGGTGATGTTGATTCCTTGGTAGTTGGGACGAGAGTATATGCCAGCGCACTAACCGACCCCAAAAGTTGCCAAGCTTTATCATCACGCTCGTTATCCCCTTTGATTATCTTTTAAATATTATTTGCCCTTTTAATGGCTTAAATGTTTATTATAATTTTATTTTAATATACATAAATGGAATAACCCGAGGGAAGCAACGATTTGCTATCAGTAAATTAATTTATTTATCCTTTATTTTAGGTTAATTCCAACATCATCTCAAGAAATTTTCGCCGTTGTTGTTGTCGTGCTGCCATGGCCACTCACTACTCGGTACTTGTTAATGTTGGTTAATTAAAGCGCTAAAAGTCCTTGGGACCACTTGTAACTTAGCAAGGCCGCCGTGGTACAGTGGAACCATGCGTGCTTTGGGATCCGAGGGGTCTCCAAGCGCACGGGTTCGAATCCTGTCCACGGTCCACTTCCTCACTCGGGGCAACGGTTTCCTAGCGGGTGGGCTTTGAGATAGGGGGTACCCAAAAAGTATCCCCTTTAGCCCATAAATTCCCGTGAAAAGCCCACATGGTATAGAAAAAAAAAAACTTTGTTAAGCACTTTTTAGGGATTAACAGCTTTATGTATCGCTTTTACTGTTAACGTTTGCCTAACAAGCTATTTGTTAAGGTTATGAGTAAATAGTTAGCACAAAAAATTTATGAATCCGGGCTAGGCTAGCTCTTCCCATCCTCGATAAGTGTGAAGAGCACGAGTCACCATTTCAATCTACTGCAAGTACAATCTTTTATTCCAGGTCTGGTTTGAAAAATTTAAGCCTGTTACTCTATGATACTTTTTTTTTTATACGTACCTGTTGTTATAGAGGGTTTGTTTACCGGTTTTCTTTTACGGTGCACTTTTTGACAGGAAAAATAAACGTTTATCATGTAGCTAAGAGGGTAAATTTGCAATTTGAACAAATCTTAGATTTCTTTTTCCCTGTCTTGGGGAAAGCGGGGTTTTAGGGTGGGGAAACCAAAAACGAGGAAGACCCCTTGAAAAGCAAGCCTAACTCTAACCTGACCCTAACCGTACGTGCCCATATGTGATTGGCGGGAAAAAAAACGATAATTTTCGTGACTGGCAGCAGGCAACTTCACGTCATTATACGTCATCGCAGGTCACTCCACGTCACAACACGTGACTGACTGGCACAATGCTACAGCGCTGCGCAATAGTAATAACAAAAACACCAACACATTCACTACCAAGGAATATATACAGAGAGGAAGTTTTGGTGTGGGTTAAAGTTTGGAGGACAACGACGGTACTGCCATCTGTTGGATGCGAGGACTTTCATAGAAAACGTTGTTAGGAGCAACTTAAAATTTCTCCCATGCTTCCTCCCCCACCTCCTATTTTTCCTGCATAAAACATATATATATATATATATATATATATATATATATATATATATATATATATATATATATATATATATATATATATATATATATATATATATATATATATATATATATATATATATATATATATATATATATTGTTAGGGTTTAACGTACGTCACCCGGCTGCGGTTAGCTGCTACAGCTCACTAAACTGTTATTCTGGCTAAATCTCCAACATTGTTACGATCAGTACAGTGGGGATTATAAAACACTCCACAGAGTTCCCACTACTATAACTCAGCCGCCGTAAACCTCAGGTTCTTTCAAGGTCGCCAACAGTGTATAATTTCCCCCACTGTAAGGGAATCTCCTCAGCAACTGCCTCTCTGCACGCCTTGCACCCAGGCTGTGAGGGTTCACAGACTGGGACAAAACTAGCAGTATATATATTACTATACTATCCTACTACAACAGGTGGTTCCTAACACCAGTCAGACTGACATCCCTGGCCTACTACTACTGCAATATATGATGTGTACAGCACATCCGGTGATGTACACACATGCCCAGACACCACCTACGGCTGACACCAGTTATACACGAGTCCAAATACTCGTCGCAGACAAGTCTGGCAGACGACAACTACGCACCACTGGCCGACATGAAGCCTCTCAGCATTCAATAGTGTGCGTGGCTACTACCACTACAATACAGTATACTACTGAAACTATACAAAAGATGGTGGGGGCACAGCCGCCCACCAAACACACTGGTGGCCACGGCCACCAACAAACAAACAGGACGAGACAAAGCGTGTCTCTCCGCGTCGCCACACCCGAGTGGACGAACGCACAACAGGAAATGCAGCCCCAACCGACTACACTTTCCTCAGGACAACAAGCCCGTTGTCCTACACAGCCACGGTCTACCGAGTAACAAGCCAGCTACTCAACAGGAGGGCACAACTCCCAGACCGATGACTAGCGAGTAGTAACAAGCGAAGCCCAGCAACACCAATCTCCCTAACACTGTGCCAGACCGACGAGAGTGCGTGTCTATCTCCGCTGAAGGCTAGCTGGTTACTGACTGTGAAGCTCGCAGGCACACAAAATGGTGGAAACAAAGAGGAGGGTGGCGGGTCGTCTCCTCAGCATAACAGCCCGAGGGGCCCGCGATGGGTGGCCATAGGCTTTACATATAATGAAATAATACATTAAAGGAGATTAAGACGGTGCCCCTCACACGCCCTCCCTTAAAAGAAATAATTTTGGAAACAAAACATTTACAAAATTTTTTAAAAAGGCATGGAACTGATTAAAGGGAATGGCCCCGGGACAGACAATCAGCTACAACGTTGTCTGAAGGGGACTATGATCTGAATAGATGACTACTTGGGGCCCATAAGCGGGGATGTAAATTTCAAAATGCTGCAAGCCTAACAAAATGGCAAGCAGCTATTGCTCAATGATTGAATAGTTCTTCTGGGCGGGAGTAAACTTTTTTTGAAAAATAACACACAGGGTGGTTAACACCCTGGTTATCAGGCTGCAATAAAACTGCGCCTACTCCCACCTGACTGGCATCTACTGCGAGAGCAAAACTTCTTCTGAAGTCAGGGGCCTGGAGCACTGGCATCTCGCATAAAAGGGTCTTAACTCGGTGGAAGGCGCTCTCACAGTCTTCACTCCAGACCCACTTCTTACCGTTCTGCAAGAGATCTGTAAGAGGTGCCAGGAGGGTCGAATACCCCGGTACAAAACGACGGTAGAAACCTACCACTTCTAAGAATCTCTGCAAGGCACGGCGACAGGTCGGTGCGGGGAACCACCTGATCGCTTCTACTTTGGCTTCAGGAGGAGTGATGTAGCCATGGCCCACTCGGTAACCCAGGTATTGCACCGGAGCTTGTACAAATTCACACTTCTCCAAGTTGACAACTAATCCCGCTTCCTGGAGTCGTGCAAAGAGGGCTTCTACATTAGTCAGATGCGAACCCCATGTTGTGTCATAGATGACCACGTCATCAATGTATACGACACAGTGAGTCAGACCATCAGTAACTCTGTCCATGAGACGCTGAAATGTGGCTGGGGCATTTCGCAGCCCATAAGGCATCACTTGGCACTGATAGACAGCGCCGTTGGCCACAAAACTCGCTATCTCCTTAGCCCGCTCCGTCAATGGGACCTGCCAGTAGCTACCCCTTGACAAGGTCCACTTTGGTGATAAAAGTAGCTGACCCGATTCGGTCCACAGAGTCATCCACACGGGGCAAGGGATAAGTGTCTACTTTTGTTAGAGCATTAACCCGCCTGAAGTCAATACAAAACCTGACCTTGCCATCAGGCTTAGGCTGCAGGGTGACTGGGGAACTCCATTGACTGTAAGTCCGAGTAATGAGCCCATGCTCAAGCATGTACTCCAACTCCTTCTCCACCAGTGCTTGCTTCATAGGATTTACTCGGTAGGGGGGCAGTTTGACAGGCTCTGCGTCCCCAACATCAATATCGTGTTCTATCAACTGTATCCTGCCCGGGACACTGTTAAACACTGAAGAGTACTTTCTCAGCCACCGAAGCAACTCATCTTGCTGATCCCCTAAATGTTCAACCTTCTCTTTCAAGAGATGGAGGCTATTCCGTTCCCACTGCCCTGTAGGAACAACAGGTTCAGGCCCAATAACTTCTGGAGCCTCTCCCTCTCGGCAGAAAAAAAAAAAAAACTGAAGATGCCTCTTGCACGGCAGAACTAAAAGAGCCCTTCTGGCTAGTAGAACGAAAATAGGGCTTCAGCATGTTAACATGACACAGCTGAGCCCTCTTGCGCCGGTCAGGAGTGACCACCAGGTAGTCGAGATCACCTACCTTCTTCTCTATAATATAGGGGCCACTATAGTGGGCAGCAAGCGGCTGGCCCTGAAGTGGTAACAGCACGAGCACTTCATCTCCAGGGACAAAACTCCGATACTCGGCCCTTCGGTCATAATACCCCTTCATACTCTGCTGGGCCTTACACAGGTGGGCTTGCGCCACCTCTAATGCCTTGGCTAGTCTCTCTCGACTGCTCATAATGCTCTTAAGCAGTGAGACAGGGCGCTCAGGCGACGGCTGACACCAAGCCTCCCGAACAACGTCGAGCGGTCCACGCACTCGGTGTCCAAACACTAGCTGATTGGGTGAGAAACCCAAGGACTCAGTGGGCGCTTCTCTCACCGCAAATAAGACAAAGGGACACCTCGTCCCAATCCTTATCTCTCCATGCAGAAACTCTTGAGCATGGTCTTGAGAGTTTGATGATGTCTCTCCAGGGCTCCCTGAGACTGCGGATGATAAGCACTGGACACAATATGTTTGATCCCCCACGCAGTCATCGTATCCTTAAACAACTTTGAAGTAAAGTTGGTCCCCTGATCGGACTGCAGCTCTGCTGGCAATCCAAAGTATGTAAAGAAGGTTAACAACGCCTTTAGCACCATCTTAGAGTGAGTGCTTCTCAGGGGAATTGCTTCAGGGGACCGCGTGGTAACATCCATTATGGTCAATAAATACTTGTGACCAGCCCTGGTAGTAGGCAGAGGACCTACTATATCAATCAAAACCCTCGTGAAGGGAGGATCAACAGCAGGGATGGGATGGAGTGGCGCCACAGGGGGTGTCTGATTAGGCTTGCCCACCACTTGACAAGTGTGGTAGCACTTAAGAATCGTGGCTATTTCTCCAGACATGCTGGGCCACCAAAAATTGCGACGCAGGCGAGCGACGGTCTTTCGGATGCCCAGGTGTCCGTCCAGCCATGGGCCCCTCCTGTGCCAACAGCACAAGTGCCTCACGCAGCTTCTGCGGCACCACTACTTGCAATAACTCACCACCGTCACTCTCCTGCCATCTACGACACAACACCCCTTGATGCAAAACGAACTCCTCCCCTGCCCTCCAACTCCATACTTCCCTCACCCACTCGAGCAAAGAAGGAGGCCAACGCCGGGTCCTCCTGCTGCCTACGAATGAGCTCTGCAGGCTCTAGCTGGGTAAGAGAAAGGGGGACTATAGGGTCATGGGGTTGAGGCAACGCTGCAACCCTACGTCCCACACGGCCTCGAGGACGGAGAGCTGGCCCAGGCTGCTCCGCTCCTGCCATGTGATCCGGTGAGTCCTCAGAAGGATCATCACCACCAGCCAGGCATTCACCAGGCAAGGGAACAGCTCGCTCCCTGCCTCCACGATGCCCTACAGGGGGAGAAACTTCCCACTCCCCCGCAGAACTGGAAGTCTCCCCACCCTGGGCGCCAACTTCCAACAAACTGCCTGACTTATCATGCTGGGGCCTGTTCTGAACATCAGAGCACTCAGCCTCCACACCAGGATGCGACTCAGCACGAGTGCTCCCTCCGGAGTGCTCTGCAGAGCACTCCGGAGGGAGTGCTCTGCACTTCTCTCCGCTACCTCTACCGCGACAGCGGTAGAGATAGCGGTGTCGTAACTCGATCAAACTAGGGCACTCTACCAACAGGTGCCGCACGGTGAGCGGCACCAAGCAGTCATCACAGTAAGGTTGAGGATCCTTGGTCAGGAGGTACCTTTGTGTAAGGTACGTATGACCTATACGGTCGCGCCAATAAAGTCTGTGCACGGCGATCCCAGACATGGTTGTATGTCCACAGAGGGAGTGTGGAAGTAGCGATCTCTCCCATTTTCGAGGTTGCGACCCACGTTAGCCATCTTCTCTGCCAAATTGTTGGAACCGCCACACGAATTAGATGAAATACATTTCGAAACGGAAAAGGGGCAAGAGATGGAGCGCGACTTGCTGCCTGTTTAGCGAGGTCTGCGTGTTCATTGCCAGGAACACCAACGTGACCAGAGACCCAACAGAACCCAACACGATATCCTCTTCTGGTAAGTAGATATAGCCCCTCTAGAGCTGATAAAACCAATGGGTGAAGAAAGACAGTGGAAGAGAGAGCAGTAAGAGCACTGCGACAGTCACTAAAAATTGTAAAAGAAGAAACCGGTAGTGTAAAAATAATATGTAAAGCTAGGACTATGGCAGACAGCTCCGCAGTAAAGGCGGATGCCACTGAAGGAAGGTTGTCAGACGATAAAAAGAGGGGAAAACCACACTAAACCCAATGCCTGCGACGAACCATCAGTAAAAGCAGGGATATCATCAGAATGGATAAAAAAGTGTTCTAAAACCGTGTGTGGGACACAGTTGGCAGTAAATCCTTCTTGCCATCCATGGCAGGAGGGCATAATAAGATAACAAGAAGCTGCCAATAACCAACTGGTGGGAGCCAGAAAGAGTACACAGGAGTGGGGTCGATGAATATTTCTGCCATGAGATTTGCGACTCGATGGCCAAAAGGTTTAGGGAGACCAACACCGGATCATCAAAGACTGGCGCCGGAGGTCCAGCGGCCAGAAGCCAGCATCCACTAATAAGCTAGTAATTGGAGATGTCCGAAATACACCCGTAGCCAAGCGGACCCTGGCAGTCAAGCATGCGTAGCCGTGCATCCGTTGCAGAGGAGTAGATCTCACAACTGTATTCGAACTTAGGAAGGATTAGTGTACGGTGAAGCGGCAGCAAAGTGTCCCTGTCTGCACCCCAAGAGCTGTGACCTAAAACCCGAGGAAGGGATAATACCTGCCGACAAGACACCTTAATTAAGAGAACGGAAATGGGGAACCCAGGTGAGATGGTTGTCAAACAAAAGACCAAGATATCGAGTCGCCTCCACGAATGAGAGGCGTCTATCGGCAAGGTATAAATCCAGGTCCGGATGGACACCACGGTTGCGACAAAAATGCATGGCTACGGTATTCGAGGTGGAGAATCGAAAACCGTTCATGTTGGCCCAACTGGACACCCTATTGATCGCCAGTTGGAGCTTGCTGCTAGCAGCAGCAAAAGAAATTCATAAATCATCAACATATAAGGAACTGTGAATGCCATCTGGAGAGTATCAATAACGCCATTTATGGCGACAGCGAATAATGTAGCACTAAGGAGGGGGTATAGGAGGGAGATATAAACTGCAAATAGTGTAGGATCGTCCCATAAAATCCTTAACAGCAACCACCTGAACGGGAGAGTTGAGTTGCAAGGGGACAATAGGTATGTCTTGACGGACTAGGATAGCTTTGCCACCGTGGTGGCCCTGTTCGGTGAAAGAAGTGCTAAAAAGGCACGATAGCCAGGAGGACTAGAATAAGTACTATCACCAAGCTTAGTCTCTTGCAGAGCTACACAGGCTGGAGAGAACTCCGATAAAGCTCGGAGTTCCCCCCATGAAGCGCGAAGGCTTGAAGATGAACATTTGGGTGTAGTGGACGGGCGAGCCTTTTGAGGCTACCCGTGACTGACCTGACTAGAAATAATTAAACGACGAGAAGACACCGGGAGATGAGATGTGCCGGGTCGTTGGACGGGAGCCTTTCGGCCTACCCATGGGTGATGCGAACCATCATCACTTCTACCGGTCCTCTGAGGACGAGGATCAGGCAGGACTACACTTTTCGATAGAGTGGGTCCACGAGGGACGGCTGTGACATTATCATCGGACGTCTCCATGCTAAGACCGTCATCAACACAAGATGCCCGATCTGAGACAGAGGGCGTCACAGAAGGCTGGACAAAAACAACTGGAGCTACCATTGCAGAGCCGTCCCTGGAGGACTCACGGTCACGTGCACCGGGAGAAACCTTAGATTGTTTAGGCTGATATAAATCGATCGACTCCGCAGAACCGCGGTGCCGTTTGGTCAGGCCCTTCAAAGGCTTAGGAGATACAGGTGGTATATGGACATCTAATATATGGGCTAGTTTGGTCAAGTCCGTATTATTCTCGTCGCTTCTTGCAGGTGACTCAACTGAGTCGTCGGACAAAAGGGCAAACATATTAGTCAGATGAACAGGACCACCCACCCCAACAGAGCGAGAAGTAGCAGGAGTTGTCTTCGGACCGGCAGACTCAGCTGAAGAGCGAGCGGCCAATGAAGCATAGGATGTCGCACCTGTACCGGCCTTATGGCGGTACAGGAGTTCAGGGCGGGCGCTACCTAGGCTGATGAACTGAGTGCTAGCAAGCTGTACTGTGTCCTGCTCCAGGTGATACCTAGGGCATTGCCTGGAATGTACCTGGTGAGCATCCTGGCAGTGGAAACAATAAGCTGCAGCATTGCAATGCTCCTCAGAATGTGAGTCTAGTGCTGAGCAATTACCGCATCGAGAAGCTTTTTTGCAGGAGCTTTTGCCATGGCCATAGCCGTAGCACAGGAAACATTGAAGAGGACGGGAAATAAAATGCCTCACCCTAAGATTAATAGGTCCGATATCAACATGGTCAGGAAGGGTGGAACCAAAAAAGGTGAGAAGGACCATGCTGGAAGAGTTCCTCATCTTAGTCACCTTTTGGACTGAGATTGGACACATTGCTAGTATTTCCTCTTTTTGAAATTCATAAAGATGTTGACTATAAACACAACCTTTGCTATAATTAAAGGTGGGATGAGCCTTAAAAGTCTCAAACATGCTGTCAGAAGGGCATGGGAGATGTTACAACATCCTCGCTTGCGTAATATCTTTAGATCGCACTAGCACCCCTTTCCCGTATTTCATGAGGTTTCCCTCAGGAATCATGCCGATTTCTTTGGCAAGATACCGGGAGGCATGTATGAAATTCCCATGCCCATTTCTGTAGTACCCCACAAACCAACCTGGAGGTGGGATGTGGCGAACTTCTGGAACTGAAATCTCTAAGTAGCTTTCAAAAACTTTTGGCATGTAATGCAAGTCACTGTCTGAAATATTACGTGACTGGAGAAATTCAGTTTTAAAGCCATGGCCGGCAAGGGGCAGAGATGCTACATGTTCATAAGCCAGAAGGGCTTCCTCACATGACATAAAAGTCACATAGCATCGGTTAGAAGGAAAGTCCTTATCATAAACTAGTCGAATGCGAACAACCGTACCATACGCCTTGAGAAGTGAGTGCAAGGCATGATAGGAAAATGATGGATTAACATTTACCATCACAAGGGAGTCATATGCAGCAGAAATGCGTCCCTCAGAAGAACTTCCAGAACAGGAGACTGCTGTGGGAGACCCTTGTGAAGGAGAATCCTCCTCCTTACTCAGACCTGAAGATGACGTCTCGTGGGCCAGGTCAGCCACCTCATGAGAACCTGAATGTTTTTTGTGTTTTCCCATAAAAAACAGTTACACAAAAGATTGGCTCCAGGGGCAAAGGAAACCACCTAATGGGACTACAATGGGAGGGAACGCTGGCTGCCGTGGACGGGTACCTCGTTCCCATGCGGACCAATCGTTTTAAAAAAAGGTCCCACATGATACGAATGTTTGTCCACGACAGAGCTGAGACCCCCCTCTCAAAGCATCCCAGCCTGGACACCCAACCAAACAGCACAGTACGGCCCGTATTGGGCAATCCCTCCAGCGGGTGGCTCCGCTGGTCCACTGGCAGCCTACGTAGGAACCATTTAGTCTGGCTCCTCACTGGCGACCTTATTAGCATGGGTAGCCTTCTCCCCCTGGAAAGGGCAGAGCAGGAGCCTAAGCCCCCTGTAGCCTAGCTTGCCAGGTCACACGGGCACGCAAGCCCCTCCACCACGACAAGACGGTTCCCACCTGGGGGGTCCCAGCAATTCAGCGGACTTTGTTGAAGACATCTGTAAAAGGGGTGCGGACGTTTATAGAAGAGTTATAGGGTTTCCACGAGGCTCTTTGTGCCTCTTTTAAAACGCGGCGGGCCTGATCTCGGCAGCGCCGATGAGCTTCCAGGCACTGCGGGTCCCCACGATGTCGCCGAAGACGAGAGAAAGCTGCCCGTTTCTCTTTCATAGCTTTAGTGCATGCTGTATTCCACCAAAGAACGGGACGCTTAGTAAAGCCACCCGACGTCATAGGGATTGTCTGAAGCGCTACTGAATGTAAAAATCGGTAAAATAATCAACAGCCTCAGCACAAGTAGAAACATCAGCCAGTGGACGGATAAAAGAGCTAAGGTCTGTGAATCAAGGCCAATCTGCCTTGTTTAAAACCCAACGTGGGGGCCGGGACTGTGGGTCAGAGTTAACAGATTGTAATAAAATCGGAAAGTGGTCACTACCGTGTAAATCCGGTAGGACCCGACCGTGAGACGTCATCTTCAGGTCTGAGTGGGAAGGAGGAATCCCCTCCACAAGAGACTCCCGAAGCGGTCTCCTGTTCTGGGAATTCTTCTTAGGGACGCATTTCTGCTACTTATTACTCCCTTTTGATGGTAAATGTTAACCCATCATTTTCCTATCACGCTTTGCACTCACTTCTCAAGGTGTATGACTCTTTGTGCTTATGAACATGTAGCATCTCTGCCGCTTGCCGGCTCTGGCTTCAAAACTGAATTTCTCTAGTTACGTAATATTTCAGACAGTGATATTGATTACATCCCAAATGTTTTTGAAAGCTACTTAGAGAATTCAGTTCCAGAAGTTCGCCACATCCCACCTCCACGTTGGTTTATGGCGTACTACAGAAATGGGCGCGGGAATTTCATCCATGGCCCCCGGTACCTGTCTAAAGAGATTGGCACGATTCCTAAGGGAAACCTCAAGAAATACGGGAAGGGGGTTTCTAGTGCGAGCTAAAGATATCACGCAGGCAAGGATGTTGCAACATCTACCATGTTCTTCGGACAGCATGTTTGAAAATGTTAAAGCACATCATGCCACCTTTAATTACAGTAAAGGTTGTGTGTACAGTCAGGATTTTTACGAATTTCCTGAAGAGGAAATACTGTGTATGTGTCCTAACTCAGTCCAAAAGGTGACTAAGGTGAGGAATTCTACCAACATTGTCCTTCTCACATTCTTTGGTTCCATCCTTCCTGACAGTGTTAATATCGGGCGTATGAATCTTAGGGTGAGGCGTTTTGTTTCTCGCCCTCTTCAGTGTTTCTCCTGTTATTCGTATGGTCACGGTAAAAGCTCCTTCCAGGAAGCTTCCCGATGTGGTAGTTGCTCTGCACTAGACTCTCATTCTAAGGAGCATTGCAATGCTGCTGCTTATTGTTTCCATTGCCGTGATGCTCACCAGGTACGTTCTAGGCAATGCTTTAGGTATCGCCTGGAGCAGGACATTCTACAGCTTGCTAACACTTAGTTCATCAGCCTCGGTAGCGCCCACCGTGAACTCCTGTACCGCCAGAAAGCCGGTACTGGTGCGACATCCTATGCTTCATTGGCCGCACGCTCTTCAGCTGAGTCTGACGGTTCAAAAACTATTCCTTCTGTTACCTTACGCTCTGTTGGGGCGGGTGGTCCTGTTCATTTGGCCAATAGGTTTGCCCTTTTGTTCGACGACTCAGTTGAGTCACCTGCAAGCGACGAGAATAATACGGACTTGACCAAACTGACCCATATAGTGGACGTCCATTTGCCTCTTGTATCGCCTAAGCCTTTGAAGGGCATGACCAAACGGCACCGCGGCTCAGCGGAGTCAATAGATCTTGCTCAGCCTAAGCAATCTAACGTTTCTCCCGGTGCACATGATTGTCAGTCCTCTAAGGACCGCTCTGCAGTGGTAGCTCCAGTAGTTTCTGTCCAGGCTTCTGTGATGCCCTCTGTCTCAGATCGGGCTTCTTGTGATGAGGACGATCTTAGCATGGAGATATCCGATGATATTGTCACAGCCTTCCCTTGTGGACCTGCTGTGTCAAAAAGTGGAGTCCAGCCTGACCCTCGTCCCCCGAAGACCGGTAGGAGTGATGATAGTTCGCATCACTCACCGGCAGGCCGAAAGGCAGCGGTCCAACGACCCAGTACATCACAACTCCCGGTGTCTTCTCGTCGGTTAATTATTTCTAGTCAGGTGAGTCACGGGAAGCCCCTTCAAAAGGTTCGCCCGTGCACTGCACCTAAATAATCATTTTCAAGCTTCTACAGTGGAACTGTAGAGGCCTTTGCGCCTCGTGGGGAACTCCGGGCTTTACTGTCGGAGTTCTCTCCTTTGTAGCTCTACAAGAGACTATGCTAGGTGATACTACTTATTCTAGTCCTCCTGGCTATCGTGCCTTTTGTAACACTCCTTTCTCTGACCAGGGCCACCAGGGTGGCACAGCTATTCTTGTCCGTCAAGACATACCTGTTGTCCCCTTGGAACTCAACTCTCCCCTTCAGGTGGTTGCTGTTAGGTGGTTGCTGTTAAAATTTTTTGGGAGGATCCTACACTATTTGCAGTTTATATCTCCCTCCTTGGCTTCCTGTCTCTAGTGGTGCGCTTGAAGGCCTGGTGCATCAGCTGACTCCGCTTTTTCTTTTGTTGGGAGATTGGAGATTTTGAATTCTGGGGATGTTACACTTTTCCACAGTCCTACTAGGACTTTTACAGCTATCGATCTTTCTATTTGTACATCTAATTCTTTCCCTGACGGGTCCTACAGGATTTACATAGTAGTGACCACTTTCCTATTTTATTGGAATCTGTGAACTCTGAGCCACAGTCCCGGCCCCCACGCTGGGTTTTAGATAACGCAGATTGGCCTCGATTCACAGACCTTAGCTCTTTTATCCGTCCGTTGGCTGACTTTTCTCCTTGTGCTGAGGCTGTTGATTATTTTACCGATGTTTTACATTCAGCAGCGCTTCAGATAATCCCTAGCACGTCTGGTCGCTTTACGAAGCGTCCCTTTCCTTAGTGGACCGCAGCATGCACTAGCGCTGTGAAAGAGACATCGTGTGGACCCGCAGTGCCTGGAAGCTTTTCGGCGCTGCCGAGCTCGGGCCCGCCGCGTTTTGAAAGAGGCACAAAGAGCCTCTTGGAAAGCTTATATATCTTCCATTAATGCCCGCACCCCTCTTACGGATGTCTTTAAAAAAGTCAGCCGAATTGCTGTGAAGTATTCTGCACCTTCCGCACCAGTTTTGTTGTCGGCTGGGCGGACGGTAGCAGACCCTAGGACTGTCGCCGACCTGTTCGCTGAGCACTTTGCCAGTGTTTTCCGGAGGTATCCTGCAGACCAGGGAGCACGTCACCGCCAGAGAATGGAAGCTCTCGGCATAAACTTTACTTCGGCTGGAGGGGAGTCTTATAATGTCCCTTTCTCTGCTTCAGAGTTGCGGACCGCTTTGTCTCAGTGTCATGACTCTTTTCCTGGTCAAGACGACATTCCTTATGCATTTTTGTGTCACATATCTGACCGTGCTTTTAACTTTTAATTAAATCTTTATAATATGATTTGGCATACCGGTGATTTTCCATCCTCTTGGGCCGTCGCAGTGGTTCTTCCATTTCTTAAGCCTGTGAAAGATCACCTCCAGGCTACGAGTTATCGTCTTATATCTCTGACATCCTGTATCTGTAAAGTGTTAGAAAAGATGGTAAATGTAAGACTCATGTGGTACTTGGAGAGGGGGAAGTCTTATCAACGGTAAAGTACGGCTTCCGAAAGAAGAGGTCTACTACTGATGCTCCTTTATCCATAGAGTCTTCCATTTGTGAGGCCTTCGCTAATCACCACCATCAAAGTAACATTCTATATTGACCTGGAGTAGGCTTTGTGTCATGGCATTTTACAGTCTTTGTTTAATTTTGGCCTTCGTGGCCACCTTCCTCTTTTTATTCAACAGTTTTTATCCAGACATTTTTTACGGGTTCGAGAGGGGAGTGTTCTCTCTGAGGCTACTGCTCTAAATGATGGCGTTCCACAGGGAAGTATTCTTAGTGTTACATTATTCGCAGTCGCCATAAATGGTGTTATTGATACTCTCCCAGATGGCATTCACAGCTCCTTATATGTTGATGATTTATGTATTTCTTTTGCTGCTGCTAGGATGTCACTTATTGAGCGCAGGCTCCAACTGGCGATCAACATGAATGGTTTTCGATTCTCCACCTCGAAGACCGTAGCCATGCATTTTTGTCGCAACCGTGGTGTCTATCCAGACCATCCAGACGCTTCTCATGCGTGGAGGCGACTCGATATCTTGCCCTTTTGTTTAATAACAACCGTCTCACCTGAGTTCCCCATTTCCGTTCTCATAAGGTGTCTTGTCGGCAGGCATTATCCCTTCTTCGGGTTTTAAGTCACGCCTTTTGGGGTGCGGACAGGGACAAGTTGCTGCTGCTCCACCGTTGGAATACCACTGTGAGATCTACTCCTCTGCAACGGATGCACGACTACGCATGCTTGACTCCGTGCATCATGCAGGGTTCCGCTTGGCTACGGATGCATTTCGGACATCTCCAATACCTAGCCTACTAGTGGATGCTGGTTTCTGGTCTTCGATGCTCCGGTGTTGGTTTCGTACCCACCGTCTTCTTGATTTTGTTCCTTATCTTTCAATATTGCGGGACTCGCGCTCGCAGGCGTATGTCACTCGACCGTGTCTCCCTAAAACTTTTGGCATTCGAGTTGCAAATCTCATGGCGGAGTTTTCTATCGACCCCACTCCTGTGTACTCTTTCCGGCTCCCACGAGTTGGTTATTGGCAGCTTCCTGTTATCTTATTATGCACTCCTGCCATGGATGGCAAGAAGAATTTTCTGCCAGCTCTGTCCCACACACGGTTTTTTGAACACTTTTTTATGCATTCTAATGATATCCCTGTTTTTACTGATGGTTCTAAATTCGACGCAGGCGTTGGGTTTAGTGTGGTTTTCCCCTCTTTTTATCGGTCTGGCAGCCTTCCTTCAGTGGCATCCGTCTTTACTGCGGAGCTGTCTGCCATAGTCCTAGCTTTAAAGATTATTTTTACCCTACCGGTTTCGTCTTTTACAATTTTTATTGACTGTCCCATTGCTCTTATTGCTCTCTCTTCCACCATCTCTTTTCACTCATTGATTTTATCAGCCCTAGAGTGGCTATACCTACTTACCAGAAGAGGATATCGTGTTGGGTTCTGTTGGGTCCTTGGTCACGTTGTTGTTCCTGGGAATGATCACTCAGACCGCCTTGCTAAAGAGGCAGCAAGTCGCGCTCCATCTCCTGCCCCTGTTCCGATTCGAGATGTATTTCATCTAATTCGTGTGGCGATTCCAACAATTTGACAGAGAAGATGGCTAATGGGGATCGCAACCTCAAAAATTGGGAGAGATCACTACTTCCACACTCCCTCTGTGGACATACACCCATGTCCGAGATCGTTGTGCACAGACTTTATTGGGGCGACTTCGTATAGGTCACACGTACCTTACACAAAGGTACCTCCTGACCAGGGACCCTCAACCTTACTGTGATGACTGCTTGGTGCCGCTCACCGTGCGTCACCTGTTGATAGAGTGCCCTAGTTTGATCGAGTTACGACATCGCTATCTCTATCGTTGTCGCGGTAGGGATAGCGGTGTCCATTATATTTCAAAGGTCCTTGGACCAGAGTGCCTGGCCCAGGGCCATGACGTTTTTAGATTTTTTGGAGAAGCTGGACTTCTCCCTAAGCTGTGAATTTTATTTGATTATATTATGTGTATTTTAATGTTTTATTACTTTTATTGTATACTGTATTTTAGTTACTTTTGATTTCAGAAATTTACTTTGTTTTTAGTTTTGTAGTTTTTAATTGTTTTTCTTTATTTTACGATGTCTTTTTAACATTTCGTAGCGGCTACAGATGACCGGTGACGTTGCGGCGCCTTATTTTAACCCTCCCCCCTGCACATCTTAATTTCCTCTAAAATATCTTTGAATCATAGTAATATAAAAATATTAATTATAACCCCTTGCAATAATTTTCCAGTTTTTATTGCTTTTCACATTGATTTTGAAATTAAGAATTTTAGTATCTTCACAAATCCCGTGCATAAAGCTTCCAAATCCAGATGTGCCAACATAAGCAATCTGATAAAAAGGAAATAAAATCAACTTATCAAACCATGGAGGGAATAATAATACCTCCGTATATCAAATTCATCAATAATAAATTCTTTGGTAATCCAATATATTATTCAACTGCTATAAATCAAGCAGACAATACTGGGACATGCAGTCACAAATTCAAAATTCCTGGTATAATTAAGTAGACAATATTGGAATATTGAGTCACAAATTCAAAATCCCTTATTTAGAGTGTGTACTACAGTAAAGAGTTCACTTGGCAACCAGTTCGGAATAAAGTAAAATATGATATTTCTGTCCATGTCACAGGGTTTAACAAATCACCCCATTCTACAAAGTACATGATAATGACTGCATATATGTAAACCATTGAAACAAAAAGTATTCTTCTGGAATCAGACCACTGGGCACCACAATGGAGGTTCTTATAGAACTGGAACCTGAGAGAGAGAGAGAGAGAGAGAGAGAGAGAGAGAGAGAGAGAGAGAGAGCCTGGCATGACGCCCTCGACGCCGGCCGCCCCACCCTCGTCATTGCCCTTGACATTGCTGGGGCTTTTGACAGAGTTTGGCACAAAGGACTCCTGGCCAAGCTCGAACAATTCGGCATCACAGGACAACTGCTAGAGCTGTTCTCCAGCTACTTACAAGGCCGGAGTCTGAGAGTAGTGTTGGGAGGGTGCACGTCAACCACACACCCATTGGAGGCCTTCGTTCCACAGGGCTCGATCCTTGGCCCCATCCTGTGGAACGTATATTTCAACGACCTCCTTCAGAGCCTCGCACCTGTGTCGGCATACGCGGACGATGCCACTCTCTCGCACAGCTTCGGTAGAGAGGAGGCAGTGAACGTGATTGATGTCACCAACCGCCACCTTGGTGACATCATAGCCTGGGGTAAACAGTGGCAAGTCAAGTTTGCTGCCGAAAAAACCCAGGCCGTGGTCATCTCACGTTCACGGGAGGACGTCAGGCTGTTTGAAGGCCAGCTGAAGTTTGGAGAAGACACCCTTGCCATTAAGGACTCCATCAACATCCTGGGGTGGAGGTAGACTCAAACTCAGCTTCGACCGCCACCTGGAGAGCGTGGCACGTAAGGCATCCCTGAGGGTGACACTCCTACGTCGAGTGAGGCACCTACTGATGCCAAGGGGCTCATGACGCTGTACAAAGCGCAGGTGAGGCCCATCATGGAGTACAGCCCCCTCAGCTGGATGTGCAGTGCCCAGTCCCACCTCTCCCTGCTGGACAAGGTGCAGCGGCGAGCCGAGCGCCTCCTTCGCGATGCCGGTGGCCTGGGACAGCAGCCCCAAGCTGAGCTACAGCGACAGTGGCATCAGGGGCAGCAGTTGCAGCAGAGACAGCAGCGACAGCACCCAGACCCTCACCAAGACTCCCCTATCAACGTGCTGGACAGCTTGGAGCACCGAAGGCGTGTTGGGGCCCTTACTGTGCTGCACAAAGCCCAGGTGCAGCAAATACCTCACCTCACGGCTCTACGGATACCCTGGAGGAGGAGTGAACGTACTACGAGAGCGGTAGTGTCCGACACCCTCCTCGAGGTGCCGAGGTGCCATTCTGTGAGGTGTCAGCACGCCTTCTCCCACGACACCGCGGTGTTGTGGAACGCCTTCACCTCAGTAATGGACGTCTCCAGCATGTCCACCCAGCAAGTGAAGTGTGCTGCCCACGCCTGGTTACGGACACATCCGCCTGATAGTGACAGTGACAGGTGATAAAATGGCAGTGTCCACCAGCCTGCAATTCCACCTGACAGTGACAGTGGAGGAAAATAGTATGCCTGACAGTGACAGTGAAACACAGTGACGTGGGATGTGCGTGTACCTGACATGACAGTGCTGATCAGTGGCGAGGAGGTGCGCAACTGACAGTGACAGTTTTATAACACCCTCGCTCACAATGCCGTCCCGGAGCAGCTTTAGAATGAGCGTCACATGCCAGTGCACGCTCTTAGCTCACGAACTCAGCTCAACTGTAAACATACGTGTAAAATATGTATGTTATGTGCATTAAGTTTAAATAAAAAAAAAAAAGAGAGAGAGAGAGAGAGAGAGAGAGAGAGAGAGAGAGAGAGAGAGAGGGAGTGGGGGGGAAAGGCTATTGTTTGGAATGTGTCAGCTGTTCCATAAATGTAGTTCTCATTGTAGCTGTCTGTGTGTCACTTGCATAAGACTGCATTTTTTAATGTAGTCTAATCATATATCTGGGTGGGTTGAGTTTTGCTGCCTGTTGAATGCCTTTTTGACTTAGGCAAGTTTTGTTGTTATAAGTCCAACTAGGGACTCATGTTTGAGAGCAGTTCTATGTTCATTTTTAATTAATTTCAGCTGACTGAAGATCCGTTCTGCCGCAGCATTTGAAAATAGAAATGAGAGCAAGATACACAGAATTTTGATTATATTTGGAAATTTGGGTGCCCCAGTGGAAATTTTTGCTTTAAAAACTCCCAAAACCCTCTAAACTCCATAGTACTATCTCGACCTTCAATAACAGCCTGCTGCCTCCACTCAAGGTCTGCTGATGCATATATGATTGATAGATTTATTGTTGAATTAATAAATAATTAAAACAAAGGAGGAGGATGGGCCTTGCCACCCACCCCCTGGGCAAAGAGGTTTAAAGTATTAAAAATCTAACACTAGACAGTATACACAACAAGAATACAAGTATTTCAATAAATAAATACACATATTACACACTTTATTGCCTAAACATCCTACAGTCTGGGGGCAAACTGAGGATATTGCTGCATATAGGCATATTGTTATTTGTAATTCTTTAAAATTTTTGATATTCTTATTTTATTGGCAATTCCTTGTGATTTCCTTAAATTTCCTTAAATTTACCATTTCCCTAAACGCATCCTTGTCAACACCAAAATTTCTGAGGACAATTTCCTTGAATGTGGAAACACTGCCTCCGTGACACGTGATCTATAGACCCCACAAATCGCAGAGGACCCGCAATGCCCTGCCAATGTAAACAACCACAAGAAGAAGAAGAGGAAGACTGGGGAATACCACTCGCTGGACTCTGTTTCTGACGTGATTCTGAGTTTTGCAAACCGTCAGTAAGCCAATAAAAGGCGCGCCGCAAAAAAAAAAAAAAAAAAGAAAAAACTTTAAAAAGACAATAAAGCGAGTACATTAAGACTACATGTAATCGTTTTATGTATTAGTGAGATGGATGGATTTTAAAATAAGGCGCCGCAACGGCTCAGGTGATTTGGCGCCGCAACGGCTCAGGTGATTTGGCGCCGCTTCAATAATTAAAAAAAACTATATAAAAACAGTTATAAACAATATAGTATCTAAAAAAAAAAAAAAAAAGACAATTAAACTAACTAATATATTAAAATGCATACAATAAAATAAGAATAAAATTCAAAGCTTTGGGAGAAGGCCAGCTTCTCCCAAAAACCTGAAAACGTCATGGCCCTGGGCCAGACACTCTGGTCCAAGGACCTTTGAGACATAATAGACACCGGTATCCCTACCGCGATAGCGGTAGAGGTAGCGGTGTCGTAACTCGATCAAACTAGGGCACTCTATCAAAAGGTGACGCACGGTGAGCAGCACCAAGCAGTCATCACAGTAAGGTTGAGGGTCCCTGGTCAGGAGGTACCTTTGTGTAAGGTACGTGTGACCTATACGAAGTCGCGCCAATAAAGTCTGTGCACGGCGATCCCGGGCATGGGTGTAAGTCCACTGAGGGAGTGTGGAAGTAGTAATCTCTCCCATTTTCGAGGTTGCGACCCCCGTTAGCCATCTACTCTGCCAAATTGCTGTAATTGCCACACGAATTGCATGAAAAACATCTCGATACGGAACAGGGGAATGAGATGGAGCGCGACTTGCTGCCTCTTTAGCGAGTCGGTCTGCGTGTTTATTCCCTGGAACACCTACGTGACCAGGGACCCAACAGAACCCAACACGATATCCTCGTTTGGTAAAAAGAAATAGCCACTCCAGAGCTGATAAAACCGAAGGGTTAAGGAAGACAGTGCAATAGAGAGCAGTAAGAGCACTGCGACAGTCACTAAAAATTGTAAAAGACGAAACCGGGAGAGTAAAAATAATCTGTAAAGCTAGGACTATGGCAGACAGCTCCGCAGTAAAGACGGAGTCTACCGAAGGAAGGCTGCCAGACCGATAAAAAGAGGGGAAAACCACACTAAACCCAACGTCTGCGTCGGATATGGAAGAATTAGTAAAAACGGGGATGTCATGAGAATGGATAAAAAAAGTGTTCTAAAAACCGTGTGTGGGACACAGCTGGCAGAAAATCCTTCTTGCCATCCATGGCAGGAGGACATATTAAAACAACCGGAAGCTGCCAAGAACCAACTCGTGGGAGCCGGAAAGAGTAGTCAGGAGTGGGGTCGATGGACAAATCCAACATGAGGTTTGCCACTCGAAGGCCAAAAGGTTTAGGTAGACTCGGTCGAGTGACATACCCCTGCGAACGCGAGTCCCGTAACATTGACCGACAAGGGACAGAATCGGGAAGACAGTGGGTGCGAAACCAACACCGGAGCATCGAAGACCAGAAACCAGCATCCACTAGAAGGCTGGGTATTGGAGATGTCCGAAATGCACCTGTAGCCAAGCGGATCCCAACATGAAACACGGGGTCAAGCGTGCGTAGTCGTGCATCCGTTTCGGATGAGTAGATCTCACAGCCGTATTCCAGCTTGGGAAGTATGAGTGTGCGGTGAAGCAGCAGCAACGTGTCCCTGTCCGCACCCCAAGAGGTGTGACTTAAAACCCGAAGTAGAGATAATGCCTGCTGACAAGACGCCTTAAGAGAACGGAAATGGGGAACCCAGGTGAGAAGGTTGTCAAATAAAAGGCCAAGATATCGAGTCGCCTCCACGTATGAGAGGCGTCTATTGGCAAGGTATAAATTCAGGTCTGGATGAACACCACGGTTGCGACAAAAATGCATGCCTACGGTCTTGGAGGTGGAGAATCGAAAACCGTTTATGTTGGCCCAACTGGACACCTTATTGATCGCCAGTTGAAGCTTGCGCTCAATCAGTGACATCTTAGCATCAGGAAATTAAATACATAAATCATCAACATATAAGGAGCTGTGAATGCCATCTGGGAGAGTATCAATAACACCATTTATGGTGACTGCGTGATAATGTAACACTAAGAATACTTCCCTGTGGAACACCATCATTTAGAGCATTTTTGGGGAGGGGACCAAAAATGTCCACAGGTCGGACACCTCTCCTGTTGAAGACCACAAATGCCTTGACACCTCCCTCAACTTTTTCTACATTAACTTCTGCAACATTCGCGGTCTTAGATCTAATTTTCAATCTGTGGAACACCACCTCTCCTCTACTAAATCTCATCTTCTTTTCCTCACTGAAACACAGCTGTCTGAGGCAACAGACACTAGCCCCTTCTCTGTTCCCTCCTACTTTCTCTATTCTCATTTTCATTCCAAAGCTGGATGTTGCGTCTATGTACGCAACGACTTAACTTGCTCTCGGGCCCACGCTCTTGAGTCTTCCGATTGTTCCACCATCTGGCTACGACTTAACAGTCACTCTCAAACTAAATTCATCTGTGTTGTTTATCTCTCCCCTAACTCTTCTGACTATAGTAATTTCTTCGACTACTTAACTTCTAAAGTGGAGCACATTCTGTCCCTCTACCCTGTCGCTGAGATTTCCATTCTTGAAGATTTCAATGTTCACCACCAGCTTTGGCTTTCCTCTCCCTTCACTGACCACCCTGGTGAACTAGCCTTCAACTTTGCTATCCTCCATGACCTAGAGCAACTGGTGCAGCACCCTACTCGTATTCCTGACCGTCTTGGAGACACGCCCAACATTCCTGATCTCTTCCTCACCTCTAACCCTTCTACTTATGCTCTCACCCTTTTATCTCCATTGGGCTCCTCCGATCACAATCTCATTTCTGTATCTTGTCCTATTTCTCCAATCCTTCCGCAGGATCCCCCAAAGCGAAGGTGCCTCTGGCGTTTTGCCTCTGCCAGTTGGGGGGACCTGAGGAGGTATTATGCTGATTTTCTCTGGAATGATTATTGCTTCCCTGTCAGAGACCCATCTCTTTGTGCTGAACACATAACAGATATGTTAGTATCTGGCATGGAGGCGTACATTCCTCATTCTTTTTCTCAACCTAAATCTTCTAAACCTTGGTTTAACTCAGCCTGTTCTCGTGCTATACATGATAGAGAGGTTGCCCACAAAAGGTACTTGAGCCTTCCATCTCCTGAATCTCATGCACTTTATATCTCTGCCCGGAATCATGCCAAGTCTGTTCTTCAACTTGCCAAACACTCTTTCATAAATAGGAAATGTCAAAATCTTTCAAACTCAAACTCTCCTCGTGACTTCTGGCATCAAGCCAAATCTTCTCAAATAACTTCACTTCTTCATCTTTCCCTCCTTTATTTCATCCTGATGGCACCTCTGCCATCTCTTCTGTCTCTAAAGCTGAACTCTTTTCTCAAACCTTTGCTCACAACTCCTCCTTGGACGATTCTGGGCTTGTCCCTCCCTCTCCTCCTCCCTTTGACTATTTCATGTCTACAATCAAAATTCTTCGTAATGATGTTTTCCATGTCCTTGCTGGCCTAAACCCTCGGAAGGCTTATGGACCTATTTTTCTCAAAAACTGTGCTTCTGTGCTTGCACCTTGCCTGGCCAAACTCTTCCAACTTTGTCTATCGACTTGTACCTTTGCTTCCTGCTGGAAGTTCGCCTACATTCAGCCTGTTCCTAAAAAGAGTGATCGTTCTAACCCCTCAAACTACTGTCCTATAGCCTTAATCTCTTGCTTGTCTAAAGTTTTTGAATCTATCCTGAATAGGAAGATTCTCAAACATCTGTCACTTCACAATCTTCTGTCTGATCGCCAGTATGGCTTCCGTCAAGGTCGCTCTACTGGTGATCTTCTGGCTTTCCCTACTGAGTCTTTGCCATCCTCTTTTAGAGATTTCGGTGAAACTTTTGCTGTTGCGTTAGACATATCAAAAGCTTTTGATAGAGTCTGGCATAAAGCTTTGATTTCAAAACTGCCCTCTTACGGCTTCTATCCTTCTCTCTGCAACTTTATCTCAAGTTTCCTTTCCGACCGCTCTATTGCTGCTGAGGTAGATGGCTACTGTTCCTCTCCTAAACCTATTAATAGTGGTGTTCCTCAGGGTTCTGTCCTGTCACCCACTCTCTTTCTATTATTCATTAATGACCTTCTTAACCAAACTTCTTGCCCTATCCACTCCTACGCTGATGATACCACCCTACATCTTTCCACGTTCTTTCAGCGACGTCCAACCCTTCAGGAAATTAACAGATCACGCGGGAACGCCACGGAACACCTGACTTCCGATCTTTCTAAAATTTCCGATTGGGGCAGAGAAAATCTAGTAGTTTTCAATGCCTCAAAAACTCAATTCCTCCATCTATCAACTCGACACAACCTTCCAGACAACTATCCACTCTTCTTCAATGACACTCAACTGTCTTCCTCTTCCACAATGAATATCCTCGGTCTGTCCTTTGCTCATAATCTTAACTGGAAACTTCACATCTCATCTCTTGCTAAAACAGCTTCTATGAAGTTAGGTGTTCTGAGGCGTCTCCGCCAGTTTTTCTCGCCCCTCCAACTGCTTACTCTGTATAAAGGCCTTATCCGTCCCTGTATGGAGTACTCTTCGCATGTTTTGGGGGGGTTCCAGTCACACAGCTTTGCTTGATAGGGTGGAATCGAAAGCTCTTCGTCTCATCAACTAATCTCCTCTGACTAACTGTCTTCACTCTTTCTCACCGCCGGAATGTTGGATCCCTTTCTATATTTTATCGCTACTTTCATGGTAACTGTTCTACTGATCTTGCTAACTGCATGCCTCCCCTCCTCCTTGGGGGGGTTCCAGTCACACAGCTTTGCTTGATAGGGTGGAATCGAAAGCTCTTCGTCTCATTAACTCCCTTCCTCTGACTAACTGTCTTCACTCTCTTTCTCACCGCCAAAATGTTGCATCCCTTTCTATATTTTATCGGTATTGCTGATCTTGCTAACTGCATGCCTCCCCTCCTCCTGCGGCCACGCTGCACAAGGCTTTCTTCTTCCTCTCATCTCTATTCTGTCCAACTCTCTAATGCAAGAGTTAACCAGTACGCTCAAACATTCATCCCTTTCACTGGTAAACTTTGGAATTCCCTTCCTGCATCTGTATTTCCAAATTCCTACAACTTGTCTTCTCTTAATAGGGAGGTATCGAGGCATTTGCTCCCCTAATTCTGGCTGACGGTTTTGGCACTTTTTCTACTCTTTGGAGAGCCAGCGCTCAAGTGGGCTTTTTCTAACTTTCTTTTTTTTGCCCTTGGCTAGCCCTCTTCCCAGAGTAAAAAAAAAAAAAAAAAAAATTAGCCTCAGAAAGAACACTCCCCACTCGAACCCGTAAAAAACGTCTGGACAAAAACTGCTGGATAAAAAGAGGAAGGTGGCCATGAAGGCCCAAATTAAACAAAGACTGTAAAATGCCATGACACCAAGAAGTGTCGTAGGCCTTCTCCAGGTCAAAAAACACTGTTACTTGATGGTTGTGATTAGTGAAGGCCTCACAAATAAAAGACTCTAGGGATAAAAGAGCATCAGTAGTAGACCTCATCTTTCGGAAGCTGTACTGAACCAATGACAAGTACTTCCCCCTCTCAAAGTACCACATGAGTCTTACATTTACCATCTTTTCTAACACTTTACAAATGCAGGATGTCAAAGATATAGGACGGTAATTCGTAGCCTGGTTATTATCTTTCCCAGGCTTCGGTAATGGGAGAACCACTGCCACAGCCCAAGAAGATGGAATGTCACCGGTATGCCAAATCATATTATAAAGATTTGATAAAAAGTTAAAAGTACTGTCAGACATGTGGCGCAAGAAGGCATAAGGAATGTCGTCTGGACCAGGAGAAGAGTCATGACACTGAGACAAAGCAGTCCGCAACTCGGAAGCAGAGGAAGGGAAATTATAAGATTCTCCTCCAGCAGAAGAAAAATTTATGCCGAGAGATTTCATTCTCTGGCGGTGAAGTACGCCCGGGGCTGCAGGATGCCTCCGGGAAACACTGGCAAAGTGCTCCGCGAAGAGGTCGGCGACAGTCCTAGGGTCTGCCACTGTTCGCACAGCAGACAACAAAACTGGTGGGGGAGGATCAGAATACTTCCCAGCAATTCGGCGGACTTTGGTAAAGACATCCGTAAGAGGGGTGTGGGCATGAATGGAAGACACATAAGCTTTCCAAGAGGCTCTTTGTGCCTCTTTCAAAACGCGGCAGAACCGAGCTCGGCAGCGCCGAAAAGCTTCCAGGCACTGCGGGTCCCAACGATGTCGCCGGAGACGAGAGAAAGCCGGCCTTTTCTCTTGCACAGCTTTAGTGCATGCTGCGTTCCACCAAGGAACGGGACGCTTAGTAAAGCGACCGGACGTCCTAGGGATTGTTTGAAGCGCTGCTGAATGTAAAAATCGGTAAAATAATCAACAGCCTCACCACAAGTAGAAAAGTCAGCCAACGGACGGATAAAAGAGCTAAGGTCTGTGAATCGAGGACAATCTGCCTTGTCTAAATTCCAGCGTGGGGACTGTGGCTCAGAGTTCACAGATTTCAATAAAATAGGAAAGTGGTCACTACCGTGTAAATCCAGTAGGACCCGCCAATTAAAATCAAGAAAGAATTAGATGTACAAATAGAAAGATCGATAGCTGTAAAAGTCCCAGTAGGACTATGGAAATGTGTGAAATCCCAAGATTTTAAAATCTCTAATCCCAGGCCGTCAAGTTCATCCCTGGATACAGGAACCCGAGGAGGGAGATATAAAGTGCAAATAGTGTAGGATCGTCCCATAAAAACCTTAACAGCAACCACCTGAAGGGGAGAGTTGAGTTGCAAGGAAACAACAGGTATGTCTTGACGGACTAGGATAGCTGTGCCACCGTCGTGGCCCTGGTCAGGGAAAGGAGTGCTAAAAAAGGCACGATAGCCAGGAGGACTAGATTAAGTACTATCACATAGCATAGTCTCTTATAAAGCTACCGAGGCTGGAGAGAACTCCGACAATAAAGTTCGGAGCTACCCCCACGAGGCGCGAAGGCCTCTACAGTTCCACTGTAGAAGCTTGAAGATGACTATTTAGGTGCAGTGGACGGCCGAGCCTTTTGAATGGGCTGCCCGTGGCTCGCCTGACTAGAAATAATCAACCGACGAGAAGATACCGGGAGTTGAGATGTACCGGGTCGTTGGACCGCAGCCTTTCGGCCTACCGTTGAGTGATGCGAACCATCATCACTCCTACCGGTCATCGGAAGACGATAGTCAGGATGGACTGATAGAGTGGGTCCACGATGGACGGCTGTGACACTATCATCGGACGTCTCCATGCTAAGACCGTCCTCGTCACAAGAAGCCCGATCTGAGACGGAGGGCGTCACAGGAGGCTGAGTAGAAACAACTGGAGCTACCATTGCAGAGCGGTCCTTGTAGGTCTCACGGTCACGTGCACCGAGAGAAACCTTAGATTGTTTAGGCTGAGCTAAATCTATCGACTCCGCAGAGCCGCGGTGCCGCTTGGTCAGGCCCTTCAAAGGCTTTGGCGATACAGGTGGCAAATGGACATCTATTACATGGGTTACTTTGGTCAAATCCGTATTGTTTTCGTCACTTCTAAGAGATGACTCAACCGAGTCATTGGACAAAACGGCCAACCTATTAGACAGATGAACAGGACCACCCGCCCCAACAAAGCGAGAGGAAGCAGGACTTGTCTTCGGACCGGCAGACTCAGCTGAAGAGCGAGCGGCCAAAGAAGCATAGGATGTCGCACCAGTACCGTCCTTCTGGCGGTACAGGAGTTCGCGGCGGGCACTACCAAGGCAGATGAACTGCGAGTTAGCAAGCTGTAAAATGTCCTGCTCCAGGGAGATACCTGGGGCATTGCCTGGAACGTACCTGGTGAGCGTCACGGCAATGAAAGCAATAAGCAGCAGCATTGCAATGCTCTTCAGAATGTGAATCTAGTGCAGAGCAATTACCACATCGAGCAGCTTCCTTACAGGAGCTTTTGCCGTGACCGTACGAATAATATGAGAAACACTGAAGAGGGTGAGAAACAAAACGCCTATCACTAAGATTAATAGGCCCGACATTATCACGGTCAGGGAGGGTGGACCCAAAAAAGGTGAGAAGGACAAGGTTGGAGGAGGTCATCATCTTAGTCACCTTCTGGACTAAGGAAGGACACATAGCCAGTATTTTCTCGTCAGGAAAATCATAAAGATCCTGACTGTACACATAACCATTACTGTAATTAAAGGTGGAATGTGTAGTATCGGTCTCGAGCTCGAGACTGTTCCGTTACTGATGTGTATCACCACTTTTGCTGAGGAGTCAGTCCTGTCTGGCCCTCGCTAGTAAACGCACCTTCTGGCCACCCAGTGTCTCTATTCCCTTGTCCTCGTTGAACTGAGTTACCACACTGGCGACGAGAAATTCTCACGCACTGAGACACTTAAGTTTGCTTTCAAGGAACTAAGAGCAAGTCCTGACCGGAGTTATAGCAGCGACTTGGGGCCGCCTTGAGGCGTTCGACAAGGACCTAACAGACTGGGCTGCATACTGTGAAGTGGTTGAACAGTACTTCGAGGCGAATGAAATCACTTCTCCAGCTAAGAAAACTGCAGTTCTTCTATGCTCCATGGGTGCCGCAGCTTACATGGATTTGAAGAATGCTGTTGCACCTAAGCTACCGAAAGAGCTCAAGTTTGACGAAATCACCAAAACACTGGAGAAGCTGTACGAACCATCGACAACCATCAGTATGGAAAGGTTCAGGTTCAACAATCTTTCACAGCAAGCCAACCAACGAGTCATCGAATTCGTGTCCGCGCTCAGGCGACAGGCAACCAAATGCAGTTTTGGTGGCTTCTTGGATGAGGCATTAAGGGATCGTTTCGTGTGTGGAATACGCGACACAAATACCCAGAAGAAGCACAGAAGATTGCTCTCAGCATGGAGACGGCAGAACGTGGTGCTTCGGAGCTTCACACCACTCTTCCGTCTACTTTGACGGTTAATAAGGTGTCATCAACCCAGTCAGCGGCGCAGGCAGTGTGCTACTGTTGTGGGGAGGTAGGACACATCCGCCCTGCGTGCAAGCACAAGAATGAAACGTGTGAGGGATGCGGCAAACGTGGTCACCTGCGACTCGTTTGCAGGACTACTCGGAAGAAGTCGGCGCCAATAGACTCGAATCGAGTAGTGAACAGTCACGTTTCTAAGAATGTGAAATACGTGGTCGAGAGTGAGAGTGACCTTGAAGAATTGTACCACGTGCATGGTGATAATGAGCCCTTGGTAATAAACGTTACCTTAGATGGTGCCCCTATGTCAATGGAAGTGGATACTGGCTCAGCACGTTCGATCATTAGTGAATCCACGTACCAAAGACTATGGCCACGTGGTAAAGGTCCCGTGCTTCGCTCTTCAAAGGTGGTGTTGCGTACGTACACGGGTGAAAAGGTACGTCCTAAAGGTTCAGTTAATGTGGAAGTGGTTCAGGGAGGAAAGAAAAGTAGCCTTCCCCTTGTTGTGGTACCAGGGAACGGCCCGGCCTTAGTGGGTCGTGATTGGCTTCCTCACATCAATGTACCATGGCCTTACAGCGCTGTGAACAATGTTGCTACAGAGGAAGAATTTTCACACCTGTTCAAAGATGAGCTCGGGACGCTAAAGGATGTTGAAGTAAGTCTAAGCATGCAGGCAGGTTGTCAGCCAAGGTTTTTTAAGCCTCGCTCGCTGCCTTACGCGATGCGCGCCAAAGTAGAGGCCGAACTCGAGCGTCTTGTAGCAACCGGAGTGCTCTCACCAATCAAGTCTTCAAAATGGGCAACACCCATTGTGCCAGTTATGAAAAAGACAATGATGTGCGGCTGTGCGGCGACTACAAGTTGACAGTAAACAAGGCTATTTTGCCTGACGTTTACCCTCTACCTACTCCGGAAGATCTATTCAGTTCACTCAGAGGAGGAATTATCTTCACAAAGTTAGATCTCAGCCACGCCTACAATCAGTTGGTTCTTAACGACGAGGCAAAGCAGTACCTGACTATCAACACTCACAAAGGGTTGTTCCGCTGTAACAGGTTAAGTTTTGGTATAAGTGCAGCAGTAGCAATTTTTCAAAGGGAGATGGAAAACTTGTTCAGAGGACTTTCAGGGGTGGCAGTATATCTAGATGATATACTTGTCACTGGTGAGTCGGCAGAGCAACACGACTCTAATCTACGTTCAGTACTACAGAAGTTGTCAGAGTCCGGTTTGCGACTGAAGAGAGAGAAGTGTCACTTCCGGCTACCAGAAGTCAGGTATTTGGGGTTTCGTGTATCGGCTGAAGGCTTACAAGTATTGGACGACCGTGTGCGGGTAATCACAGACATGAGCGCCCCTACGAGTGTTACGGAGCTACAGTCGTTCCTCGGACTAGTTACCTACTACAACCAGTTCATTCCACATCTGTCAACGGTACTGGAACCTCTCCATATGCTACTACGAAAAGGGCAAGCCTGGGTGTGGGGTGAACAACAAGAGGAAGCCGTGAACAAGGTTAAAGAGATGTTAAGATCCACGCCTGTACTGGTTCACTACGACCCTTCTCTGCCCTTGCTACTTACTGTGGATTCCTCATCATTCGGACTAGGGTGCGTTCTAGCCCATGTCATGAAAGATGGTACTCACAGGCCAATAGCTTTCAAGTCCCGTAAGCTGACTTCTGCGGAGAGAAACTACTCGCAGCTGGATAAGGAGGCTCTGGCAGTCCTTTACGGGGTCAAGAAATTTCATAAGTACCTTTTTGGCAGGTTTTTTGTCATACATACTGACCATAAGCCCTTGATCACCTTGTTAGGTGAAGGGAAGGCTATTCCAGCTATCGCTTCACCGCGCCTTCACAGATGGGCGATTACCTTGTCAGCTTACAGATACTCATTAAAGTATACACCTGGTAAGCTGATAGCTCACGCTGATGCCTTAAGCCGTCTCCCGTATGCTGACAGCCCAGGAGAAGACTCTCCTTGCCCCGAAACTGTTCTGGCCATGGAAACACTGGATCGCTCACTAGTACCTGTGGAGCAAGTGAAGACAGGCACGGATCAAGACCCAGTTTTGAGCAAGGTAAAGTTGTGGCTGAGAGAAGGCTGGCCGTCTCAGCCACCGTCACCAGATCTGGCTCCATTTTTCAACAGACAGCGTGAACTAAGTCTTGAAGGAGGCGTGATCCTGTGGGGTTCAAGAGTAGTAATTCCCCATTCTTACCGGGAGGAACTCTTGGACGAACTGCACGAAGGTCATCCGGGCTCTACACGCATGAAGGCTCTGAGCAGAAGTTATGTCTGGTGGCCTAATTTAGACAAGGACAAAGAAAGCAAAGTGGCACGGTGTTTTTCATGTCAACAGGAAGCTCAGAGTCCAGCTCCTCTGCATCCTTGGGAGTTTCCTCCAAAGCCAGGGTACAGAGTCCATATGGATTTTGCTGGCCCGGTATTGGGCAGGATGCTACTAGTTATTGTTGACTCCTACTCCAAATGGATAGAGGTGCACGACATGAAGAAAATCACCGCCCAGGCAACTATTGAGAAGTGTCGTCAGACTTTTTCCATCCATGGCCTCCCGCATACTGTAGTAACTGATAATGGTCCTACATTTATCAGCAGTGCTTTTGAATCTTTCCTACAAGCAAATGGTGTAAGGTTAGTGCATTCCTTCCCATACCATGCTGCGTCTAACGCTACTTTACGGGAAAAGTTATCGAGATTTCTTTTCCGCTACCGCATCACCCCTCACACAACTACCGGTCAAACACCTGCTGAACTACTCATGGGTCGCCTGCCTCATTCAAGGTTGTCGCTGTTCGTCCGGATCTGTCAGAGAGAGTCATTATGAAGCAATCGCGCCAGGTTCACGACCACGACAGGCGATGCAGAGCGAGGATTGTAACAGTTGGGGATAACGTATTTGTTAAAAACTTTCCTAACTTAATTCCTCGCTGGATTCCAGGTGTGGTGATGGAGCAGCTAAGTCCTCTCTCCTTCAGGGTACAGCTCCAGACGGGACGTGTGGTGCAACGCCATTTGGATCATGTTAGACAACGCTTAGCAGACGTTCCGGATGACTACCCTCGCCCAGTGGAAGACGGAGACGGACGCCACGACGATGACCACACGGGGTTGTCGATGACGGAGAAGGCAATGATTCAACCAGATGGCATGGGCGAGATCTTACCGAATCCAGTTTTCTCGCGGGAGGTTAGCGTATCACGACCCGCAGAGGAACAGAAGCCAGCAACCGAGGAGGAAGCGCCTGATGAAGCTGGTGCTGCTGCTACGCCCGTGATCGAGGCAGAGACAGGGGCTTCGCCGCGCACAGGCTCACCGCAGCCGCGCAGGTCGGGTCGGACGACAAAGGGTGTACCTCCGCTTAGATTAGGGTATTAACATTGTACTAGAGATAGCTTGGGTAATGTTCTGTTAATCTCTTGTTTAATCTTGAGTGTGGGGGGATGTAGTATCGGTCTCGAGCTCGAGACTGTTCCGTTACTGATGTGTATCACCACTTTTGCTGAGGAGTCAGTCCTGTCTGGTCCTCGCTAGTAAACGCACCTTCTGGCCACCCAGTGTCTCTATTCCCTTGTCCTCGTTGAGCTGAGTTACCACAGAATGTGCCTTAATAGTCTCAAATATGCTGTCAGAAGGACATGGTAGATGTTGCAACATCCTTGCCTGCATGATATCTTTCGCTCGCACGAGCACCCCCTTCCCGTATTTCTTGAGGTTTCCCTCAAGAATCGTGCCAATCTCTTTGGACAAGTACCGGGAGGTGTGGATGAAATTCCCACGCCCATTTCTGTAGTAGGCCAGAAACCAACGTGGAGACGGGATCTGGCGGACTTCCGCAACTGAATTCTCTGAATAGTGGCCGAAAAGATTTGGGATGTAGTACGTGTCACTGTCCGAAATATTGCGAGAGTAGAGAAGTTCTGTCTTAAAGCCAGAGCCAGCAAGGGACAGGGATGCTACATGTTCATAAGCCAGACGGGCTTCATCACATGACAGAAAAGTTACATAGCAGCGGTTAGAAGGAAAGTCCTTATCATAAAAAAGTCGAATGCGAAAAACCGTGCCATACATCTTGAGAAGTGAGTGCAAGGCGTGATAAGAAAATGACGGGTTAACATTTACCATCATAAGGAAGTCATATGCAGCAGAAATACGTCCCTCAGAAGAACTCCCAGAACAAGAGACTGATGCGAGAGGCTCTTGTGAAGGGAAATCCTCCTTCCCACTCAGACCTGAAGATGACGTCTCGTGGGGCAGGTCAGCCACCTCACGAGAAACTGACAGTTTTTTTGTGTTTAACCATATATATAAAGTTACACAAAATATTTGCTCCAGGGGCAAGGGAAACAACCTACTGGGACTACAATGGGAGGGAGCGCTGGCTGCCGTGGACGGGGTACCTCGTCTCCATGCGGACCAATCGTTTTTAAAAAAAGGCCCCACATGCTACGAATCTATGTCTACGACAGAGCTGAGACCACCCTCCCAAAGCATCCCAGCCTGGACACCCAACCATCCAGCACAGGACGGCCCCTACTGGGCGATCCCTCCGCGGGTGGCTCCGCTGTCCACTGGCAGCCTACGTAGAAACCATTTAGTCTGGCCCCTCACTGGCGACCTTACTAGCATGGGTAGCCCTCTCCCCCTCGAAAGGGCAGAGCAGGGGCCTAAGCCCCCTCTAGCCTAGCTCGCCAGGTCACAGGAGCACGCATGTTCCCCCACCACGACAAGGCGGTTCCCATGTGGGGGGTGGTGTTAAAGCGACCGGACGTTCTAGGGATTGTCTGAAGCGCTACTGAATGTAAAAAAAGTTGGTAAAATAATCAACAGCCTCAGCACAAGTAGAAAAGTCAGCCAATGGACGGATAAAAGAGCTAAGGTCTGTGAATTGAGGCATATCTGCCTTGTCTAAAACCCAGCGTAGGGGCCGGGACTGTGGAATAGGAAAATGGTCACTACCGTGTAAATCCGGTAGGACCCGCCAATTAAAATCAAGGAAAGTATTAAATGTACACAGAGAAAGATCGATAGCTGTAAAAGTCCTAGTAGGACTGTGGAAATGTGTAACATCCCCAGAATTTAAAACCTCCAATCCCTCATCCTCAATAAAAGAACCGATTAAAACCCTACGAAGATTACTAGCACCTTCATTCCACAATGGGTGATGGCCATTAAAATCTCCAAATAAAAGGAAAGGCAGAGTCATCTGACGCACCAGGCCGTCAAGCTCACCCCTGGAGACAGGAACCCGAGGAGGGAGATAAAACTGCAAATAGTGTAGGATCGTCCCATAAAAACCTTAACAGCAACCACCTGAAAGGGAGAGTTGAGTTGCAAGGGGACAATAGGTATGTCTTGACGGACTAGGATAGCTGTGCCACCGTGGTGGCCCTGTTCTGGGAAAGGAATGCTAAAAAAGGCACGATAGCCAGGAGGAATAGAATAAGTACTATCAACAAGCATAGTTTCTTGCAGAGCTGCACAGGCTGGTGAGAACTCCGACAGTAAAGCTCGGATTTCCCCCCACGAGGCGTGAAGGCCTCTACAGTTCCATTGTAGAAGCTTGAAGATGACTATTTGGGTGCAGTGGAAGGGCGAGCCTTTTGACGCTGCCCGTGACTGACCTAACTAGAAATAATCAAACAACGAGAAGACACCGGGAGTTGAGATGTGCCGGCACGTTGGACCGCAGCCTTTCGGCCTATCTGTGGGCGATGCGAACCATCATCACTTCTACCGGTCCTCGTTGGACGAGGATCAGGCAGGACTGCACTTTCCGATGCAGTAAGTCCACGAGGACGGCTGTGACAATATCATCGGACGTCTCCATGCTAAGACCGTCCTCATCACAAGAAGCCCGATCTGACACGGAGGGCATCACAGAGGGATGGACAGAAAGTACTAGAGCTACCATTGCAGAGCGGTCCCTGGAGGACTCACGGTCACGTGCACCGAGAGAAACCTTAGATTGTTTAGGCTGAGCTAAGTACCGTTTGGTCAGGCCCTTCAAAGGCTTAGGAGATACAGGTGGTAAATGGACATCCACTATATGGGTGACTTTATTCAAATCCGTATTATTCCCGTCACTTCTTAGAGATGACTCAACGGAGTCATCGGAGAAAAGGGCAAACCTATTGGCCAAATGAACAACACCACCCGCTCCAACAGAGCGAAAGGTAGCAGAAGTTGTCGTCTTCGCTCCGGCAGACTCAGCTGAAGAGCGAGCGGCCAATGAAGCATCCGATGTCGCACCAGTACCATCCTTCTGGCGGTACAGAAGTTCGCGTCGGGCGGGCGCTACCGAGACTGATGAACTGAATATTAGCAAGCTGTAAAATGTCCTGCTCCAGGCGATACCTTGGGCAATGCTTGGAACGTACCTGGTGAGCATCACTGCAATGAAAACGATAAGCCGCAGCATTGTAATGCTCCTCAGAATGTGAGTCTAGTCCAGAGCAATTGCCACATCGAGAAGCTTCCTTACATGAGTTTTTGCCGTGACCATACCCATAGCATTAGAAACACTGAAGAGGGCGAGAAACAAAACGCCTCACCCTAAGATTGATAGGAACGATATGAACAAGGTCTGGAAGGGTGGAACAAAAGAAGGTTAGAAGGACCATGTTGGAAGATTTCCTTATCTTAGTCACCTTTTGGACTGAGCAAGGACACATTGCTAGTATTTCCTCGTCAGGAAATTCATAAAGATCCTGACTGTACACACAACCTTTACTGTAATTATAGGTGGGATGTGCCTTAATACTCTAAAACATGCTGTCAGAAGGACATGGTAGATGTTGGAACATCCTTGCCTGCGTGATATCTTTCACTCGCACTTGCATTCCTTTACCGTATTTCTTGAAGTTTCCCTCAGGAATCGTGCCGATCTCTTTCAACAGGTACCAGGATGCATGTATGAAATTGCCACGCCCATTTTTGTAGTACGCCAGAAACCAACGTGGAGGCGGGATGTGGCGGAATTCTGGAGCTGAATTCTCAAAATTGTTTTCAAAAACATATCGGATGTAATCCATATCACTGTCTGAAATATTACGTGACTGGAGAAATTCAGTTTTAAAGCCAGAGCCGGCAAGGGGCAGAGATTCTACTTGTTCATAAGCCAAACGGGCTTCATCACATGACATAAACGTCACATAGCAGCGGTTAGAAGAAAAGTCCTTATCATAAACTAGACGAATGCGAACAACCGTACCATAAGCCTTGAGAAGTGAGTGCAAGGCATGATAGGAAAATGATGAATTAACATTTACCATTAAAAGGAAGTCACATGCAGCAGAAATGCGTCCCTCAGAAGAACTCCCACAACAGGAGACTGCTGTGGGAGGCCCTTGTGTAGGGGAATCCTCCTTCCCTCTCAGAATTGAAGCTGACGTCTCGCGGGCCAGGTCAGGCACCTCACGAGAACCTGAAATTTTTTTTGTGTTTTACCATATATATAAAGTTACACAAGGGCAAGGGAAACCACCTACTGGGACTACAAAGGGAGGGAGCGCTGGCTGCTGTGGACGGGGTACCTCGTCCCCATGCGGACCAGTCGTTTTAAAAAAATGCCCCATGATACGAATGTATCACCCAACCATCCAGCACAGGACGGCCCCTATTGGGCGATGCCTTCAGCGGGTGGCTCCTTTGGTCCACTGGCAGCCTACGTAGGAACCATTTAGTCTGGCCTCTCACTGGCGGCCTTACTAGCATGGGTAGCCCTCTCCCCCTCGAAAAGGCAGAGCAGGGGCCTAAGCTCCCTCTAGCCTAGTTCGCCAGGTCACACGCAAGCCCCCCACAACGACAAGGAGGTTCCCATCAAGGGGGGATTAAGAGAACTTAAATGGGGAACCCAAGTAAGACGGTTGTAAAATAATAGACCAAGATATCGAGTCGCCTTCACACATGAGAGGCGTCTATTGGCTTAAAATAAATCCGGCTCTGGATGTACACCACGGTTGCAACAAAAATGCACGGCTAGGGTCTTCGAGGTGGAGAATCGAAATCCGTTCATGTTGGCCCAACCGGACACACTATTGATGGCCAATTAACATCCTAGCGGCAGCAAAAGAGATGCACAAGTCGTCCACATATAAGGAGCTGTGAATGCAATCCGGTAGAGTATCTATAACATCATTTATGGGAACTGCGAAAAGCGTAACACTAAGAATATTTCCCTGTGGAACACCGTCATTTAGAGCGGTAGCCTTGGAGAGATAACTCCCAACGCGGACCCGTAAAAGATGTTTGGATAAAATCTGCTACATAAAAATAGGAAGGTGGCCACGAAGACTAAAATTAAAGAAGGACTTTAAAATGCCATGACACCAAGCCGTGTCGTAGGGCTTCTCCAGGCCAAAGAAAAAAAAAAAAAATGTTATTTGATGGTGGCCTCACTAATAGAAGACTCTAAATATAAAAGAGCATCCGTAGTAGACCTCATCTTTCGGAAGCCGTACTGTACCGATGACAATTACTTCCCCCTCTCCAAGTACCACATGATTATTATTATTATTATGAGGTCAATGAAGGCGACCCACTGGAAAGCATAACTGCATAAACCCAAAGGCCCAGTGGGCGGCACCTCACCGATAAGTGAAAGGAAGTAACAGGAATGAACAACAGAATAGGAAGATTGGTAGAGATCTAAGAGGTAGTGAGTTCAGAGAGAAGAAAGGTATTCACACGTTTTTTAAATGCTTCAATGTTACTAGAATTAACAATCTCGTTGGGAATTGTATTCCAGAGTCTAGCAGATACTGGGATAAAACACCGGGAAAATTGTGAAGTATTACATCGATTCACAGACAAGGAACGGTCATTCATGATCAAGGATTGTCTTGTAGCACGTGCTGGTAGTGAAGGGCAGGCAAATGACAATGCAACGGGTGGTTGGAATTAGACATGATTTTGAAGAAATAGGACAATGATCCAACCAAACGACGATGCCGAAGATTAATCTCAAGATTAGGAAGAAGAAATTTAATCTGGTTGAATGCTCTATCTAAAAGCTTTAAGTGAGACTCTGCTGCAGAGATCCACACAGAGTGACAATATTCAAAATGAGGCAGTATGAAAGAGTAAAAGCAATTTCTTACAATATCATCAGAGGAATATATCCGCCTACATTTGCGTAACAAACCAACTTTACATGAGACTGATGATGCAAGTGAACGCAAGTGCAACTCAAAAGTAAGTTTGGGATCAAGGGTGACTCTGAGTAACTTCAGAGACGAACAATTAGGAATAGGTACTTCGTTGACAACAATATCAGGGTGAACTGGGAAAGGTGTCCTTGATCTGCTAATAACCATACTATGGGATTTACTCGGGTTCAGTTTCATACCCCACCGATCACACCATGACAGAATCCTTGAAACATCTTGAGTGAGTACATTAGCGACTCTCTGCCTATCCTGTGGGGAAGGAATTGTCGCATATATAGTGGTGTCATCAGCATAAGCAACCATATTAGATTCAATCCCACACCACATGTCAGATGTATAAATAATAAAAGAAGAGGTCCCAGAACACTTCCTGCGGAACACCGGATACAACTGGACTAAAAGAACTAAGGCAGCCATCAACAGTCACACGCTGCCTTCGACTCGTTAGAACTCTGACAGAACTTGATGGACGCGGCCACCAATACCAATAGATCTAACTTTCGATAAAAGGGCTCTATGATTAACACGATCAAATGCAGAACTAAAATCAAGTGAAATTACTCTAGATTCATGACCAGCATCAAGGGCAGCTTGCATGTCGTGCGTTATGCAAACGAGAGCATCAGAAGTACTGAGACCTTTTCTAAAACCAAACTGACTAGATGGCAACAAATTATTAATATCTAAAAAACGATTGAGACGCTTGGCCAGCAGGCGCTCAAAATCTTAGATAATACCGGGGTTATGGAAATGGGTCTATAGTCACCGGGGTGAATGGAGGATGAAGATCCCTTTGGAATAGGGGTAACATTTGCAGTACGCCAGCATACCGGAAAAGAACCCTTACGAAAAAGAGCTCTAAAATAACTGCCAATTTTGGAGCGAGAGGAGAAGCAATCTTTTTGTAAAAAAGAGGCAGAAAACCCAAAGGATCACAACCCCCGAATGAGTCTAACTCATTAAGATATCTTAAGATTTCGGAGGACTTAAAGGCAATGGAGTGTAATTTAATGTCCTGGGGACAAGACGGCGGCAGATCAAACTCTTCATCACTTTGTTTCGAGTTAAAAACGGAAGCTAAAAGATTGGCTTTGTCCTTAGAATTATGGCAGATTGAACCGTCAGTACATGACAGAGGAGGTAAACTTGAGTCCACACCAAAGAGTGATTGCTTTAAAGCTGACCACCATGAGTGTGGTTGGGAGGTGCCAATCAGAACATTTTAAGGTGTTCGTTGTACTCATCCTGTGCGCTAGAATATGTACGTTGGGCAAATAAACGCAGACGAACGTAATTTTCCCATGATTCAGGTGAACGCAGTCGGGACCATTCACAATAAGCAACCTGTTTTTCACGCTGAGCACGCCTGCAGTCATCATTAAACCAGGCACTGTCATTGCGACGACTTCGAATTATTTTAGAAGGAATTCTTCTTTCACTAATGTTAAGTAAAACACTGTTAAGGGAATCAATTGGACTATCAGAATGTAAAATTTCCCGCCATACAATGTTGTTAAAATCGGCAATGACACCAGTCCAATTGGCTCGTGACTTTAGAAATACTTTCCGCGATATTGGCTCGTCCGGAATAGGAAATGAAGTTTGAATATTGAAAGACAAGCCAGAGTGGTCTGTGCTACCAAGGGGAGGGACGACCTGCAAAGTTACTGCAGAGGGGGCGTCTGTAAAAGAAGATCAAGGCAATTACCCGAGACGTGAGTTGGGCTATGAACGATCTGCTCACAACCGGTGAGGTTACTAAAATCTAGAGCAGCCCGACCATGTTGATTTGTTTGAGAAACGGAGTTCAACCAATCCTGATGATGTGCATTAACATCACCAACAAAAACAAAGGAAGCTTTAGGGTCTGATTCTTGAATAGATGCCATAGAATTTAGCAAACAGTCATAAATAGAATCATCAAGATCGGGATTTCTATATACAGAGAAGATATAGTAGTTATTAAAACGACTGCAAATTTTAACCAGCATCATTTCATGACAGCCACACTCAAATTTGGTAATGCGTGAAGCGCTGCATGCTGGACGTAAGTATATACACATCCCCCGAGCTCTAGGGATAGAATCACGCCTCAGAAGAAGAGGCCTCTTGAAATTAGGAATCAGAATCTCAGAAACATGCCTGAAGCTCGAAACAAGAGTCTCTGAACAAAAATTATATCATATTTGGAGGACGCAACTGCAACGTCTTGCAAGTTGGCCTTTAGGCCCCGAATATTAATGTATAAGGCCTTACAACAGTTATTACGAGGACCGGGATTAGGGTGAACATCACCACTAAGGGTAATGAGGAAAATTAAATAAAATGAAACTCCATAAAAAGAGAAAACACAGCGGAATAAAGGTCCACCTGGAGGAGCCGCAACACCAGGCAAGGCAATTATTATGGTATACCCCAGGTCGCCAATTACATGGGGACCTGACAGTAGCAGTGGCAAAAGAAAAGAAGGAAAAAATCGCTGCCACCATTCATCCCTTTGTCCTGCCTACACAACGTGGGATTGCGAGAAAGAAAGGAAAGAAGAAAAAAAAAAAAAAAAAAGTTCTGGGTCGCATCAACCAGAGGGAGGAGAAGTGGCACAGAGACTGAAGGTCGGATGCACGACTGTGGAATCTCTGCAAACCCACTCCTATGAAATAGAAAAGAGAGAAAAGAAGGAGGAATGTAGAGAATAGCTCGGGCAAAGTTTTATGACCTCACACCCTGGGAGAGGCCAACCACCCACAGGGTGGGGTTGGTTGTAAGGTTACCACCCAGCGTGAAAATAGCTTACAGATATACTATAAACTATTTAAGGTACACCTCATGTTTGTTACCTGAGTGAAGCAACAAACACTAGGTGGTGGATGATGGGCGCCCCCATCATCTAACATTTACCATATTTTCTAACACTTTACACATGCAGGACGTTAAAGATATAGGACGGTAATTAGTAGTCTGAAGATTATCTTTCCCAGGCTTCAGAAATGGGAGAACCACTGCCATAGCCCAGGAAGATGGAAAGTCACCGGTATGCCAAATCATATTATAAAGATTTAATAAAAAGTTAAAAGCACTGTCAGACATGTGACGCAAAAAGGCATAAGGAATGTCGTCTGGACCAAGAGAAGAGTCATGACACTGAGACAAAGCAGTCCGCAACTCGGAAGCAGAGAAACGGACATTATAAGATTCCCCTCCAGCGGAAGAAAAGTTTATGCCGAGAGATTCCATTCTTTGGCGGTGAGGTGCGCCTGGGGCAGCAGGATGTCTCCGGGAAACACTGGCAAAGTGCTCCGCGAAGAGGTCGGCGACAGTCCTAGGGTCTGCCACCGTTCGCTCGGAAGACAAAAAAACTGGTGGGGAAGGAGCAGAATACTTCCCAGCAATTTAGCGGACTTTGTTGAAGGCATCCGTAAGAGGAGTGCGGACGTTTATGGAAGAGAAATAGGCTTTCCACGAGGCTCTTTGTGCCTCTTTCAAAACGCGGCGGGCTCGAGCTCGGCAGCGCCGAAAAGCTTACAGGCACTGCGGGTCCCCACGATGTAGCCGGAGACGAGAGAAAGCTGCCCGTTTCTCTTTCACAGCTTTAGTGCATGCTGCGTTCCACCAAGGAACGGGACGCTTAGTAAAACGACCGGACGTTCTAGGGATTGTCTGAAGCGCTGCTGAATGTAAAAAATCAGTAAAATAATCAACAACCTCAGCACAAGTAGAAAAGTCAGCCAACGGACGGATAAAAGAGCTACAGTCTGTGAATCGAGGCCAATCTGCCTTGTCTAAAATCCAGTGTGGGGGCAGGGACAGTGGCTCAGAGTTCACAGATTCTAATAAAATCGGAAAGTGGTCACTACCGTGCAAATCCGGTAGGACCCGCCAATTAAAATCAAGGAAAGAATTAGATGTACACAGAGAAAGATCGATAGCTGTAAAAGTCCCAGTAGGACTGTGGAAATGTGTAACATCCCCAGAATTTAAAACCTCCAATCCCTCATCCTCAATAAAAAAAAACCGATTAAAACCCCAGAGGATTACTAGCACCTTCATCCCACAATGGGTGACGGCCGTTAAAATCTCCCAATAAAAGAAAAGGCGGAGTCAGCTGACGCACCAGGCCGTCAAGCTCACCTCTGGAGACAGGAAGCCGAGGAGGGAGATATAAACTGCACTTGGTGTACAGTCGTCCTTAACAGCAATCACCTGAAGGGGAGAGTTACAATAAGTTGTAACTGGGTAACAGGTATATCCTGACGGACTAGAATAGCTGTGCCACCGTGGTGGCCCTGGTCAGGAATAAGTACTATCACCTAGCATAGTCTCTTGTAGAGCTACACAGGCTGGAGAGAACTCTGACAGCAAGGCTCGGAGTTCCCCACGAGGCGCGAAGGCCTCTACAGTTCCACTGTAGAACCTTGAAGATGACTATTTAGGTGCAGTGGACGGGCGAACCTTTTGAAGGGGCTGCCCGTGACTCACCTGACTAGAAATACTCAAGCGACGAGAAGACACCGGGAGTTGTGATGTGCCGGGTCGCTGGACCGCTGTCTTTCGGTCTACCGGTGAGTGATGCGAACCATCATCACACCTACCGGTCATCGGAGGACGAGGGTCAGGCTGGACTGCACTTTTTGACACAGTTGGTCCACGAGGGGCAGCTTTGACAATATCATCAGACGTCTCCATGCTAAGACTATCCTTATTACAAGAAGCCCGATCTGAGGCAGAGGATGTCACAGGAAGCTGAGCAGAAACTACTGGAGCTACCTTAGCAGAGCGTTCCCTGGAGGACTCACGATTATGTGCACCGGGAGAAACCGTGGATTGCTTAGGCTGAGCTAAATCTAACGACTCCGCAGAGCCGCGGTGCCGTTTGGTCAGGCCCTTCAAAGGCTTAGGCGATGCAGGAGGCAAATTGACATCCACTACATGGGTTAATTTCGTCAAGTCCATTATTATTGTCGTCATTTCTAAGAGATGACTCAACAGAGTCATCAGACAAAAGGGCAAACCTATTGGTCAAATGAACAGGACCACCAGCCCCAACAAAACGAGAGGTAGAAGTTGTCGTATTCGGTCCTGCAGACTCAGCTGAAGAGCGAACGGCAAATGAAGCACAGGATGTCGCTACCAGTACCATCCTTCTGGCGGTACAGGAGTTCATGGCGGGCGCTACCAAGGCTGATGAATTGGCTGTTAGCAAGCTGTAAAATGTCCTGTTCAAGGCGATACCTGGGGCATTGCCTGGAACGTACTTGGTGAGCATCACGGCAATGGAAACAGTAAGCAGCAGCATTGCAATGGTCCTCAAAGTGTGAATTTAGTGCAGAGCAATTACCACATCGAGAAGCTTCTTTACAGGAACTTTTGCCGTGACCGTACCCATAGCAGGAGAAACACTGAAGAGGGCGAGAAACAAAACGCCTCACCCTAAGGTTGATACGACCGATATGAACACGGTCTGGGAGAGTGGAACCAAAGAAGGTGAAAAGGACCATGTTGGTTGAATTCTTCATCTTTATCACCTTCTGGACTGAGTTAGGACACATACCCAGTATTTCCTCTTCAGGATATTCATAAAGATCTTGGCTATAAACACAACCTTTGCTTTATTTAAAGGTTGGATGAGCCTTAACAGTCTCAAACATGCAGTCAGAAGGGCATGGGAGATATTGCAACATCCTCGCTTGCGTAATATCTTTAGCTCGCACGAGCAACCCCTTCCCATACTTCTTCAGATTCCCCTCAGGAATCGTGCCGATTTCTTTGGTAAGATACCGGGAGGCTTGGATGAAATTCTTACGCCCATTTCTATAGTACGGCACAAACCAACGTGGAAGTGGGATCTGGCGGATTTCTGGAACTGAATTCTCTAAATAGTTTTTAAAAACATTTGGGATGTAATCCATGTCAATCACTGAAATATTACGTGACTGGAAAAATTCAGTTTTAAAACCAGAGCTTGCAAGGGGCAAAGATGCTACATGTTCATAAGCCAGACGGGCTTCATCACATGACAGAAAAGTTACATAGCAGCGGTTAGAAGGAAAGTCCATATTATAAACCAATCGAATGCGAAGAACCGTGCCATACACCTTGAGAAGTGAGTGCAAGGCGTGATAAGAAAATGATGTCTTAACATTTACCATCACAAGGGAGTCATATGCAGCAGAAATGCGTCCCTCAGAAGAACCTCCAGAACAGGAGACTGCTTTGGGAGGCCCTTGTGGAGGGGAATCCTCCTTCCTACTGAGACCTGAAGATGACGTCTAGTGGGCCAGGTCAGCCACCTCACGAGAACCTAACTGTTTTTTGTGTTTTCCCATAAAAAAAACAGTAACACAAAAGATTAGCTCCAGGGGCAAGGGAAACCACCTTCTGGGACGATAATGGTAGCGAGCGCTGGCTGCCGTGGACGTGGTACCTCGTCCATATGCGGACCAATCGTTTTAATAAAAGGCCCCACATGATGCAGAATGTTTGTCCACTGCAGAGCTGAGACTCTTCTCCCAAAGCATCCCAGCCTGGACACCCAACCATCCAGCACAAGACGGCCCCTATTGGGCGATCCCTCCAGCGGGTGGCTCCGCTGGTCCACTGGTAGCCTACGTAGGAACCATTTAGTCTGGCTCCTCACTTGCGACCTTACTAGCATGGGTAATCCTCTCCCCCTCGAAAGAGCAGAGCTGGAGCCTAAGCCCCCTTTAGCCTAGTTCGCCAGGTCACAGGGGCCCGCAAGCCCCCCCACCACGACAAGGCGGTTCCCATCTGGGGGGGTGCAGCAAAGGAGATGCACAAGTCGTCCACATATAAGGAGCTGTGAACGCCATCCGGTAGAGTATCTATAACACCATTTATGGTGACTGCGAATAGCGTAACACTAAGAATACTTCCCTGTGAGACACCGTCATTTAGAACAGTAGCATCGGGTAGAGCACTCCCCACTTGAACCCGTAAAAGACGTCTCGATAAAAACTGCTGCATAAAGATAGGAAGGTGGCCACGGAGGCCAAAATTATACAAGAAACGTAAAATGCCATGACACAAAGCTGTGTCGTAGGCCTTATCCAGGTAAAAAATAACGGTTACCATTTAAAAAAAATTTTTTTTTTACGTATGGAAGAGGCAAAAAAAAGAAAGTTAGAAAAAGTCCCACTTGAGCGCTGGCTTTCCAGAGTTCATAAAGTGCCAAAACCATCAGCCAGAATTAGGTGAGCAAATGCCTCGATACCTCCCTCTAAAAAGAAGACAAGTTGTAGGAATTCGGAAATACAGATGCAGGGAGGGAGTTCTAGAGTTTATCAGTGAAAGGGATGAATGATTGAGCGTACTAGTTAACTCTTGCATTAGAGAGTTGGACAGAATAGGGATGAGAGGAAGAAGAAAGCCTTGTGCAGCGTGGCCGCAGGAGGAGGGGTGTATGCAGTTACCAAGATCAGTAGAACAGTTACCATGAAAATAGCGATAAAATATAGAAAGGAATGCAACATTTCGGCGGTGAGAGACTGAAGACAGTTAGTCAGAGGATGGGACTTGATGAGACGAAGATCTTTAGATTCCACCCTATCAAGCAAAGCTGTGTGACTGGAACCCCCCACAAACATGCGGAGAGTACTCCATACAGGGACGGATAAGGCCCTTATACAGAGTAAGTACGAGTAGTTGGAGGGGCGAGAAAAACTGTCGGAGACGCCTAAGAACACCTAATTTCATAGAAGCTGTTTTAGCAAGAGATGAGATGTGAAGTTTCCAGTTAAGATTATGAGCAAAGGACAGACCGAGTATATTCATTGTGGAAGAGGGAGACAGTTGAGTGTCATTGAAGAAGAGGGGATAGTTGTCTGGAAGGTTGTGTCGAGTTGATAGATGGAGGAATTGAGTTTTTGAGGCATTGAAAACTACTAGATCGGAAATCTTAGAAAGATCGGAAGTCAGGC
>NC_059266.1:10652700-10670200 GCF_017591435.1 Portunus trituberculatus | reverse complement strand
TAAAAAGAATACTTGCTTAGTAATAACAATAAGGATTTGCTGATATGTCTTTTCGTCTATATTGGAAAGGTTCACGTGTCAGTTTATTCTAACAGTAATGCTGAAATATTCTAAATACAACTGAACGTTACAGAATCCATTCACTGGTTTTACGTTAATGATGGTTGACCAGGACAGCTGTAAGACCTTGAGGCATCTAGGGAAAAATGAGAATCTACAAATATAGACAATGATAACAATAACACACACACACACACACACACACACACACACACACACACACACACACACACACACACACACACACACACACGAGCATTAATTCAGTTGTGGCCTTTCCATAACATTCCCTTGTTCGGCGTGGTATTGATGAATCGATATAGTGGACACGCTGCATAATTACACTGGGTGCCAATATACACAAATGTCAACGCTGCTGGGTTAGTCACGCACAAAAGTAAATGGAGAGTGAAAAATGTAAACTATTCTATTCACATCACCCGATCTTCTCTCTCTTTCTCTCTCTCTCTCTCTCTCTCTCTCTCTCTCTCTCTCTCTCTCTCTCTCTCTCTCTCTCTCTCTCTCTCTCTCTCTCTCTCTCTCTCTCTCTCTCTCTCTCTCTCTCTCTCTCTCTCTCTCTCTCTCTCTCTCTCGGTAATTAATGTTATAGCCATTTCTTATATCATTGTTATTTCTTCTGTCTTTTGCTTTACTTCTTCCAACTTAGACCTGACATCATCTTGTATGGTATCAAGCAGCAGTCAAAGATATGTTTTATCTTGAAACACAGAAAAGAGAAGAAAAAATGTTTTGGGGATGGACGGATTTTAACTTTCAGGCGCCGCAACATCAAAGGTCATTTGGCGCCGCTACAATAATTCAAATTGACAGAATAGTTAAAAAAAAAAACTAACTAAAAGCAGTTAAAAGCAATACAATAGCTAAAAAACAAAAAAATACAATAAAGATAAATAAAACATTAAAAACCATAATAAAATAAAATAAAATTCACAGCTTTGGGAGAAGGCCAGCTTCTCCCAAAAACCTAACAACATGCATTCTGCTCCAAGGACCTTTGAGATAAAATAGACACCGCTATGTCTACCACGACGGCGGTAGAGGTAGCGGTGTCTTAAGTCAGTCAAACTGGGACACTCGACAACCAGGTGCTGAACCATAAGTGGCACCAGGCAGTCATCACAGTAAGGTTAAGGGTCCCTGGTCAACACGTACCTATGTGTAAGGTACGTGTGACCTATACGCAGTCGCGCCAATAAAGTCTGTGCACGGCGATCCCGAACATGGGTGTATGTCCCTGAGGGATAGTGGAAGTAGTGATCTCTCCCATTTTCGAGGTTGCGACCCCTGTTAGCCATCTCTTCTGCCAAATTGCTGCAACCGTCACACGAATAAAATTAAATAGATCTCGAAACGTAACAGGGGCAAGAGATGGAGCTCGGCTTGCTGCCTCTATAGCGAGGCGATCTGCGTGTTCATTCCCGGGAACACCTACGTGACCAGGGACCCAACAGAACCCAACACATAAGCAGATATAACCACTCCAAGGCTGATAAAACCAATGGCTTAAGGGTTAGTAGATGTCCATTTGCCACCTGTATCGCCTAAGCCTTTGAAGAACCTGACCGCGGCTCTGCGGAGTCGATAAATTTAGCTCAGCCCAACCAATCTAAGGTTTCTCCCGGTGCAGGTGACTGTGAGTCCTCCAGGAACCGCTCTGCAATGGTAGCTCCAGTTGTTTCTGCTCAGCCTCCTGTGACGCCTTCCGTCTCAGATCGAGCTTCCTGTGATGAGGACGGTCTTAGCATGGAGACGTCCGATGATATTGTCACAGCCGTCTCTCGTGGACCCACTGTATCGGAAAGTGCAGTCCTGCCTGATCCTCGTCCTCCGAAGACCGGTAGAAATGATGATGGTTCGAATCACCTACTGATAGGCCAAAAGGCTGCGGTTCAACGACCCAGCACATCTCAATTCCCGGTGTTTTCTCGTCGTTTGATTATTTCTAGTCAGGTCAGTCACGGGCAGCCTCAAAAGGCTCGCCCTTCCACTGCACCCAAATAGTCATCTTCAAGCTTCTACAGTGGAACTGTAGAGGCCTTCGTGCCTCGTGGGGGGAACTCCGAGCTTTACTGTCGGAGTTCTCTCCAGCCTGTGTAGCTCTACAAGAGACTATGCTTGGTGATAGCACTTATTCTAGTCCTCTTGCCTATCGTGCCTTTTTTAGCACTCCACGGTGGCACAGCTATCCTAGTCCGTCAAGACATACCTATTTTCCCCTTGCAACTCAACTCTCCCCTTCAGGTGGTTGCTGTAAAGGTTTTTATGGGACGGTCCTACACTATTTGTAGTTTATATCTCCCTCCTCGGGTTCCTGTCTCCAGGAGTGAGCTTGACGGCCTGGTGCGTCAGCTGACTCCGCCTTTCCTTTATTGGGAGATTTTAATGGCCGTCACCCATTGTGGGATGAAGGTGCTAGTAATCCTCGTGGGATTTTAATCGGTTCTTTTAAACCGTGTGTGGGACAGAGCTGGTAGAAAATCCTTCTTGCCATCCATGGCAAGAGAGTATAATGAGACAACAGGAAGCTGCCAATAACCAACTTGTGGAAGCCGGAAAGAGTAGACAGGAGTGGGGTCGATAGACAAGTCCATCATGACATTTGCCACTCGAAGGCCAAAAGGTTTAGGTAGACTCGGTCGAGTGACATACGCCTGCGAACGCGAGTCCCGCAATATTGACACACAAGGGAAGACGGTGGGTGCAAAATCAACATCGTAGCACCGAAGACTGTCGCCGGAGGTCCAGCGGCCAGAAACCAGCATCCACTAGTAGGCTAGGTATTGGAGATGTTCGAAATGCACCCGTAGCCAAGCGGACCCCAGCATGATGCACGGAGTCAAACGTGCGTATCCGTGCATCCTTTGCAGAGGAGTAGATCTCACAGTGGTATTCCATTATGGGAAGTATAAGTGTACGGTGAAGCAGCAGCAAAGTGTCCCTGTCCGCACCCCAAGAGGTGTGACTTAAAACCCGAAGAACGGATAATGCCTGCCGACAATACACCTTAAAAGAACGGAAATTGGGAACCCAGGTGAGACGGTTTTCAAACAAAAGGCCAAGATATCGAGTCGCCTCCACGCATGAGAGGCGTCTATTGGCGAGGTATAAATCAGGGTCTGGATGTAAACCACAGTTGCGACAAAAATGCACGACTACGGTCTTCGAGGTAGAGAATCGAAAACCGTTCATGTTGGCCCAAATGGACACCCTTGAACACCCTATTGATTGCTAGTTGGAGCTTGCGTTCAATCAGTGACATCCTAGCGGCAGCAAAGGAACGGCATAAATCATCAACATATAAGGAGCTGTGAATGCCATCCGGTAGAGTATCTATCACACCATTAATGGCGACTGCAAATAGTGTAAACCTAAGAATACTTCCCTGTGGGACACCATCATTTAGAGCACTAGCCTTGGAAAGAACACTCCCCACTCGAACCCGTAAAAGACGTCTGGATAAAAACTGCTGAATAAAAATAGGAAGGTGGCCACGAAGGCGAAAATTATACATGGAACGTAAAATGTCATGACACCAAGCTGTGTCGTAGGCCTTCTCTAGATAAAAAAAAAAAAAAACAGTTACCTGGTGGTGGTGATTAGCAATAGCCTCACAAATAGAAGACTCCAGGGATAGAAGAGCAGTAGTAGACCTCATCTTTCGCCCCTCCAGATGGGAACCACCTTGTCGTGGTGGGGGAGAAAGGCTTGCGTTCCTCTGTAACCTGGCGAGCTAGGCTAGAGGGTGCTTAGGCCCCTGCTCTGCCCTTTCGAAGGGGAGAGGGCTTCCCATGCCAGTAAGGTCGCCCGTGAGGGGCCAGACTAAATGGTTCCTACGTAGGCTGCCAGTGGACCAGCGGAGCCACCAGCTGGAGGGATCGCCCAATAGGGGCCGTACTGTGCTGGATGGTTGGGTGTCCAGGCTGAGATACTTTGGGAGGGGTCTTAGCTCTATCGTGGACAAACTTTCTGCATCATGTGGGGCCTTTTTTTAAAACGATTGGTCCGCATGGGGACGAGGTACCCCGTCCACGGCAGCCAGCGTCTCCTCCCATTGTCGTCCCAGTAGGTGGTTTCCCTTGCCCCTGGAGCTAATCTTTTGTGTTACTGGTTGTTTATGGGAAAACACAAAAATGTTTCATGTTCTCGTGAGGTGGCTGACCTGGCCCGCGAGACGTCATCTTCAGGTCTGAGTGGGAAGGAGGACTCCCCTCCACAAGAGCCTCCCGCAGCAGTCTCCTGTTCTGGGAGTTCTTCTAAGGGACGCATTTCTGCTGCATATGACTCCCTTTTGATGGTAAATGTTAACCCATCATTTTCCTATCACGCCTTGCACTCACTTCTCAAGGTGTATGGCACGGTTCTTCGCATTCGACTTGTTTATGATAAGGACTTTCCATCTAACCGCTGCTATGTGACTTTTCTGTCATTTGACGAAGCTCGTCTGGCTTATGAACATGTAGCATCTCTGCCCCTTGCCGGATCTGGCTTCAAAACTAAATTTCTCCAGTCACGTAATATTTCAAACAGTGACATGGATTACATCCCAAATGTTTTTGAAAGCTACTTAGAGAATTCAGTTCAGAAGTTTGCCACAGCCCACCTTCACGTTGGTTTGTGGCGTACTACAGAAATTGGCGCGGGAATTTCATCCATGCCTTCCGGTACCTGTCCAAAGAGATCGGCACGATTCCTGAGGGAAACTTCAAGAAATACGGGAATGGAGCATCACGGCAATGGAAACAGTAAGCAGCAGCATTGCAATTACTATGTGAATGGGGCTGTGTGATATGGTTTGTAGGGTTGAGTGTAGTGTGTAGTGGGTTATGTCGGGCTGTGCGTTGTGTGTGTAGTGGATTATGTAGGGCTGTGCGTTGTGTGTGTGTGTGTGTGTGTGTGTGTGTGCGGCGTGCGGTGTGTGGAGCTGTGTGTAATGTGTGGTATGGGGTGCATGGGGCTGTGTGGAGGTGGACACCATGTTGTGACAGTCCAACTCAATCTCGGGCAACCCAGGTGGCGTGTAGAAGTCGTGGCCACCACTCTCTTCCATCCACCGTTTTCCCCAGCCCACATCCACATTATGAGGGGAGCTTCTTTTTGTAGCTGGAGCATAGGATAGTGTTCTTGCTGGTGCTGACGCTGCGTATGTAGGAGTGGGTAGTAGCGGAAGTCTGTGAGTGGGCCCGTTGGAGGGGATAACTGACGTGACAGTACTTTGAGGCTGAGGCCTGTCACCATTACGTGTGTCGCCAGGACGAGTGCCGAGGTAGATTTTCGGCCGTCTCTGAATACTTTTCCAATTTTTACATAAATGAAACCTTGAACACTGTTTATCAAGACTACTTAGTAGCTTGATCACACCCATTCTGTTTAATATACAAGGTCTTTTGTCTGCTATGTCAAAGTACCACTCGTCAACATTGGCTGCCAGTTCCGAGAATGAACTCTGGAGCGGTTTTCACTATATTTACACCATTCGCTTTTCCCCATTCAAGTAACTGCTCATTGTAATTTTCCACTTTGGCCTGAATTTCTTGAGGTTCTGGCACTGGCACAACCTGACATACATGAATTTTCATATCGCTATTTTTCTCTTTCAGATCACTGAGAAGGGAGCATAGACGATCAAGAATTTTATCTAGGGATAACTCTTCAAAGATATCATAAACACCACCAAGAATTACACATTCGGATGGAACACTTTGTAATTTTTCGGTTACCCAACTTCTCAACAGGTCTGTTTGCGTGTTACAGTTTTCACTATACACTTGCCGTCCAGGTCAGAGCTCAAGACTCGTCGTGTGTTGGTATCTCCTAAGAGCAGACACCTGGAAGAGGTTGCGGCACGTGTGGCTGCGTCATGTTGTCTGCCTTTATTTTCTTGTTCCAGATCACTGATGTGCTGCTGGAGGAGCTGAATAATGGAGTAGGCTGTCTTCACTACTGTGTTTAGCAGCTCAATTTCAGTGTCTTTTGTTTCAAGTTTAGCCTTGATTGTCTTGATGTCATTAGTTAAATCCTGCAGCTGCTTCCTTTCCTGGTCACACATGTCAACGTGGTGAAGTGGCGAAGATGGAGGTGTGTCGTGGTTGGCGAGCTGCTGTGTTTCGATTGATGGGGATTGCCAAACGTCGTTTTCTATGAGTGTCTGGACGGGGCCTATAGTGGATGCTTGATCGACGTTAGTAAGTTTACTTCTTGGTTGTGCACCTTCACTGTCAAGTGAGAGTACTTCGTCGCTGGATGTCAGTTGTGGGTCACAGAAGGGCAACTGGTGTGGGACGTCAGCACATCGGACATCAGTGTAACATCATGGTGGGTGAGCTGTTTGTCGGGTGAGCAGCGTGACAGACCTTATCTCTGTTGCAGTAGCCGATTTGCTGGCGGACGAAGATTCTTGGTGTCGATTAGTTATGGTATCTGGGACAGGTTGGTGTTCCTACTTATTCTGACCTGCCTCTTCTTCATATGAGTCTCATTGAGACTATCATAGATAGCCTTCCTTTTCCTTTCCGTCCCAATTCCTTCGTTGCCAATTACCCATCTTTGGAAATTCTGCAGTTCTTGCAGTCTTTTCTCCATTCTTGGATGGGCCATGTTTTAGAACCAAACCTCAAACTGGGAAACACTGGGAACACAACTCTTAACACTGCAGGAAAATGTGACGATCAACTCAGGCGTAGCGTGGTACTCTGGTCTTGCGTCTGGATTTTTAGCCTTGCCATCGTTCGCATCTTTAAAAATACTAAAACCTTTAGGGGCAGATGTCCAACTGAAAACCACAGCAAATGTATAGGATAAGGAAGAAGCCTGCTTATGTGAAACAGTTCAGCGTTCCAGTTCCGAAGAACAGTTGCGGACACTTTGCTCCAGAGTAAAAAAAAAGTCGGTTGATCAAAGACTTGCCACCAATTAAGGATCTTTATCTGAAAACTTTATTTGTTCATGAATGTTTACACGTCTGGTTTTCTTTTAGCATTATGTATTCATTCATTCACGAAGGAGTGAAATTCTATTGATATATAATATAGCTTTAATAGTCTATGAAATTAATGACATAGGACTTGTCCGGAATAATCAAATTTTTATAGATACATAGGAAGCACAAAGATCTTTGCAACAACCTTATTGACTGTAATAACAGTAATGATGTAACAGTAGTAACGTAAGAGGCAGTCGGTAGTTCTTACAGAAATTACATTCAAGTTGAAAATAATATAACATTAATGTTGATGTTTTTTTTCTGTTATATTTGTTATTCGGTAGATGTAATTACCTCACTTTATAATATTAGTGAAATAATGACGTAGTTGTTTCTGTTACCTTGTTAAGATTTACCACCAGGATATTATCATTGCGAATTGCTGTAACTTATGAAAGTATACGGAAGACAAAATGATATTCTGAATAATGTGAAATTAGCAAGTATTGCCTTCACCTGGCTGACCACTACAACAGTGAGAGATAATGTGTTTCAGAATATTCATGAACTTCATTGTCTTCACTGTGAACTGTGCTAAACCAACAGCCTGATTTCTTTTTTCTTTTTTTTTTTGCGTAGGGAAGAGGGCCAGTCAAGGGCAAAAAAAAGAAAGTTAGAGAAAAGCCCACTTGAGCGCTGGCTCTCCAAAGAGTAGAAAAAGTGCCAAAACCGTCAGCCAGAATTAGGGGAGCAAATGCCTCGATACCTCCCTCTTAAAAAAAGACAAGTTGTAGGAATTTGGAAATACAGATGCAGGGAGGGAGTTCCAGAGTTTACCAGTGAAAGGGATGAATGATTGAGCGTACTGGTTAACTATTGCATTAGAGAGTTGGACAGAATAGGGATGAGAGGAAGAAGAAAGCCTTGTGCAGCGTGGCCGCAAGAGGAGGGAGGCATGCAGTTAGCAAGATCAGTAGAACAGTTACCATGAAAATAGCGATAAAATATAGAAAGGGATGCAACATTTCGGCGGTGAGAAAGAGAGTGAAGACAGTTAGTCAGAGGAGGGGAGTTGATGAGACGAAGAGCTTTCGATTCCACCCTATCAAGCAAAGCTGTGTGACTGGAACCCCCCCAAACATGCGAAGAGTACTCCATACAGGGACGGATAAGGCCCTTATACAGAGTAAGCAGTTGGAGGGCGAGAAAAACTGATTCACAAAGTATCATTCTACAAAAATAGGGTTAGAAAAATATTGATTTTGTCTTAAATACACTTAGAATAGTCTTCAGTAGAGCGAAAAATAGCATATGCATACGTAAATGTGAGCATACATATATATATATACACACATATATATATATATATATATATATATATATATATATATATATATATATATATATATATATATATATATATATATATATATATATATATATATATATATATATATATATATATATATATATATATATATATATATATATATATATATATATATATATATATATATATATATATATATATATATATATATATATATATATATATATATATATATATATATATATATATATATATATATATATATATATATATATATATATATATATATATATATATATATATATATATATATATATATATATATATATATATATATATATATATATATATATATATATATATATATATATATATATATATATATATATATATATATATATATATATATATATATATATATATATATATATATATATATATATATATATATATATATATATATATATATATATATATATATATATATATATATATATATATATATATATATATATATATATATATATATATATATATATATATATATATATATATATATATATATATATATATATATATATATATATATATATATATATATATATATATATATATATATATATATATATATATATATATATATATATATATATATATATATATATATATATATATATATATATATATATATATATATATATATATATATATATATATATATATATATATATATATATATATATATATATATATATATATATATATATATATATATATATATATATATATATATATATATATATATATATATATATATATAGTATGTGTGTGTGTGTGTGTGTGTGTGTGTGTGTGTGTGTGTGTGTGTGTGTGTGTGTGTGTGTGTTTAAGAATCAGCATTCGAGTTAAATTAGGAAAATGTTCCAAGTATTCTGTTGTCCATTAGTGTATTCCAATGAGGATTAACATGATAAACAGGAAAATATTTTAGTCTGTAGCCACATTCATAGATATAACGAATGTCCAGAGTGGGACAAAGTGTTAGTCTGTAATAACGAAGATTATTTTGTCTAAGCATCCTTGAAGGTTTGTTTTCACTGGTAGTAACAGCATTAGCAGGAGTTGTCCTCTTTGACATCCGAGAGGCTTCGCATTGCAGACGCTTGACACACCTGCGCACTGTGGTGGGACTCCTTCGTACTTGTCTCGCTATTGACCTCACTGACACGCCGTACATCCAAAGATTATATATCCATTTGCGCTCCATTCGACACGTTCTCTTACGTATGTGGAGTTCCATTTCGTTAGTCTTATCTGAGAAAGATATGTGTAATTTAGTCTCTCTCTCTCTCTCTCTCTCTTTCTCTCGTGTGTGTGTGTGTTTCACTGTTTGTTTGATCTGCTGCAGTCTCTGACGAGACAGCCAGACGTTACCCTACGGAACGAGCTCAGAGTTCATTATTTCCTTCGGATAGGCCTGAGACCAGGCACACACTACACACCGGGACAACAAGGTCACAACTCCTCGATTTACATCCCGTACCTACTCACTGCTAGGTGAACAGGGCCTACACGTGAAAGGAGACACACCCAAATATCTCCACCCGGCCGGGGAATCGAACCCCGGTCCTCTGGCTTGTGAAGCCAGCGCTCTAACCACTGAGCTACCGGGCGTGTGTGTGTGTGTGTGTGTGTGTGTGTGTGTGTGTGTGTATTTTCATTTATATTCATATTGTTTTATCTTAATGCTTCTATTTGCGACCTTTCATAATTATATAAAAAATGCAGTGACCCAAAATGATCTGTTAACATTAATGCTTTCCTCTACAACGTCCAATACTGAGCAATCTTTCCCTTAGACTGGCTTGCCATAAAGGATCGTTGATGATAAATTGATGGTTTCCCGTTTCATCGAATTTCATTTACGTATACTGATAGAAAAAATAAGATCTAAAAAAAAAAAATGTTCAGTCAAGTCATGCAAGTGTTATGCAGTACGTGAATGAGAGTGTGTATCTACACTTCTAGATCACCTTTGATGATGTCAGCCACACACCAAGCTGGTGCTCCTGCTTGCCGCTCTCTGAATGATGCGCATCTCACATTTCCTGCGTTTTTTGTACCAACAGCAGGTAGCAGGAGCACGCGCAAAACGAACTGACGTGGATTGTGTGTGTGTGTGTGTGTGTGTGTGTGTAATTCACTGTTTGATCTGCTGCAGTCTCTGACGAGACAGCCAGACGTTACCCTACGGAACGAGCTCAGAGCTCATTATTTCCGATCTTCGGATAGGCCTGAGACCAGGCACACACCACACACCGGGACAACAAGGTCACAACTCCTCGATTTACATCCCGTACCTACTCACTGCTAGGTGAACAGGGGCTACACGTCAAAGGAGACACACCCAAATATCTCCACCCGGTCGGGGAATCGAACCCCGGTCCTCTGGCTTGTGAAGCCAGCGCTCTAACCACTGAGCTACCGTGTGTGTGTGTGTGTGTGTGTGTGTGTGTGTGTGTGTGTGTGTGTGTGTGATCCTATTAACAAATTATTTACTTCAAACAGATATCTTTCTTGTTTTCGCTGGTCGTATCATGAATGGCTACAATCATGCAAAATCTAAATGTTCTGTAAAAGTAGTTACTTGACAAATTTGTTACTGCCTTGTATTTGTTTTTTAGCCACCTAACCAGAAAAAAATCATTTCATTTACATAAAATTAAGAAAGGAGGTATGCAGTTAGCATGAAACAGAAAAACAGTTGGCGTGAAAATAGGGATAGAAGATAGCAAGAGATGCAACATTCCGGCGGTGAGAAAGTCTGAAGACAGTCAGTTAAAGGAAAATTGATAAAATAAAAGCTTTTGTTTTTAATCTATCTGTAGAACGGTTTGAGTGGGATGCTCCAAACATGCGAAGAGTACTCCATGCATGGGCGAATAAGACGTCTGTACAAAGTTAGCAGTTGGAAAGGTGAGAAAAACTGGCGGAGACGCCTCAGAACGCCTAGTTTCATAGAACAGTAAGAGTAAGAGTAAGAGTGGATAGGACAAGAATTGTTTGTTTAGATCATTGATGAATAATAGGAAGAGAATGGGTGACATAACAGAGCCCTGAGAAGCACCACTGTTCTTAGATATAGAAGAACAATGACCGTCTACCACAGCAGCAATAGGACTGTCGGAGAGGAAACTTGAGATGAAGTTGCAAAGAGAAGGATAGAAAACGTATTAGGATAGTTCAGAGATCAAAACTTTATGCCAGACTCCATGGAAAGCTTTTGTTATGTTTAAGGAAAAGTTTCACCAAATTCTCTGAAAGAGGATGACCAAGACTCAGTAAAGAAAGCCAGATTACCAGGAGGTGGCAGTAAACATTAGTCGAAACGACAGTTACTCCTAGTGAGGTCTAATAGCACTGTTTCAGGGATGTTGTGAACTTGTTATTAAAGCCAGCTGTGACCTCACTGAACGTTTCCCTTTGTGTCTCACAACACAAGGGGCAGTCACAGCCTGTCTTCTAAAGATAACTCAAGACAACACAAGACTACATGCACCTCGTTTCACTCAAGATGTAGAATTATAAGAATATATGATTAAGAAGACTCCTATACCGGTCAAGGAGATAACTTTCCTTTTCATTTTTAGGGACCAGCACCTCAGCGGGCAATTTTTTATCACATTTTTTTTTTTTGTTGCCCTAGGCCGGTTGTCCCTCTTACATAAAAGATAAAAAAAAGCTGCCTTGATAGGAGCCATATTGGCGGTCAGATAGAAAATTGTGAAGTAACAGATGTTTAAGAACCTTCCTTATTGAAGATAGATTAAAAAAACGTTGATAAGCAAAAGATTAACGCTATAGGACGGTGGTTTGAGGGATTAGATTGGTCATAATTTCTAGGAACAGGCTAATGTAGGTAAACTTCAACAAGGTAGAAGTTTATAGACAGAATTAGAAAAGTTTGGCTAGGTAAGGTGCAAGCACGGAGGCACAGTTTCTGAGAACAATAAAAGGGACCCAGTCAGATCCATATGGCTTCCGAGGACTTAGGCCAGCGAGTGCATGGAAAACACCATTTCGAAGAATTTTAATTGAATGTATGAAACAGAGGGAGGAGGATATGGAAAGACAAGCCCAGAATCATCTAAGGTAGAGTTGTTAGCAAATGTTTGAGAGAAGAGTTCAGCTTTAGAGACAGATGTGATGGCAGTGGTGCCATCAGGATGAAATAAAGAAGTGGAAGGATGAAGTTGTAAGTTACCGGAGATGTTTTCAGCCAGAAGCCAGGTGTTTCAAAGGGAGTTGAATTTTAAGATTTTGACATTTTCTTTTAATGAATGAGTGTTTGAGAAGTTGAAAAACAGACGTTGCATGATTCCGGGCAGAAATATAAAGTGCATGAGGTTAAGTTGATGGAAGCTCAAGTACCTTTTGTGGGCAACCTCTCTATCATGTATGGTATGAGAACATGCTGTGTTAAAGCAACTCTTGGAAAGTTTAGGTGTAGAGAAAGAGTGAAGGATGTACGCCTCGATGACAACACAATCATCTCTGTATGCGCAAAGCACACAGAGATGGGTCCCTGACAGAAGCAGCTGGTAGGACGGTGGTATTGGCCTAGGTGTACGAATATGATTGTTTTCCCAGTGTGCGGGAATGGATGTGCTGTGTCCTGGAAATGAGCAGCAGTCAGCTGGCTGTGCTACTCGATTGGTCAGTGGGAAGAGTGAGAGTTAGGCCTAACAGTGAGAAAGAGGCTTGGCCATGTCACAGTCCTGAGCAGTCATGTGGCTCCTCTTGTTTTTAGGGAGGAAGCTGCATTTTTAGTTTGTTAATTTCACGGGTTCTGCAAAACCGGGAGCGGCAAGACCAAGAAGTAATAAGGATAGTCAGTAACTGGGCAAGGGAAACCACCTACTGGGAATACAATGGGAGGAAGCGCTGGCTGCCGTGGACGAGGTACCTCGTCTCCATGCGGACCAGTCGTTTTAAAAAAAGACCGCACATGATACGAATGTTTGTCCACGACAGAGCTGAGACCTCCCTCCCAAAGCATCCCAGCCTGGACACCCAACCATTCAGCACAGGACGGCCCCTATTGGACGATCCCTCCAGCGGGTGGCTCCGCTGGTCCACTGGCAGCCTACGTAGGAACCATTAGTCTGACCCCTCACTGGCGACCGTACTAGCATGGGTAGCCCTCTCCCCCTCGAAAGGGCAGAGCAGCCTATAGCCTAACTCGCCAGGTCATAGGGGCACGCAAGCCCCCCCCACCGCGACAAGGCGTTTCCCATCTGGGGGGATTGAAAGTGGGAGTTAGTGAAGGAAGAGGTGCATGAGAATGAAAGAGGAGTGGTTTACAAGTGGTATGGGAGATGAGAATGGGTGGGAGGAATCAAAATGAGCGTGACTGGATCGTGAAAAAAAGGAGGCAGGATAAGAACTGAATGGGATAGAGGAAATGGAAGAGTGAGATAGACAGAGAAGTGAAGTGGGTGGGACTGAATATATGGAAGAATGGGATGGAAGGAAAGAGTACCCTGGAATGGTACAAGGAAAAGGAAGCCCCGATGTATGAAAGAAGGTATGATGGCAGCCTGGGTGGTGATCTTCTCTTCCGAAATAGGGCACAGTTTATGGATGTGAATGCAAGGAACTACAGGTGGTCTGAGTCCCGCAGCAAGGTGTGCCAGATGTGTGACATGGGGGAGGACGAGACGGTGGAGCATGTCATGCTGGAGTGTGATAAGTATGAGTGAGACAGGCATGAGATGATGCAAGTGATCTTGAGTGAATGAGAGCATAAAAGGAATGAAAGAGTGGAGAAGACAGGAAGGGAATGGATGGTGTTGCTGCTGGGACTGTGTAGAGAGACGAGTGAAAGGATGATGGAGGCTGTGAAAGAGTATCTGGAGAGAATGTGGCGAGCGAGGTGTAGGGATCATTAGCGAATAGAAAGCTATTTTTTTTCTTTCTTTTTCTATTTTGTGTCTTTTTGTCCTCTACAGGAGCAGCCAATCCAAAGGCCTCTGGAGCGATCCTGAGCCACCTGTAGCATTAAGATCAAAATCAAGATCAGGCGTCCGTGCGTGATCTGTTTACATCCTGAATATCGTTAGCCATCCCTAAAAAGACGCGGAGAAGTGTAGGGTTATATCATTAGCGTAGAAGGGGATAGGACAAAAAACTTGATTTAGAAATTCATTGATGAATGATAGGAAGAGAGTGGGTGACAGGATAAAACATTGGGGAACACCACAGTTAAAAGATTTAGGAAAAAGAACTGTGGCCGTCTACCACAACGGTATTAGAACGGCCTTACGTCGATTTGTTGTTGTTTATTCCTCTATGTAGATTTGTGTAACTCTTACACATTATATTCCTTCTGTAAATTTTCTTATACATTACTGAAACACAGGTCACTAATTAACGGCGGCATTCCCGCACTCCTGACACACTAAAGGCGTTCATCAGTCAACATCTCCTGGTGCACCTTCACAGCATTGCCAGACAACATTCTTCCTGCCTACACCAAACCCACTTCTGGGCCACAGATCAGGACCAGCTCTCGTGCATTCCGTTATTTGTCACTTGGGAACACACTTCTTCCTCCACAGGACAGTTACTGACTATCCTTATTACTTCTTGGTCTTGCCGCTCCCGGTTTTGCAGAACCCGTGAAATTAACAAACTAAAAATGCAGCTTCCTCCCTAAAAACAAGAGGAGCCACATGACTGCTCAGGACTGTGACATGACCAAGCCTCTTTCTCACTGTTAGGCCTAACTCTCACTCTTCCCACTGACCAATCGAGTAGCACAGCCAGCTGACTGCTGCTCATTTCCAGGACACAGCACATCCATTCCCGCACACTGGGAAAACAATCATATTCGTACACCTAGGCCAATACCACCGTCCTACCAGCTGCTTCTGTCAGGGACCCATCTCTGTGTGCTTTGCGCATACAGAGATGATTGTGTTTGTCATCGAGGCGTACATCCTTCACTCTTTCTCTACACCTAAACTTTCCAAGAGTTGCTTTAACACAGCATGTTCTCATACCATACATGATAGAGAGGTTGCCCACAAAAGGTACTTGAGCTTCCATCAACTTAACCTCATGCACTTTATATTTCTGCCCGGAATCATGCAACGTCTGTTTTTCAACTTCTCAAACACTCATTCATTAAAAGAAAATGTCAAAATCTTAAAAATTCAACTCCCTTTGAAACACCTGGCTTCTGGCTGAAAACATCTCCGGTAACTTACAACTTCATCCTTCCACTTCTTTATTTCATCCTGATGGCACCACTGCCATCACATCTGTCTCTAAAGCTGAACTCTTCTCTCAAACATTTGCTAACAACTCTACCTTAGATGATTCTGGGCTTGTCTTTCCATATCCTCCTCCCTCTGTTTCATACATTCAATTAAAATTCTTCGAAATGGTGTTTTCCATGCACTCGCTGGCCTAAGTCCTCGGAAGCCATATGGATCTGACTGGGTCCCTTTTATTGTTCTCAGAAACTGTGCCTCCGTGCTTGCACCTTACCTAGCCAAACTTTTCTAATTCTGTCTATAAACTTCTACCTTGTTGAAGTTTACCTACATTTAGCCTGTTCCTAGAAATTATGACCAATCTAATCCCTCAAACCACCGTCCTATAGCGTTAATCTTTTGCTTATCAACGTTTTTTTAATCTATCTTCAATAAGGAAGGTTCTTAAACATCTGTTACTTCACAATTTTCTATCTGACCGCCAATATGGCTCCTATCAAGGCAGCTTTTTTTTTTTTATCTCTTATGTAAGAGGGACAACCGGCCTAGGGCAACAAAAAAAAAAAAATGTGATAAAAAATTGCCCGCTGAGGTGCTGGTCCCTAAAAAATGAAAAGGAAAGTTATCTCCTTGACCGGTATAGGAGTCTTCTTAATCATATATTCTTATAATTCTACATCTTGAGTGAAACGAGGTGCATGTAGTCTTGTGTTGTCTTGAGTTATCTTTAGAAGACAGGCTGTGACTGCCCCCTTGTGTTGTGAGACACAAAGGGGAAACGTTCAGTGAGGTCACAGCTGGCTTTAATAACAAGTTCACAACATCCCTGAAACAGTGCTATTAGACCTCACTAGGAGTAACTGTCGTTTCGACTAATGTTTACTGCCACCTCCTGGTAATCTGGCTTTCTTTACTGAGTCTTGGTCATCCTCTTTCAGAGAATTTGGTGAAACTTTTCCTATTACCTTAAACATAACAAAAGCTTTCCATGGAGTCTGGCATAAAGTTTTGATCTCTGAACTATCCTAATACGTTTTCTATCCTTCTCTTTGCAACTTCATCTCAAGTTTCCTCTCCGACAGTCCTATTGCTGCTGTGGTAGACGGTCATTGTTCTTCTATATCTAAGAACAGTGGTGCTTCTCAGGGCTCTGTTATGTCACCCATTCTCTTCCTATTATTCATCAATGATCTAAACAAACAATTCTTGTCCTATCCACTCTTACTCTTACTCTTACTGTTCTATGAAACTAGGCGTTCTGAGGCGTCTCCGCCAGTTTTTCTCACCTTTCCAACTGCTAACTTTGTACAGACGTCTTATTCGCCCATGCATGGAGTACTCTTCGCATGTTTGGAGCATCCCACTCAAACCGTTCTACAGATAGATTAAAAACAAAAGCTTTTATTTTATCAATTTCCCTTTAACTGACTGTCTTCAGACTTTCTCACCGCCGGAATGTTGCATCTCTTGCTATCTTCTATCCCTATTTTCACGCCAACTGTTTTTCTGTTTCATGCTAACTGCATACCTCCTTTCTTAATTTTATGTAAAAGAAATGATTTTTTTCTGGTTAGGTGGCTAAAAAACAAATACAAGGCAGTAACAAATTTGTCAAGTAACTACTTTTACAGAACATTTAGATTTTGCATGATTGTAGCCATTCATGATACGACCAGCGAAAACAAGAAAGATATCTGTTTGAAGTAAATAATTTGTTAATAGGATCACACACACACACACACACACACACACACACACACACACACACACACACACACACACAATCCACGTCAGTTCGTTTTGCGCGTGCTCCTGCTACCTGCTGTTGGTACAAAAAACGCAGGAAATGTGAGATGCGCATCATTCAGAGAGCGGCAAGCAGGAGCACCA
>NC_059266.1:10630200-10650200 GCF_017591435.1 Portunus trituberculatus | reverse complement strand
ACGCTTAATCATTCATCCCTTTTACTGGTAAACTCTGGAACTCCCTCCCTGCATCTGTATTTCCAAATTCCTACAACTTGTCTTTTTTTAAGAGGGAGGTATCGAGGCATTTGCTCCCCTAATTCTGGCTGACGGTTTTGGCACTTTTTCTACTCTTTGGAGAGCCAGCGCTCAAGTGGGCTTTTCTCTAACTTTCTTTTTTTTGCCCTTGACTGGCCCTCTTCCCTACGTAAAAAAAAAAGAAAAAAGAAATCAGGCTGTTGGTTTAGCACAGTTCACAGTGAAGACAATGAAGTTCATGAATATTCTGAAACACATTATCTCTCACTGTTGTAGTGGTCAGCCAGGTGAAGGCAATACTTGCTAATTTCACATTATTCAGAATATCATTTTGTCTTCCGTATACTTTCATAAGTTACAGCAATTCGCAATGATAATATCCTGGTGGTAAATCTTAACAAGGTAACAGAAACAACTACGTCATTATTTCACTAATATTATAAAGTGAGGTAATTACATCTACCGAATAACAAATATAACAGAAAAAAAACATCAACATTAATGTTATATTATTTTCAACTTGAATGTAATTTCTGTAAGAACTACCGACTGCCTCTTACGTTACTACTGTTACATCATTACTGTTATTACAGTCAATAAGGTTGTTGCAAAGATCTTTGTGCTTCATGTGTATCTATAAAAATTTGATTATTCCGGACAAGTCCTATGTCATTAATTTCATAGACTATTAAAGCTATATTATATATCAATAGAATTTCACTCCTTCGTGAATGAATGAATACATAATGCTAAAAGAAAACCAGACGTGTAAACACTCATGAACAAATAAAGTTTTCAGATAAAGATCCTTAATTGGTGGCAAGTCTTTGATCAACCGACTTTTTTTTTACTCTGGAGCAAGGTGTCCGCAACTGTTCTTCGGAACTGGAACGCTGAACTGTTTCACATAAGCAGGCTTCTTCCTTATCCTATACATTTGCTGTGGTTTTCAGTTGGACATCTGCCCCTAAAGGTTTTAGTATTTTTAAAGATGCGAACGATGGCAAGGCTAAAAATCCAGACGCAAGACCAGAGTACCACGCTACGCCTGAGTTGATCGTCACATTTTCCTGCAGTGTTAAGAGTTGTGTTCCCAGTGTTTCCCAGTTTGAGGTTTGGTTCTAAAACATGGCCCATCCAAGAATGGAGAAAAGACTGCAAGAACTGCAGAATTTCCAAAGATGGGTAATTGGCAACGAAGGAATTGGGACGGAAAGGAAAAGGAAGGCTATCTATGATAGTCTCAATGAGACTCATATGAAGAAGAGGCAGGTCAGAATAAGTAGGAACACCAACCTGTCCCAGATACCATAACTAATCGACACCAAGAATCTTCGTCCGCCAGCAAATCGGCTACTGCAACAGAGATAAGGTCTGTCACGCTGCTCACCCGACAAACAGCTCACCCACCATGATGTTACACTGATGTCCGATGTGCTGACGTCCCACACCAGTTGCCCTTCTGTGACCCACAACTGACATCCAGCGACGAAGTACTCTCACTTGACAGTGAAGGTGCACAACCAAGAAGTAAACTTACTAACGTCGATCAAGCATCCACTATAGGCCCCGTCCAGACACTCATAGAAAACGACGTTTGGCAATCCCCATCAATCGAAACACAGCAGCTCGCCAACCACGACACACCTCCATCTTCGCCACTTCACCACGTTGACATGTGTGACCAGGAAAGGAAGCAGCTGCAGGATTTAACTAATGACATCAAGACAATCAAGGCTAAACTTGAAACAAAAGACACTGAAATTGAGCTGCTAAACACAGTAGTGAAGACAGCCTACTCCATTATTCAGCTCCTCCAGCAGCACATCAGTGATCTGGAACAAGAAAATAAAGGCAGACAACATGACGCAGCCACACGTGCCGCAACCTCTTCCAGGTGTCTGCTCTTAGGAGATACCAACACACGACGAGTCTTGAGCTCTGACCTGGACGGCAAGTGTATAGTGAAAACTGTAACACGCAAACAGACCTGTTGAGAAGTTGGGTAACCGAAAAATTACAAAGTGTTCCATCCGAATGTGTAATTCTTGGTGGTGTTTATGATATCTTTGAAGAGTTATCCCTAGATAAAATTCTTGATCGTCTATGCTCCCTTCTCAGTGATCTGAAAGAGAAAAATAGCGATATGAAAATTCATGTATGTCAGGTTGTGCCAGTGCCAGAACCTCAAGAAATTCAGGCCAAAGTGGAAAATTACAATGAGCAGTTACTTGAATGGGGAAAAGCGAATGGTGTAAATATAGTGAAAACCGCTCCAGAGTTCATTCTCGGAACTGGCAGCCAATGTTGACGAGTGGTACTTTGACATAGCAGACAAAAGACCTTGTATATTAAATAGAATGGGTGTGATCAAGCTACTAAGTACTCTTGATAAACAGTGTTCAAGGTTTCATTTATGTCAGAGACGGCCGAAAATCTACCTCGGCACTCGTCCTGGCGACACACGTAATGGTGACAGGCCTCAGCCTCAAAGTACTGTCACGTCAGTTATCCCCTCCAACGGGCCCACTCACAGACTTCCGCTACTACCCACTCCTACATACGCAGCGTCAGCACCAGCATGAAACACTGCCACAATCCTATGCTCCAGCTTCAAAAAGAAGCTCCCCTCATAATGTGGATGTGGGCTGGGGAAAACGGTGGATGGAAGAGAGTGGTGGCCACGACTTCTACACGCCACCTGGGTTACCCGAGATTGAGTTGGACTGTCACAACATGGTGTCCACCTCCACACAGCCCCATGCACCCCATACCACACATTACACACAGCTCCACACACCGCACGCCGCACACACACACACACACACACACAACGCACAGCCCTACATAATCCACTACACACACAACGCACAGCCCGACATAACCCGCTACACACACTACACTCAACCCTACAAACCATATCACACAGCCCCATTCACATAGTAACACATACAACACGCAGCCCAAATACACCACATGGCATTTTAAAGTCTTTGTTTAATTTTGGCCTTCGTGGCCACCTTCCTCTTTTAATCCAGCAGTTTTTATCCAGACGTTTTTTACGGGTTCGAGTTGGGAGTGTTCTCTCTGAGGCTACTGCTCTAAATGATGGTGTTCCACAGGGAAGTATTCCTAGTGTTACATTATTCGCAGTCGCCATAAATGGTGTTATTGATACTCTCCCAGATGGTATTCACAGCTCCTTATATGTTGATGATTTATGTATTTCATTTGCTGCTGCTAGGATGTCACTGATTGAGCGCAAGCTCCAACTGGCGATCACTAGGGTGTCCAGTTGGGTCAATATGAACGGTTTTCGATTCTCCATCTCCAAGACCGTAGCCATGCATTTTTGTCGCAACCGTGGTGTCCATCCAGACCCGGATTTATACCTCGCCAATAGACGCCTCTCATCCGTGGAGGCGACTCGATATTTTGGCCTTTTATTTGACAACCGTCTCACCTGGGTTCCCCATTTCCGCTCTCTTAAGGCGTCTTGTCGGCAGGCATTATCCCTTCTTCAGGTTTTAAGTCTTGGGATGCGGACAGGTTGGTGCTGCTTCACCGCACACTCATACTTCCCAAGCTGGAATACGGCTGCGAGATCTACTCATCCGCAACGGATGCACGACTACGCACGCTTTACCCCGTGCATCATGCTGGGGTCTGCTGGCCGCTCGACCTCCGGCGTCAGTCTTCGATGCTCCGGTGTTGGTTTTGCACCCACCGTCTTCCTGATTCTGTCCCTTGTCTGTCAATGTTGCGGGACTCGCGTTCGCAGGCGTATGTCACTCGACCGAGTCTACCTAAACCTTTTGGCTTTCGAGTGGGAAACCTCATGTTGGATTTGTCCATCGACCTGTCTACTCTTTCCGGCTCCCACGAGTTGGTTCTTGGCAGCTTCCGGTTGTTTCAATATGCCTTACTGCCTTGGATGGCAAGAAGGATTTTCGGCCAGCTCTGTCCCAAACACGGTTTTTAGAACACTTTTTTATCCATTCTGATGACATCCCCGACTGATGGTTCCAAATGCGACGCAGGCGTTGGGTTTAGTGTGGTTTTCCCCTCTTTTTATCGGTCTGGCAGCCTTCCTTCGGTAGACTCCGTCTTTACTGCGGAGCTGTCTGCCATAGTCCTATCTTTATATATTATTTTTATTCTCCCTGTTTCGTCTTTTACAATTTTTAGTGACTGTCGCAGTGCTGTTACTGCTTTCTCTTGCACTGTCTCTTGCACTGTCTCTTAACCCTTTGGTTTTATCAGCCCTGGAGTGGCTATATCTTCTAACCAAACGAGGATATTGTGTTGGGTTTTGTTGGGTCCCTGGTCACGTAGGTGTTCCAGGGAATGAACACGCAGACCGCCTCGCTAAAGAGGCAGCAAGTCGCGCTTCATCTCCTTCCCCTGTTCCGTTTCGAGATGTATTTCATGCATTTCGTATGGCGATTGCAGCAATTTGGCAGAGGAGATGGCTAACGGAGGTCGCAACCTCGAAAATGGGAGAGATTACTACTTCCACACTCCCTCAGTGGACTTAACCCATGTCCGGGATCGCCGTGCACATACTTTATTGGCGCGACTTCGTATAGGTCACACGTACCTTACACAAAGTTAGCTCCTGACCAGGGACCTTCAACCTTACTGTGATGACTGCTGGGTGCCGCTCACCGTCCGGCACCTGTTGGTAGAGTGCCCTAGTTTGATCGAGTTACGACACCGCTACCACTACCGCTGTCGCGGTAGGGATAGCGGTGTCTGTTATATCATTTTTTATATCTTATTTTATTATATGCATTTTAATATTTTATTTAGTTTTATTGTCCTTTTTTAGTTTTTAAACTACTGTATTGTTTTTAACTGTTTTTAGACATTTTAAATTTTTGAAGGGGCGCCATATGACCTTGGCTGTTGCGGCACCTTTTTTAAAATCCATCCATCTCAAAATGCTTCAGGGTTAAAGGTGGGGTAAGACGGACTCATGGGGTAAGATGGAAGCCCCCACCCTCTAAATCCAAGCACAAAGGGCGAGTTTCAAAATTGGACTCCTTCACGTCGCCCAATAATGCACGCCAAGTTTCCCTTGCGCTTCAGAGGGAAAAATTTGTCATTTTATGCAGTGCTGATATATGCACAAGGTAAGACACTGCTTTTTTATATTGAATAGTTATTATAATGATTTAGTACTGATGTTATACATGCTCATGAGCGTAAACATGATATATAGATGCCATAAATTGGCATAGTAAACACAGATACTTTAGTAAACGCTTCGACATTTGAATATTTACTAATGAGGTAAGATGGATCCCATGGGGTTCCATCTTACCCCTCACCGTATATATTTCACAAACTCTAAAAGAAAGAAGAAAGCCAGACTCCAAGGGAGAGCTCTAGTTTGACAATATCCCCATACAAGGCAGAGTTAGGGGCAGCAGTTCAAAGAAAAAAGGTAAAAAGACCTTGCTCTAGCACAAAAAGTGACAAGAGAGAGAGAAGACAAGAAGAAAAGGACACTAGCAACGACAGCATCAAACAAACACCCTTATAAAAAAGATGACGAAACTGATGAAACGAAATCAAGGGAAAGGTGGACCATCCTGGGCTGATCACAGTGATGGTGACAGTGAAGATGGAGACTCAACTAAGTGCTTGTACTGCAGTGACACATTTGGTATAATTCTGTGAGAGGGGAAGGGTGGGTTTGTTGTGCTAATTGCAAAAGTTGGTCTCATGAGCAGTGTGCAGGGATAGATAGTGATGGTGATGCTGAGGAAGAGGTTTTTGTATGTGATTTATTTCATTAAGTTATGCAGGGATAGATGATTATTTTTTTTCATTCATTTGATTTGTACCAATAAATTTGGCTCATGAGCAATGTGAAGGGTTGTGATGATGACGAGAAATTTTTTTTTCTGTGCTTTATGCCAACAAGGATTTGTTTCTTCATATTCAGTTTGTGGAGTAAGATGGACTCCTGGGGTTCCGTCTTACCCCATCATTTTGTTTTTGGCCCATTAAAGAAATATTATTTTGTAAATTCTTGTACTTCATTGTTTTCCTTAAAAAACCGTGTGGATTTGGAAAATAACATCCCACAGCACTACCACAAACCCACAAACCACCAAAAATCATATAAATGTGGTTTCTAGACTCAATACTTTGTTAAGTGGTCCGTCTTAGCCTCACCTTCAAAGTGGCCTACATTCCCTGGACAAATTATTAGACGCACCTTGATATTCTTTGTATTTTGCATGTTACGAGTAGAAAACTTTCATCAATTATGGTTTCACATGACTAAAGCTTACTAACAATCTTTTCCATACTGTTTTTCAATGCAAAGAGCGCATTTTCAGGACTATCTATCATTTGATCTTGAAATAATGTAAGAGAACACGACCGCATATTTACAACATGAGCAAAGCATTGCTCGAAGAAGATTTGCCTTGAAGATCGGTTTGCCACTACGAAAGAGATAAAATCCAGACTTGAAAGCAGTGGCATCAGTGTATGTGAATGAACAGTACGCCGACAACTATCCGATATGGACTTCAAGTGCATGTAGACCCGCTCGGAAACCAAAATTGACTAAAGCCGCGCAAGAGAAACGCATGAAGTGGGCCAAAGACTTCAAGGACTATATGCCTTTTGTCCTTGAGTGATGATATATTGGTCAATAATGTAGAAATAAAGATCTACTATTATCAGATATGGGTTTTTACTAGCCTCAAGTATTCAAACCACTTTAATCTGTAAGTTTTAGGCATGTCTGATTCTAATTAGCAACGTTTTCTACTCGAAACCTGCAAAATTCTAAAAAAATTAAAGGTGCGTCTAATAATTTGCCCAGGGACTGTGCATGTGGTAGGCTAGATGTTTCCTCCACTAGAATCAGGACACGTTAACAACGATAGCAAGGAAACTCTTGGAGTCATGCCACTTGAGAGAAAGCTCTGTTGGGTTACAGTTGCCACACAATCTTGCAAACCTATAATATTTAGTTCTGATTTATTATTTTCATATGCTGTTCACACACACAGTGACTTCCCTTGTTATCTCTTACCAGTAATAAGTTGCAACTAACTGCAAGCAGCACTAGTTCACTGCTACAATGATCTGCATTGGTAAATGTATTGCATGCCAGTCACAGTGATTTACTGTAAAGTACTAGTTCCTATCGACACTACCGCATAGTGACATGCTCATATTAATTGAAAATTTTGTCTGCTCCACATCTGTAACACAATTTGAACTTAATAAACTAAGGCAATAAGCGATCTTGTGATGTACGTGGTAATATACATGATAGTATTTTCTAATTTATATTAAATCTTTTTTATATATTTATTATTATTTTAGTGTTTTGACGTTTCAAAACCTGGTGTCACACAGAACAAATCTAAATTACTAACTTTTGGTCAGAAATTCTCCTCTCATCATAGCAAACACGATCCTCCTTTTTACGAATTTGGTCAGTCATAATATCCTCGGATTAATATTTTCCTTTTCCTTTCCTCTCTTTCTGAGTATTACATATTGCACTTTCTTATGTTTTTCTACATATGTTTTCTTTCCTTTTGTTTTACATTGCTTATGTAAAATCTACTATTCATTCTTCAACTTCATACCGATTTCTTGTATTATTTTTCTTTTTTATGAATAAATTTTATCTCATGATGCGTATTGATAATTTCGATTTTTGTGTAATTTCTTTTTTCAAATTTCTAATTTGCTTCATATTGTATTTATCTATAAAATGAAAATAAATTTTCATGTCAAAATGCTTGTATTCTATATTTCGTAACTGCATCTCTCTCTCTCTCTCTCTCTCTCTCTCTCTCTCTCTCTCTCTCTCTCTCTCTCTCTCTCTCTAACTTATTTTTTACCTGTCAGTGTACGACATATTGCCGCGTGTATGAGTTGTTGATTGACTCAGTTCTGTACATATTTCTCTGACTAAAACTGCTTAAAAAAAAATGAAAACCTTGAAAGAAGAGGCCATGAATGCATTGCGAGTATCCACACGTGCGCATGCACGCGGGCTCGCGCACGCGCGTGCCAACACACACACACACACACACACACACACACACACACACACACACACACAGTCTTTTAACAAATTGCTTCAGGCAGTTTTCTGGTAAGAAATTATTCAAACTGTAACTTTGTTACTTGATACTGTGGTGAATATGAATTCAAGTAATTTAATATGAATTGAAGAATTGATCCGGAGTGAGTAGCCAGAGTGAGCAATAACTCTTCCCGTGTGTGAAGTGACAGTTTCAGAGAAATGAAATTTTCAGGTACTAATTCACATGCAAGCGACGATCACTTGATAATTTGGTTTTATAATCTGTCAATGCTTTTGAGTTTAATACTAAAATATCCAGTGATACATATTTAGGTAGGAAAAAAAAAAAATGGTACAAAACACGCACGGATGATCGAATATAAACAATGTGACAGGAGGAAACCCAGTCAAGCAACCACGGCTTCGGCGGGATGGGCTACCCTCCAGACACCGCTACCGCTAATACTACTTGTCGACACTTCGCACCGGCCGGTATGTCGCAGTGACGTGACGCTCAACACTCATGCATGGACAGACCTTCCACACAGAGACCTAAGTGTGAGTCAATATAAATTTGCATTGTCACTCATCACCGTCATCAATAGCAACATTATCTTTATCCTCAATAATTATCATCGTCTTTAATATTTTCTTTTTCTCTTCCCTATTTTTGTCTTTTCTAGCTGCAACCCATTGAATGTGAGTAAAAAGGCAGGAAATGTTATACATCTCTCTCTCTCTCTCTCTCTCTCTCTCTCTCTCTCTCTCTCTTACTGGATTCATTGCCTATGTCAGAATAATGCTCCTCACTAATGTCCTTGATTGATCAAGACTGCTTCAGTAATGAACCAATGGTTCTAGTGACTTGCCGATGCTATTTTAGCGATGTTGAGTTCTTGCATAGTCAAGCACACATGTGGTGTGTCACCGAGTGATCTCATCTGTTAATAGTGATACCTACACATTAAAAAAAAACTAAGTAATTAGAATAATAAAGGGCCTCATACACGCTCAAGCGACATTTCTAGCAGACTGAACAATCGGCCTGACAGGCTGACACATTATTCAGCCCGCCTGAAGACACAGGCGAATTGAGGGATTGATTGTCACATAGACTATGTATTTACTGGAGAGGTTGATACTACAGCCAGAAGATTGGTTTAGTTGTCTCAAGATGGACAAACACACTCAGTTGACTCTGTTGTCTTTTGAAAGTACTTTCATAAAAAAGCAACACTATCCATGCGTAAGACTATACCGCAAGCTGACCCTTTTATTTGTTTCTGTAAGCAGGTCATATCCAATATATATATATATATATATATATATATATATATATATATATATATATATATATATATATATATATATATATATAAGTGCATTTATTTTAATAGTCTTTTTATTTGATTTATTTTACAAAGACAATCCATATGTTTATAAATTCCATCTTAAAACGCCGCTCTTTTTTTTTTTTTTACCGTGAAGCAGAGGGTGGTTGATGCGGCTGACGTGTTCGTAGAACGCTGCCGAGTGCTATACATACTCAGTGATGTGGACTCAAGGCCGCCTGGACTACCCATACACGCTCAATTCTGCTTGAACCGGACGCTGGGCGGATGAAGTCAACCTGTCAGCTGCAGGTCCTGTCAGGCGGCCTTCACTCACCCTGAACACGCCTGGAGTGCTCTCACACGTTCAGTTTTACCTGAATAGTCTTGTTTTCTTCAAGAGGCTGGGCAGGCTGTCTGAGCGTGTATGGGGCCCTTTACAGTTTATTGTTTTATTTTCATCTGTTTCCAACACTACGTATACGAGTAGTGTAGTGAGGACGGGGTTCGCCAAAGCTCCTCATTCGTAGACCTTTGCTCCCAGCTTGGAGCTAAGTCAGTGCTTTAGACCAATCACATATGGTGCTCGGCGAGGCTCCTTTTTCATAAGCATTCACCCTCAGCTTGGAGCTACGCTCCTGCTGCTGACCAATCACAGCGCTCCAGTCTTGTCTCTATTTGCACAATTTGACAAGAAAATAATGAGCAAAGTTCTGTACGAAGCCTTCCAGTGTCACAGACGGTGAGAAAGAAAGATAGGCAAGCTCATTTGCTGAACAAACGACAACCAGGGAAGCAAACATTGAGCTGAGCAACACTTCCCGCGAGATGGACGACGACAACGACGAGAACAAGCCCTGCTGTTTCTCCTGGTGGAAACGCTTTAAGTGTCTCTGCCGGAGAAACAGGCGACGTAACAAGGCCAAAAAAAAAAGATGCACAAGAAGAAATTAAGTGCGACGCGACCGAAATAGAAGCAGAAGCCGAACAGGTCGAAGAAGTTAAAGAAGATAACGTTAAAGCGAAATCCAAGCGGGAATATAAGGAAGTGGAAATGTGAGTAACACAGGATATAGTAGAGACGGATGAAAGCGCAGAACCATTGACTGGAGAAGAGGAAGAGGAGGGAGAAGGGAAGATGGAAGAAGTAATCCACACAAAGAAAGAGACAGAAGAGACTGTAGAGGATGAAATGGGAGAGGATAAGGTGGAAGAAGTAATCTACCTGGAGAAGGAAAACGAAGAGGTTGTGAAGGAAACAATGGGAGAAGGAAAAGTGGAGGAAGTGATTCACTTGGAGAAGGAAGACAAAAAGAAAGAAGGGGAGGGGCAAGGCGCAGTGGGGGCAGGAGAGGGCCTCGCTCAGAGCGCGGCTCCTGCAGCAGAGGAGGAGGGCTGGACGATGGTCCGCCGCAGAAAGAGAAGGCCAAGGAGGAAGGAAGCGCCGCCTGACATGGCTGAGGCGAAGGTGTCCTCGGGGGAGGCGCCGCGCCGCCAGGCCAAGGAGGCGGGCAGAAAGGTCCGGCGGGAAATGAAGCGGTGTCCAGCGTGCGCGCCTCGTGGCAGGAGAAGGTGACGGAGGCAGTAGTGTCAGTGGAGCCCCACATGCGGCGCCATATCGTGGGACCGCGCGGCGCTATCCTCCGGGAATTGCTGCGAGAGTTTGACCGCGTGAAGGTGGCGGTCCCGCCGCCGCGAGACACCGCCACTCGCACCATCACGGTGCGCGGCACGCTGTGGCAGGTGAATGGCGTCGTAGCGCGCGTGCAGGCCCTGCTGCACGACGCCGAGGTGGTAGAGGTGCAGGTGGAGGTGGCGCCCGAGCAGCGTCGCCATGTGGTGGGTCATGGCGGTGCCACCGTCAGGAAACTCAAGCAGCAGTTTCCTGACGTGTTAGTTGGCGTCCCCGCAGCCGGCAAACGGACGGCGAGCATCGTGCGCCTGAAGGGCCAGCGCCTACAGGTGACCAGCCCCCAGGCCTTCGTACAGGCCTGCCTGGAGGCTGCCAACACCGCCGACCACTCCGCCCGCCCTCACTCCCGAAGCACCACCCGTCCAACCGCACCCCTCCCCCAGATGGGAACCGCCTTGTCGTGGTGGGGGGCTTGTGTGCCCCTGTGACCTGGCGAGCTAGGCTAGAGGGGGCTTAGGTCCCTGCTCTGCCCTTTCGAGGGGGAAGAGGGCTTCCCATGCCAGTAAGGTCGCCAGTGAGGGGCCAGACTAAATGGTTCCTATGTAGGCTGCCAGTGGACCAGCGGAGCCACCCGCTGGAGGGATCGCCCAGTAGGGGCCGTCCTGTGCTGGATGGTTGGGTGTCCAGGCTGGGATGCTTTGGGAGGGGGGTCTCAGCTCTGTCGTGGACAAACATTCGTATCATGTGGGGCCTTTTTTTAAAACGACTGGTCCGCATGGGGACGAGGTACCCCGTCCACGGCAGCCAGCGCTCCCTCCCATTGTAGTCCCAGTAGGTGGTTTCCCTTGCCCCTGGAGCCAATCTTTTGTGTAACTGTTTTTATGGGAAAACACAAAAAACATTCAGGTTCTCGTGAGGTGGCTGACCTGGCCCACGAGACGTCATCTTCAGGTCTGAGTAAGGAGGAGGATTCCCTCCACAAGGGCCTCCCACAGCAGTCTCCTGTTCTGGAAGTTCTTCTGAGGGACGCATTTCTGCTGCATATGACTCCCTTGTGATGGTTAATGTTAATCCCTCATTTTCCTATCATGCCTTGCGCTCACTTCTCAAGGCGTATGGTACGGTTGTTCGCATTCGACTGGTTTATGATAAGGACTTTCCTTCTAACCGCTGCTATGTAACTTTTCTGTCATGTGACGAAGCCTGTCTGGCTTATGAACATGTAGCATCTCTGCCCCTTGCCGGCTCTGGTTTTAAAACTGAATTTCTCCAGTCACATAATATTTCAGAGAGTGAGATGGATTACATGCCAAATGTTTTTGAAAACTATTTAGAGAATTAAGTTCCAGATATCCGCCAGATCCCGCCTTCACGTTGGTTTGTGGCTTACTATAGAAATGGGCGTGGGAATTTCATCCATGCCTCCCGGTATCTTGCCAAAGAAATTGGCACGATTCTTGAGGGGAATCTGAAGAAAAATGGGAAGGGAGTGCTCGTGCGAGCTAAAGATATTACGCAAGCGAGGATGTTGCAACATCTCCCATGCCCTTCTGACAGCATGTTTGAGAATGTTAAGGCTCATCCCACCTTTAACTATAGCAAAGGTTGTGTTTATAGCCAAGATCTCTATGAATTTCCAAAAGAGGAAATACTAGCAATGTGTCCTAGCTCAGTTAAAAAGGTGACTAAGATGAGGAACTCTTCCACCATGGTCCTTCTCACCTTCTTTGGTTCCACCCTCCCAGACCGTGTTCATATCGGTCCTATCAATCTTAGGGTGAGGCGATTTGTTTCTCGCACTCTTCAGTGCTTCTCATGCTATGGGTACGGTCACGGCAAAAGCTCGTGTAAGGAAGGTGCTCGATGTGGTAATTGCCCTGCACTAGACTCACATACTGAGGAGCATTGCAATGCTGCAGCTTATTGTTTCCATTGCCGTGATGCTCACCAGGTACGTTCCAGGCAATGCCCTAGGTATCGCCTGGAGCAGGACATTCTACAGCTTGCTAATAGTCAGTTTATCAGCCTCGGTAGCGCCCGCCGTGAACTCCTGTACCGCCAGAAGTACGGTACTAGTGCGACAACCTATGCTTCATTGGCCGCTCGCTCTTCGACTGAGTCTGCCGGTCCGAAGACAACTTCTCCTACCTCTCGCTCTGTTGGGGCGTGTGGTCCTGCATATCTGGCTAACAGGTTTGCCCTTTTGTCCAATGACTCGGTTGAGTCATCTCTTAGAAGTGACGAAAATAATACGGACTTGATCAAAGTAACCCATGGAGTATATGTCCATTTGCCACCTGTATCGCCTAAGCCTTTGAAGAGCCTGACCAAGCAGCACCGCGGCTCTGCAGAGTCGATAGATTTAGCTCAGCCTAAACAATCTAAGGTTTCTCCAGGTGCATGTGACCGTTAGTCCTCCAGGGACCGCTCTGCAATGGTAGCTCTAGTTGTTTCTGTCCAGCCTTCAATGACGCCCTCCGGCTCAGATCGGGCTTCTTGTGATGAGGACGGTTTTAGCATGGAGACGTCCGATGATATTGTCACAGCCGTCCCTCGTGGACTAACTGTATCGGAAAGTGCAGTCCTGCCTGATCCTCGTCCTCCGAGGACCGGTAGAAGTGATGATGGTTCGCATCACCCACCGATAGGCCGAAAGGCTGCAGTCCAACTACCCGGCACATCTCAACTCCCGGTGTCTTCTCGTTGTTTGATTATTTCTAGTCAGGTCAGTCACGGGCAGCCTCAAAAAGCTCTCCCGTCCATTGTACACAAATAGTCATCTTCAAGCTTCTACAGTGGGACTGTAGAGGCCTTCGCGCCTCGTGGGGGGGACTTGTGCATCTCCTTTGCTACTGCTAAGATGTCACTGATTGAGCGAAAGCTTCAACTGGCAATCAATCGAATATCCAGTTGGGCCAACATAAATGGTTTTCGTTTCTCCACCTCAAAGACCGTGTCTATGCATTTTTGTCGTAATCGTGGCGTTTATTCAGATCCCGATTTATATTTAGCCAATAGACGCATCTCATGTGTGGAGGCCACTCGATATCTTGGCCTATTGTTTGACAACCGTCTTACTTGGGTTCCCCATTTCCGTTCTCTTAAAGCGTCCTGTATGACGGAACTATCCCTTCTACGAGTTTTAAGTCACACCTCTTGGGGTGCGGACAGGGACACGTTGCTGCTGCTTCACCGTACACTCATACTTCCGTAGCTGGAATACGGCTCTGAGATCTACTCATCCGCTACGGATGCACGATTTCGCACGCTTGACCCCGTGCATCATGCTGGGGTACGCTTGGCTACGGGTGCATTTCGGACATCTCCAATAGTTAGCAATCTAGTGGATGCTGGTTTCTGGCCGCTCGACATCCGGCGCCAGTCTTCGATGCTCCGGTGTTGGTTTCGCACTCACCGTCTTGCCGTCTCTATCCCCTGTCTGTCAATGTTGCGGGACTCGCGGTCGCAGGCATATGTCACTCGACTGAGTCTACCTAAACCTTTTGGCTTTCGTGTGGCAAACCTCATGTTCGATTTGTCCATCGACCCCACTCCTGTCTACTCTTTCCGACTCCCACGAGTTGGTTCTTGGCAGCTTCCGGTTGTTTCAATATGCCCCCTGCCATGGATGGCAAGAAAGGATTTTCTGCCAGCTCTGTCCCACACACGGTTTTAAAACGGTTTTAAAACGTTGGGTTTAGTGTGGTTTTCCCCTCTTTTTATCGGTCTGGCAGCCTTCCTTTGGTAGCCTCCGTCTTTACTGCGGAGCTGTCTGCCATAGTCCTAGCCTTACAGATAATTTTTACACTCCCGGTTTCGTCTTTTACAATTTCTAGTGGCTGTCGAAGTGCTCTTACTGCTCTCTCTTCTTTTATTTCCCTTCACCCTTTGGTTTTATCAGCCCTGAAGTGGCTATATCTTCTTACCAAACGAGGATATCGTGTTGGGTTCTGTTGGGTCTCTGTTCACGTAGGTGTTCCAGGGAATGAACACGCAGACCGCCTCGCTAAAGAGGCAGCTCCATCTCGTTCCCCTGTTCCGTTTCGAGATGTATTTCATGCAATTCGTGTGGCGATTGCAGCAATTTGGCAGAGGAGATGGCTAACGGGGGTTGCAACCTCGAAAATGGGAGAAATTACTACTTCAACACTCCCTCAGTGGACTTACACCCATGTCCGAGATCGCCGTGCACAGACTTTATTGGCGCGACTTCGTATAGGTCACACGTACCTTACACAAAGGTACCTCCTGACCAGGGACCCTCACCCTTACTGTGATGACTGATTGGTGCCGCTCAGCGTGCAGCACCTGTTGGTGGAGTGCCCTAATTTGATCGAGTTACGACACCGTTACCTCTACCGCTGTCGCGGTAGGGATAGCGGTGTCTATTATCTCTCAAATGTCTTTGGACCAGCTTCTCTTGCCCCTGGCTATGACGTTTTTAGCTTCCTGGGAGAAGCTGGCCTCCTCCCCAATTTGTAAAATTTTATTTCTCATATATTTTTATGTTTTATTTAATTTTATTGTAGTCTTAGGTTTTAGTTAAATTTAGTTTAATTTTTTTAACTACTTTTAGTTTTTTTTTAAACTATAGTTGCGGCGCCATTTGACCCCAGCTGTTGCGGCGCCTAAGGCAAATCCATCCATCCATCCTCGTGGGGGGAACTCCGACCTTTACTGTCGGAGTTTTCTCCAGCATGTGTAGCTCTGCAAGAGACTATGCTTCGTGATAGTACTTATTCTAGTCCTCCTGGCTACCGTGCCTTTTTTAACACTCCTTTCCCTGACCAGGGCCACCACGGTGGCACAGCTATCCTAGTCCGTCAAGACATACCTATTGTCCCCTTGGAACTCATCTCTCCCTTCAGGTGGTTGCTGTTAAGGTTTTTATGGGACGATCCTACACTATTTGCAGTTTATATCTCCCTCCTCGGGTTCCTGTCTCCAGGGGTGAGCTTGACGGCCTGGTGCGTCAGCTGACTACGCCTTTATTTTTATTGGAAGATTTTAATGGCCGTCACCCATTGTGGGATGAAGGTGCTAATAATCCTTGTGGGGTTTTAATCGGTTCTTTTATTGAGGATGAGGGATTGGAGGTTTTGAATTCTGGGGATGTTACACATTTTCACAGTCCTACTGGGACTTTTACAGCTATCGATCTTTCTCTGTGTACATCTAATTCTTTCCTTGATTTTAATTGGCGGTTCCTACCGGATTTACACGGTAATGATCACTTTCTGATTTTATTACAATCTGTGAACTCTCAGCCACAGTCCCGGCCCCCACGCTGGGTTTTAGACAAGGCAGATTGGCCTCGATTCACAGACCCTATCTCTTTTATCCGTCCGTTAGCTGACTTGTGCTGAGGCTGTTGATTATTTTACCGATTTTTTACATTCTGTAGCGCTTCAGACAATTCCTAGGACGTCTGGTCGCCTTACTAAGCGTCCCGTTCCTTGGTGGAACGCAGTATACACTTTAGCTGTGAAAGAAAAACGGGCAGCTTTCTCTCGTTTCCGGGGACATCGTGGGGACCCGCAGTACCTGGAAGCTTTTCGGCGCTGTCGAACTCGGGCCCGTCGCGTTTTGAAAGATGCACAAAGAGCCTCTTGGAGAGCTTATGTATCTTCAATTAAAGCCCGCACCCCTCTTACGGATGTGTTTAACAAAGTCCGCCGAATTGCTGGGAAGTATTCTGCTCCTCCCCCACCAATTTTGTTGTCTGCTGGGCGAACGGTGGCAGACCCTAGGACTGTCGCCAACTTCTTCGCGGAGCACTTTGCTAGTGTTTCCCGGAGGCATCCTGCAGCCCCGGGCGCACGTTACCGCCAGAGAATGCAATCTCTCGGCATAAATTTTTCTTCCTCTGGAGGGGAGTCTTATAATGTCCCTTCTCTGCCTCTGAGTTGCGGACTGCTTTGTCCCAGTGTCATGACTCTTCTCCTTGTCCAGACGACATTCCTTATGCGTTTTTGCGTCACATGTCTGACCGTGCTTTTAACTTTTTATTAAATGTATATAATATGATTTGGCATACCGGTGACTTTCCATCTTCTTGGGCTATAGCAGTGGTTCCTCCATTTCCGAAGCCTGGGAAAGATCATCTCCAGGCTACGAATTACCGTCCTATATCTTTGACGTCTTGTATTTGTAAAATGTTAGAAAAGATGGTAAATGTAAGACTCATGTGGTACTTGGAGAGGGGGAAGTACTTGTGGTACATGGAGAGGGGTAAGTACTTGTCATCGGTACAGTACGGCTTCCGAAAGATGAGGTCTGCTACTGATGGTCTTTTATCCCTAGAATCTTCCATTTGTGAGGCCTTCGCTAATCACCACCCCCAAGTAACAGTCTTTTTTTTACCTAGAGAAGGCCTACGACACGGCTTGGTGTCATGGTATTTTACAGTCTTTGTTCAATTTTGGCCTTCGTGGCCACCTTCCTGTTTTTATCCAGCAGTTTTTATCTAGACGTTTTTTACGGGTTCGAGTGGGGAGTATTCTCTCCGAGGCTACTGCTCTAAATGAAGGTGTCTTACAGGAAATATTCTTGGAGTTACACTATTCGCAGTCGCCATTAATGGTGTGATAGATTTATGTATTTCTTTTGCTGCTTCTAGGATGTCACTGATTGAGCGCAAGCTCCAACTGGTGATCAATAGGGTGTCCAGTTGGGCCAACATGAATGGTTTTCGATTCTCCACATCTAAGACCGTAGTCATGCATTTTTGTCGCAATCGTGGTGTCCATCCAGACCCTGATTTATACTTCGCAAATAGACGCCTCTCATGCGTGAAGGCGACTCGATATCTTGGCCTATTGTTTGACAACCGTCTTACTTGGGTTCCCCATTACCGTTCTCTTAAAGCGTCTTGCAGGACGGCACTATCCCTTCTACGGGTTTTAAGTCACACCTATTGGGGTGCGGACAGGGACACGTTGCTGCTGCTTCACCGTACACTTATACTGAAATACGGCTTGAACTGGAATACGGCTATGAGATCTACTCATCCGCAACGGATGCACGACTACGCATGCTTGACCCCGTGTATCATGCTGGGGTCCGCTTGGCTACGGGTGCATTTCGGACATCTCCAATACCTAGCCTTCTAGTGGATGCTGGTTTCTGGCCGCTTGACCTCCGGCGCCAGTCTTCGATGCTCCGGTGTTGGTTTCGCACCCACCGTCTTCCCGATTTTGTCCCTTGTCTATCAATATTGCGGGACTCGCGTTCGCAGGCGTATGTCACTCGACCGAGTCTCCTAAACCTTTTGGCCTTTGGTGGCAAATCTCATGGCGGACTTATCTATTGACCCCACTCATGTCCTATCTTTCCGGCTCCCACGAGTTGGTTATTGGCAGTTTCCTGTTGTCAGTATGCCCTCCTACCATTGATGGCAAGAAGGATTTTCTGCCAGCTCTGTCCCATTCACGGTTTTTAGAACACTTTTTTATTACTTATGATATTCCCGTTTTTATTGATGGTTCCAAATCCGACGCAGGCGTTGGGTTTAGTGTGGTTTTCCCCTCTTTTTATCGGTCTGGCAGTCTTCCTTCAGTGACATCCTAGCTTTACAGATAATTTTTTCTCTCTCGGTTTCGTCTTTTACAAATTTTAGTGACTGTCGCAGTGCTATTACTGCTGTCTTCTTTTATTTTCCTTCACCCTTTGGTTTTATCAGCCCTGGAGTGGCTCTATCTACTTACCAGAAGAGGATATCGTGTTGGGTTCTGTTGGGTCCCTGGTCATGTAGGTGTTCCCGGGAATGAACATGCAGATCGCCTCGCTAAAGAGGCAGCAAGTTGCGCTCCATGTCTTGCCCCTGTTCCGTTTCGAGATGTATTTAACTCTATTCGTGTGGCAGTTGTAGCATTATGGCAGAGGAGATGGCTAACGGGGGTCGCAACCTAGAAAATGGGAGAGGTCACTACTTCCACTATCCCTTAATGCACAGACTTTTTTGGCGCGACTGTGCATAGGTCACACGTACCTTACACAAAGGTTCCTGTTGACCAGGGACCCTCAGCTTTACTGTGAAGACTGCCTGGTGCCGCTCACCGTGCGGCACCTGCTGGTGAAGTGCCCTAGTTTGATCGAGTTACGACACCACTACCTCTACCGGTGTCGCGGTAGAGATAGCGGTGTCTATTATCTCTCAAAGGTCCTTGGACCAGAGTGTCTGGCCCAAGGCCATGACGTTTTTATTTTTTTGGGAGAAGCTGGTCTTCTTATCTTATTTTATTATATGTATTTTCTTTATTTAGTTTTATTGTATTTTTATGTTTTTTAGTTACTGTATTGGTTTTAACTGCTTTTAGTTGTTTTTATCGACAATTTTGTCTTTACACTTTATTGTAGAGGTGCCAAATAACCTCCGCTGTTGCGGCGCCTAACATCAAATCGAATCCAATCCAACTGCCTGCCGCCCCACCCGCCCGTGAAGGGCCTTATCCCAAGCATTGTAGTAACGTAACTGTTTTCTTGTAAAGAAAAGGGTGACAAAGGAATAAAAGTCTCACTAACTATTGTTGAGGTTTAAAAGATTATTTCCTTTAAAGAAAGAGTGGCTAATCAGTAATCGGGTTGTTAGAAAAGTAATTGTAGAGATTAATAAAATCAAAATCTTCGTGGCTTCTTGCACCTTTATATTGAATAGTATGGCATTCTCTAATCGCCTACACCCTCGAAAACCCTTCAAAGACTTTAAAAGAATTCCTAATCAACATATAAGTCAATGAAGGAAAAGTAAACAAATAAAGGAATAAAAGTATCCTACAGTCGTCCAAAGCGTGTGTAACATGTCACGCCCTGCCGGCCGGGCACTCCAGTGATGCTTTACAGGTGCAAACACGTGCTCACCATTGCAACACACGTCCACCATCACTAATCCGCGCCGCATCTCCCT
>NC_059266.1:10570200-10627700 GCF_017591435.1 Portunus trituberculatus | reverse complement strand
ATATATATATATATATATATATATATATATATATATATATATATATATATATATATATATATATATATATATATATATATATATATATATATATATATATATATATATATATATATATATATATATATATATATATATATATATATATATATATATATATATATATATATATATATATATATATATATATATATATATATATATATATATATATATATATATATATATATATATATATATATATATATATATATATATATATATATATATATATATATATATATATATATATACTTTTTTCATCTGTCAGAGTCGTCTGAGCTTGATGGAGTCAGCAAAGTGATTTCGTTTCAAGAGTCCTTCGTGCCCGACACGTCGAGTTATGCACGGTGGCTTGGGAACATCACCCGTACTCTAACTGATCTCACTATTTGCTACAGAGTCAGAATTTTCTACTACAGGCCTGAGGTTACTGTCTTCTCGTATATCAATACCAAGGGTGATAAAATCCGTACAGGTAACTTGATGATTGTCTTTTTATGGTTTGTGTTTGCCCCACCTGAAATATATTGAGTTGTGGCCATCATTTCTTTACTGAATTGCCTTCATACACGTTACATGTTCATTAAGTGAGCATATACCGTATCACTTTTTGTCTCTTTAGCTACCAATCATTTCTGCAAATTATGTCATGTACATGTAATATCTTGAAAAATGAACATCATAAATTCATCAAGTCAGAGTAGGAGTGCGAGGAAGAAGAAAGATATCCAGACCGTTTTATTGCTGTTGTGATGGACGACCACTGTTCTTCTCTTCAATATATTAACAGTGATGTTCCTTAAGATTCTTTCATGTCACCTTTTCTCTTCCTATTATTCACCAATGATCTTCGAAACCAAAACCTCTTGTTCTGTCCACTCCTACTCTTATGAAACTATCCTGCACTTCTCCATGTCTTTACATAGAAGACCAAAAATTAAACAGATCACAGAGGGAAGCGAGAAAAAAAAAAAAAGCCTGACTTTTAATCTTCCTAAAATTTCTGATCTGAGCAGAGCAAAATTATTGTTGTTCCCTGCCTCAAAAACTCAATTCTTCTTTTTATCAACTCGATATAACCTCCCAAACAGTTGCCCTTCTACTACACTGAACATCCTCGGTTTGCCCTTTACTTATAATCTTGCTTGGAAACTTCACATCTCCTGTCTAAGTAAATCAGCTTCAATGATGTTAGGCGTTTTAAGTCGTGTTTGCCAGTTTCTCTCACATTCTGAATCGTTTTGTTCAGGGACCTTATCCTGGCATGTATGGAATATACTTTACATGTATGAGGGTGGGGGAGTGGACGGTTCCATACACAGTTAATTTTGATAGTGTGGAATCAAAAGCTTTTCGTCTTATCACCGCTGCGTAGTGTTGCATCCCTTGCTATCTCCTATCACTATTCTTTTTCATACGAGCTCTTCTGATATTTCTAACTGCATGTGTCCCCTACTCCTGTAGCCTCGCTGCACATGACTCTTATTTCTCTCATCCCAATTATGTCTACATGTAAGAGTTAACTTATTGTATTCTCAACTATTCATCCCTTCCTCTGATAAACTCTGGTTGCTTCTGCTTTATCAATCTTCCTATGGGTTGAACTCAATGTAGAGGGAAGTCTCAAGACGTTTCTACCCTACATTCGATTAACTCTTGACCCTGTGTGGGATTGTTATTTCAGTATGAATTTTCATTTAATCACATTTTTTATTATTATCGCCCCCAAAAAAATGTCTCTAGATCACATTCTGCATAAAAGTCTTCTGTTGTTATCGTCATGTCACCCCAGTAGATTTTTTTTTTATTATTATTACAATTGTTATTACTCTGCTGTTCTCTGTAATCTGGAGACATTTTGGTCCACTCACCCGCCTCCCCCCCCCAGATGGGAACCGCCTTGTCGCGGTGGGGAGGCTTGCTTGCCCCTGTGACCTGGCGAGCTAGGCTAGAGGGGGCTTAGGCCTCTGCTCTGCCCTTTCGAAGGGGAGAGGGCTACCCATGCTAGTACGGTCACCAGTGAAGGGCCAGACTAAATGGTTCCTACGTAGGCTGCCAGTGGACCAGCGGAGCCACCCGCTGGAGGGATCGCCCAATAGGGGCCGTCCTGTGCTGGATGGTTGGGTGTCCAGGCTTGGATGCTTTGGGAGGGGTCTCAGTTCTGCCGTGGACAAACATTCTGCATCATGTGGGGCCTTTTTTTAAAACGATTGGCCCGCATGGCGACGAGGTACCCCGTCCACGGCAGCCAGCGCTCGCTCCCATTGTCGTCCCAGTAGGAAGTTTCCCTTGCCCCTGGGGCTAATCTTTTGTGTTACTGTTTTTTTTATATGGGAAAACACAAAAACATTCAGGTTCTCGTGAGGTGGCTGACCTGGCCCACGAGACGTCATCTTCAGGTCTGAGTAAGAAGGAGGATTCCCCTCCATAAGGGCCTCTCACAGCAGTCTCCTGTTCTGGGAGTTCTTCTGAGGGACGTATTTCTGCTGCATATGACTCCCTTGTGATAGTAAATGTTAATCCATCATTTTCCTATCATGCCTTGCACTCTCTTCTCAAGGCGTATGGTACGGTTGTTAGCATTCGACTGGTTTATGACAAGGACTTTCCTTCTAATCGGTGCTATGTCACGTTTATGTTACGTGATGAAGCAAGTTTGACTTATGAACATGTAGCATCTCTGCCCCTTGCCGGCTCTTGTTTTAAAACTGAATTTTTCCAGTCCCGTAATATTTCAGAGAGTGACATGGATTACATCACAAATGTTTTTGAAAGCTACTTAGAGAATTCAGTTCCAGAAGTTCGCCACATCCGGCCTCCACGTTGGTTTGTGGCGCACTACAGAAATGGGCGTGGCAATTTCTAGGCTAAAGGGGGTTTAGGCCCCTGCTCTGCCCTTTCGAGGGGGAGAGGGATACCCATGCTAGTACGGTCGCCAGTGAGGGGCCAGACTAAATGGTTCCTACGTAGGCTGCCAGTGGATCAGCGGAGCCACCCGCTGGAGGGATCGCCCAATAGGGGCCGTCCTGTGCTGGATGGTTGGGTGTCCAGGCTGGGATGCTTTGGGGGGGGCTGTCTCAGCTTTGTCGTGGACAAACTTTCGTATCATGTAGGACCTTTTTTTAAAACGACTGGTCCGCATGGAGACGAGGTACCCCGTCCACGGCAGCCAGCGCTCCCTCCCATTGTAGTCCCAGTACGTGGTTTCCCTTGCCCCTGGAGCCATTTTTTGTGTAACTTTATATATATGGTGAAACACAAAAAACTGTCAGGTTCTCGTGAGGTGGCTGACCTGGCCTCGAGACTTCATCTTCAGGTCTGAGTGGGAAGGAGGATTACCCTCCACAAGAGCCTCCCGCAGCAGTCTCCTGTTCTAGGAGTTCTTCTGAGGGACGTATTTTTGCTGCATATGACTTCCTTGTGATGGTAAATGTTAACCCATCATTTTCTTATCACGCCTTGCACTCACTTCTCAAGGTGTATGGCACGGTTCTTCGCATTCGACTTGTTTATGATAAGGATTTTCCATCTAACCGCTGATATGTGACTTTTCTTTCATGTGACGAAGCCCATCTGGCTTATGAACATGTAGCATCTCTTCCCATTACCGGCTCTGGCTTCAAAACAGAACTTCTCCACTCTCTCAATATTTCGGACAGTGAAATGGACTACATCCCAAATATTTTTGACCACCATTCAGAGAGTTCAGTTCCTGAAGTCCGCCACATCCCGCCTCCACGTTGGTTTGTGGCGTACTACAGAAATTGGCGCGGGAATTTTATCCATGCCACCCGGTACTTGTCTAAAGAGATCGGCACGATTCCTGAGGAAAACCTCAAGAAATATGGTAAGGGGGTGCTAGTGCGAGCGAAAAATATCACGCAGGCAAGGATGTTGCAACATCTACCATGTCCTTCTGACAGCATGTTTGAGACTATTAAGACACATCCCACCTTTAATTACAGTAAAGGTTGTGTGCACAGTCAGAATCTCTTTGAATTTCCTGAGGAGGAAATACTGGCTATGTGTCCTAACTCAGTCCAGAAGGTGACTAAGATGAGGAACTCCTCCAACATGGTCCTTCTCACCTTTTTTGGGTCCCCCCTCCCTGACCGTGTTAATGTCGGACATATTAATCTTAGGGTGAGGCGTTTTGTTTCTCGTCCTCTTCAGTGCTTCTCATGTTATGGGTACAGTCACGGCAAAAGTACGTATAAGGAAGCTTCTCGATGTGGTAATTGCTCTGTACATATTGAGTAGCATTGCAATGCGGTAGCTTATTTTTTTCATTGCCTCGGTAGCACCCGCTGTGAACTCCTGTACCGTCAGAAGTACGGTACAAGTGCGACATCCTATGCTTCATTGGCCGCTCGTGAGTCTGCCGGTCCGAAGACAACGCCTACTGCTACCTCTCGCTCTGTTGGGGCGTGTGGTCCTGTTCATCTGGCTAACAGATTTGCCGTATTGTCCAATGACTCGGTTGAGTCATCTCTTACAAGTGACGAAAACAATACGGACTCGACCAAACAAACCCATGTAGTAGATGTCCATTTGCCACCTGTATCGCCTAAGCCTTTGAAGGGCCTGACCAAGCGGCACCGCGGCTCTGCGGAGTCTATAGATTTAGCTCAGCCTTAACAATCTAAGGTTTCTCCCGGTGCGCGTGACCGTGAGTCCTCCAGGGACCGCTCTGCAATGGTAGCTCCAGTTGTTTCTGCTCAGCCTCCTGTGACGCTCCCCGTCTCAGATCGAGCTTCTTGAGATGAGGACGGTCTTGGCATGAAGACGTCCGATGATGTTGTCACAGCCGTCCCTCGTGGACCCACTCTATCAGTCCATTCTGACCCTCGTCTTCCGATGACCGGTAGGAGTGATGATGGTTCGCATCACTCACCGGTAGACCGAAAGGCTGCGGTCCAACGACCCGGTACATCTCAACTCCCGGTGTCTTCTCGTCGGTTGATTATTTCTAGTCAGGTGAGCCACGGGCAGCCTATTCAAAAGTCTCACCCGTCCACTGCACCTAAATAGTCATCTTCAAGCTTCTACAGTGGAACTGTAGAGGCCTTCGCGCCTCGTGGGGGGAACTCCGACCTTTATTGTCTGAGTTCTCTCCAGCCTGCGTAACTTTACAAGAGACTATGCTAGGTGATAGTATTTAATCTAGTCCTCCTGGCTATCGTGCCTTTTTTAGCACTCCTTTCCTTGACCAGGCCACCACGGTGGCACAGCTATCCTAGTCCGTCAAGACATACCTATTGTCCCCTTACAACTCAACTCTCCCCTTCAGGTGGTTGCTGTTAAGGTTTTTATGGGACGATCCTACACTATTTGCACTTTATATCTCCCTCCTCGGGTTCCTGTCTCCAGAGGTGAGCTTTACGGCCTGGTGCATCAGCTGACTCCGCTTTTCCTCTTGTTGGGAGATTTTAATGGCCGTCACCCATTGTGGGATGAAAGTGCTAGTAATCCTCGTGGGGTTTTAATTGGTTCTTTTATTGAGGATGAGGGATTGGAGATTTTAAATTCTGGGGATGTCACACATTTCCATAATCCTACTGGGACTTTTACAGCTATCGATCTTTCTATTTGTACATCTAATTATTTCCTTGATTTTAATTGGCGGGTCCTACCGGATTTACACGGTAGTTACCACATTCCGATTTTATTGGAATCTGTGAACTCTGAGCCACAGTCCAGGCCTCCATGCTGGGTTTTAGACAAGGCAGATAGGTCTCAATTCACAGACCTTAGCTCTTTTATCCGTCCGTTGGCTGACTTTTCTACTTGTGCTGAGTCTGTTGATTAGTTTGCCGATATTTTTATATTCAGCAGCGACTCAAACAATCCCTAGGATGTCCGGTCACTTTACTAAGCGTCCCCTTCCTTGGTGGAACGCAGCATGCACTAAAGCTGTGCAAGAGAAACGGGCGGCTTTCTCTCGTCTCCGGCTACATCGTGGGGACCCGTAGTGCCTGGAAGCTTTTCGGCGCTGCCGAGCTCGGGCCCGACGCGTTGTGAAAGAGGCACAGAGAGCCTCTTGGAAAGCTTATGTGTCTTCCATTAATGCCCACACCCCTCTTACGGTCCGCCGAATTGCTGGGAAGTATTCAGCTCCAATAGACGCCTCTCATGCGTGGAGGCGACTCGATATCTTGGCCTTTTGTTTGACAACCGTCTCACCTGGGTTCCCCATTTCTGTTCTCTTAAGGTGTCTTGTCGGGAGGCATTATCCCTTCTTCGGGTTTTATGTCACACCTTTTGGGGGTGCAGACAGGGACACTTTGCTGCTGCTTCACCGTACACTAGTCCTTCCAAAGCTGGATTTCGGTTGTGAGATCTACTCCTCTGCAACGGATGCACGACTACGCACGCTTGATTCCGTGCATCATGCAGGTGTCCGCTTGGCTACGGGTGCATTTCGGACATCTCCAATACCTAGCCTACTAGTGGATACTGGTTTCTGGCCGCTCGACCTACGGTGCCAGTCTTCGATGCTCCGGTGTTGGTTTTGCACCCACCGTCTTCCTGATTTTGTCCCCTGTCTGTCAATGTTGCGGGACTCGCGCTCGCAGGCGTATGTCACTCGACCGAGTCTCCCTAAACCTTTTGGCCTTCGAGTTGCAAATCTCATGGCGGAGTTATCTATCGACCCCACTCCTGTGTACTCTTTCCGGCTCCCACGAGTTGGTTATTGGCTGCTTCCTGTTACCTCATTATGCCCTCCTGCCATGGATGGGAAGAAGGATTTTCTGCCAGCTCTGTCCCACACATGGTTTTTAGAACACTTTTTTATGCATTCTGATGATATCCCTGTTTTTACTAATGGTTCCAAATCCGACGCAGGCGTTGGGTTTAGTGTGGTTTTCCCCTCTTTTTATCGGTGTGGCAGCCTTCCTTTAGTGGCATCCGTCTTTACTGCGGAGCTGTCTGCCATAGTCCTAGCTTTACAGATTATTTTTACTATACCGGTTTCGTCTTTTACAATTTTTAGTGACTGTCGCAGTGCTCTTACTTCTCTCTCTTGCACTATATCCTTTAACCTTTTGGTTTTATCAGCCCTGAAGTGGCTATATCTTCTAACACAACGAGGATATCGTGTTGTGTTCTGTTGAGTCCCTGGTCACGTTGGTGTTCAAGGGAATGAACACGCAGACCGCCTCGCTAAAGAGGCAGCAAGTCGCGCTCCATCTCCTTCCCCTGTTCCGTTTCGAGATGTATTTCATGCAATTCGAATGGCGATTGCAGCAATTTGGCAAAGGAGATGACTAACGGGGGTCGCAACCTCGAAAATGGGAGAGATCACTACATACACCCATGTCCGGGATCGCCGTGCAAAGACTTTATTGACGCTACTTCGTATAGGTCACACGTACCTTACACAAAGGTACCTCCTGACCAGGGACCCTCAACCTTACTGTGATGACTGCTTGGTGCCGCTTACCATGCGGCACCTATTGATAAGAGTGCCTAGGTTTGATTGAGTTACGACACCGCTACCTCTACCGCTGTCGCGGTAGATATCGGTGTCTATTTGAGATATATCTCAAAGGTCCTTGGACCAGAATGCCTGGCCCAAGGCCATGACGTTTTTAAATTTTGGGGAGAAGCTGGCCTTCTCCCAAAGCTGTGAATTTTATTTCATTTTATTATATGTATTTTAATGTTTTATGTATTTTACTGTAGTTTTTTTTTTTTATAGTTACCATTACTTTTATCGTTTTTACTTGCTTTTAGTTGTTTTACGATTTGTTTTAAACCCTTTTTGTTTTAATTAATAGTTTGATGCGGCGCCATATGACCTCCGCTGTTGTGGCTCCTACATCTAATCCCCCATACCGTCTTCCTGATTCCGTCCCTTGTCTGGCATTATTGCGGGACCCTCAGCCTTACTGTGAGGACTGCTTGGTGCCGTTCACCGTGCGGCACCTGTTGGTAGAGTGCCCTGATTTGTATGAGTTAAGACACCGCTATCTCTACCGCTGTCGCGGTAGAGATAGCGGTGTCTATTATATCTCAAAGATCCTAGGACCAGAGTGTCTGGCCCAGGGCCATGACGTTTTTAGGTTTTTGCGAAAAGCGGGCCTTCTCCCAAAGCTGTGAATTTTATTTTATTTTATTTCATATTATTTTTTCATTTAGTTTTAGTTTTATACTTTTGTTTTAGTTTTTTCCCTTTTACTGTATAGTTTTTTTTAATTACTTTTAATTCGTTTTTATATATACACACGTTAGTTTGATCTCATTTCTTGTAGCGACGCCATATGACCGTCGTTGTTTGAAGGAAAAGAGTCGTCTTCAGAGGAGAGGCTTTGATGTCACCTTGTGTTATGAAACCAAAGGAAACGTTCATTGAGGTTACAGCTGAGTTACTGAAGAGTTCACAATACCTTTTGTTCTAGTGTCTGAAATTTTACTGTCTGCTGTCTCCTCTCGTTCTCTATCTTGCCTCTTCTCTTTTTCCTACTTTTATATAGGCACTAGTAAGCGATAATGGCAACAATATAGAGAGGTTTGTTTCAACCAAGGAATGCTACCACGTAACTCTAACAAAACATAAAAAAAAAAAAAAAAACTTGATAAATATCTATATAGCTTATAAGTTTCCGTTAACCAAAGGTATAACAACATCATGATAAAGTACATAGCTACACTTTATAAAATAATTCAACACTAAGGACTAATACAACCTAACGTAGAGTATTGGTTAATGGGAGAAAATATGTAGAGAACTTAAGTACGTTATAAAGCATTTGGTGAGTCCTAAAACGCCGTTGTTTTTCACGAGACCAACCTAGAAAAGTCCATTCTCGTCTAACCGCCACGACAAGGGAACCCAGCAGGTACAAGTCTTCTCATGACGAGAGAGGCCTAGTGTGATCTGCCTGCTCCTGGGTTGGGTAGCTCTGCTACCCAACCCAGGCGAGATCAAGACGGGTGAGGTGACGAGGGAGGCGGCTTGTCGGGGCTTGCCTGAAAGCAGCGATCGACGGGATAGGGAAGGGCCGAAACGCGTTGCACACACACACACACACACACACACACACACACACACACACACACATTCTCTTCTCTCTCTCTCTCTTTCTCTCTCTCTCATTCCAAAACCCTTTAAATCTCCATGACAGATGCAGCACCGGGTCGCCTAACCTTTGACCCTTCCATCCATTATTTTTGAGATAGGGAAAGAGGCCGAACATGTTTAGGCCTTCTGGCTTCTGCTCGTTGCAACTTTGTTTCATTTAACTTGTTATTCACAATCTCGTTTTATGATTAAATTTACAAGATTTTTTGTGGTCGTTCTTTATAAAGCTTACATGTTTATCTAACTTCATCCCTATTTAACCAAGACTAAAATATTTTTTAATTAGTAACTGATTATTTTTTAACGATCTTGAAATTCTGTCAAGCTTTATTTTCTAATCTGTGTATCCTCTCACCGATAGTAGATAGAACGTCATCATTTTCATCCAGATCACGATCGCCTGGGGCTGCAGTTAATAGTGACGGCTGCTCGCTACCGTATGAGTACAACGATTGTAACTCCTCTGATGCATTGGTCAGCTTTCTGCATAGCCATCGCTCCGGGTGAACCAGCTACCATTTACTTCAATGGAGAGAAGGCAAAGGTGAGGAAAGGGATAAGGGTATCAAACAAATTAATAACATTTTGGATCTAGTGTAACATGGGTAACTGTGTGTGTGTGTGTGTGTGTGTGTGTGTGAGAGAGAGAGAGAGAGAGAGAGAGAGAGAGAGAGAGAGAGAGAGAGAGAGAGAGAGAGAGAGAGAGAGAGAGAGACACTATAGTATAAATACATCGTAACCTCAAAAGAAATAGAAAAGCAAACATTAGGTGTGTGAAGTTCGTCGTGGTCTGTGGCTCACCTACAGCATGTCGGTTGCCAGTGTTTGCTGAGTGCCATGCGCGGGCGCGAGGCAGCGAGGGGACTAACCAGCAGACAGAGGTTGTGGTAGGATTGTTTCAGAGATTGGTGCAAGGCGTTCATTGTGTACACCGGACAGTGCCGGCAGTGCCTTGCCCGCCGTGCACTCTGTCATTCCCTTATGCTTCTTTGTCACTCTTTTCTGTAATTGTTTGCATTCCTTAATTCGGATGGAATTTCTTCATTCATATAAATTTTTACAGAGAATAAATGTAGTTAAGATTGTAGAAGGTTACCACTTTAATGATGATGATGATGATGATGATGATGATGATTAATAATAATAATAATATTAATAATAATGATAATAATAATGATAATAATAATGACAATGATGACAATTATGATACTGGTAATGACGATGATAAAGCAATAAACCAAAAGAACACAGGTCAGCGAATGTAGGGAAAGGTGAGGTAAGACGGACCACTTAACAAAGTATTGAGTCTAGAAACCACATTTATATGATTTTTGGTGGTTTGTGGGTTTGTGGTGGTGCTTTGGGATGTTATCTTCCAAGTCCACACCCGGGTCACGGTTTTTGAAGGAGAACAATGAAACACGAGAATTTACAAAATAATAATTTCTAATGGGCAAAAAATAAAACGATGGGGCAAGACGGAACCCCTGAGGTCTATCTTACCCCGCAAACTGAACATGAAGAAACAAATCCTTATATGTATAAAGCAGAGATTAAAACTCTTGCTCCTCATCATTGTATCCTTTCACATTGCTCATCGGCCAAATTTATTGGTATAAATCAAACGAACAAACAAACAAAAAAAAAAAAAAAAAAAAAAACTCTCCCTCATCATCATCTCTTCCTGCACAACTACATGACATACTGTAAATAACACAAAGCATCTTCCTCAGCATCGTCACCATCTATCCCTACACTTTACTCATGAGCCCAGGTTTTGCAGTTAGCACAAAAACCCACCCTTCCCTCTCATGGCATTCATCTTACCCCATTAGTAAATATTCAACTGTGGAAACGTTTACCAGAGTATCTATGTATACTATGTCAATTTCTGGCATCTATATATCATGTATACACTCATGGTCATGTATAACATAAGTACTAAATCATTATAATAATTATTTCAATATAAAACAAGCAGTGTCTTACCTTGTGCGTATAACATCAGCACTGCATAAAATGATAATTTTTTTCCTTTTGAAGCGCAAGGGAAACTTAGCGTGCCTGCTGGCAGTGATGACGTCATTTTTGGGCGACGTGAAGGACATCTAGGAGTTAAATTTTGAAACTCGGCCTTTATACTTGAATTTTGAAAAGGGAATCCGTCTTACCCCATGAGTCCATCTTACCTCATCTTTCCCTACTCTTTTCTGTTTTGTCTTCTGGTTTTGTAGACTAATCAGTCATTTTATCAATTAATAGTTTTTTCTTTTGTAGCGAGAAGCAGTTTATGACGTTCAATTCACTTCTCTGCACGTGTCTCACACTTTGACTATAGTTTGCTTTATGAAAAGCTCGGAGACATTGCAGACTGGTAAACTGTGGAACTCCTTGCCTGCTTATGTATTTCCATCTTCCTAAGAATTGACTTCTAAGAGGGAGGTTTCAAGATAATTGTCCCAGACTTTTGGCTAAATCTATTAGAACTTTAAGGGAACTAGCAATCAAGTGAGTGATTTCTTAGATTAGTTTTGTTGCCCTTGGCCAGCTTCCCTTCTTGCATAAAGAAAAAATATTGTTCCAAACCGTTTTTACAAACCTAAACAAATAAATAAGACTTTAATAACAAGAGAGAGAGAGAGAGAGAGAGAGAGAGAGAGAGAGAGAGAGAGAGAGAGAGAGAGAGAATTTGATTTAATCAATTTATAGCGCACAAGGAGTCAGTCCAATAATTTTAATTTTAGCACAATCACAAAGAGCAGATGTAACACACACACACACACACACACACACACACACACACACACACACATACATGAGAGAGAGAGAGAGAGAGAGAGAGAGAGAGAGAGAGAGAGAGAGAGAGAGAGAGAGAGAGAGAGAGAGAGAGAGAGAGAGAGAGAGAGAGAGAGAGAGAGAGAGAGAGAGTTATTGATATTATAATGAAGAATGTTATTTAAGAAACAAACTGTAACCGTCAGAACGCAACAAACACGTTTGGTAACGACAAGGACAAGACTCGGGCTTCGAGGAACACAGTGCTGATGGACACCGATGGCACCATTGTGCTGGGCCAGGACCAGGATGCCCCGGCAGACGTCTATGACGCCGCGGAATCCTTAAGGTGTGTATGAGTGAGTATTCGTGTATGACGCATTGAAGTCCTCAAAGTGTGTCCCAGTAACAATAAGTAATATTTATAACTCCAGCTATCAAAAATGTCAATGAAAGGAGCACGAACGATATAGTTAGTTATACAATTAACATTAGTTTCATATATAGTCTATAAACACTCTTAAGATGTATTTAAGTTGTGATAAATCTCCCCTAGAAGGAAATTATAGAACACACACACACACACACACACACACACACACACACGCAATTTTGTTAACTACCACAGCTCCTTTTAACCACCAATTGCTTTTATTATTATCAACATTATGGCAGCACAATTGACAACGTAGTCCCAAGGAAGCTGCTGTTGATCTTTCTCCTTCCCTCCGCAGTGGATCTGTCACGGACATGAACGTGTGGTCTCGACGGCTACGCGGAGACGAAATGGCGGCGATCTCTGGCTGTCTCACCAGAGGGAAGGGCGACGTCCTAGACTGGGACAATTCCGAATTTGAGATTGGTTTAGACTGTTCTATAGTGTGTGCACATGCGCCTCTTTCATTAGACTAGATCCTACTTGTTCATTATGTGTGTGTGTGTGTGTGTGTGTGTGTGTGTGTGTGTGTGTGTGTGTGTGTGTGTGTGTGTGTGTGTGTGTGTGTGTGTGTGTGTGTGTGTGTGTTGAGACTAAATATTTGCTGAAACAGAGGAGTAGCTCTTTCGGCCGACGTGGGCGAGTTCACTTTCAACTTGGAACTCTGTAGGAAAATATTAATGTTTTGAGTATTTTATTAATACGTGTTCATCTAAATTGTTCTTGATTAAACCGGTCAAACCTAACCACATGATATTTTGGACATTAACGAGAAGAGATAAAAAAAAAAAATTACATTGATTTGCTTTTGAGTAAGAGCTCGTCTTTCATAACTTTTTTGGTTCAAGGAATATATCAGTGAAAAGCTATTATCTCCTCCAATAAAGCTCTCTACTCCAACACGCCATTCTCTCAGACTTGAAACGCAAAACAATATACGCCACGTAAACAGTGCTGAGCAGTCAGGATTAAGTAGTTAATCCATTCCACAGCTGAGGGTGGATGTCAGGTGTCGGCTTCAGTGCATTGTTTTTGGGACAAACCTCAATAGGTTGAATCTTAATGTTAGAATTTGCGAATAGAAATTCCTCCTGAATCGCTCTTTGAAAAAAAAAAAAAAGTAGAACTATTTCAAAGCTTTTTTTTTTTTTTTGTACGGTAAGGCCTATAGCGCCTGTAGGCAGACTTGAAGAGTGTATGGGAAGCGCTGTTCAGCTTCCGCCCATTAGTGGCGCAGGCAATTTTATTTATAGTGGTACCCATATTAGGGACCATATCACCACCCAAGCTCATCTCGAGTGTAACCACCTAGAACCTGGGTATTATGGTGATATGTAGGTAACTTTAAACCACTCCACAAATGGCAAAGGATGGATGGATGGATGGATTTAAATTTCATGGCTCTGCAACAACAAAGGTCATATGGCGCCGCTATTATAAATTGACTGCCACTAACGTGTATCTAAAACACTAAGTAAAAGTAATCAAAAACAATACAAGTAAAAAGGTAAGAACTAAAAAAAACTATAAAATATATAAAACGTTAAAATACATAGAATAAAATTAAATAAAATTCACAGCTTTGGGAAAAGGCCTGCTTCTCCCAAAAACCTTAAAATGTCATGGCCCTGGGCCAGGCACTCTGGTCCAAGGACCTATGAGATATAATAGACACCGCTATCTCTACCGCGAACGCGAGTCCCGCAATATTGACAGACAAGGGACAGAATCGGGAAGACGGTGAGTGCGAAACCAACACCGGAGCATCGAAGACTGGCGCCGGAGGTCGAGCGGCCAAAAACTAGCATCCACTAGAAGGCTAGGTATTGGAGATGTCCGAAAGGCACCCGTAGCCAAGCGGACCCCAGCATGATGCACGGGGTCAAACGTGCGTAGTCGTGCATCCGTAGCGGATGAGTAGATCTCAGAGCCGTATTCCAGCTTCGGAAGTATGAGTGTACGGTAAAGCAGCAGCAACGTGGCCCTGTCCGCACCCCAAGAGGTTTGACTTAAAACCCAAAGAAGGGATAGTGCCGTCCTGCAGGACGCTTTAAGAGAACGGAAATGGGGAACCCAAGTAAGACGGTTGTCAAACAATAGGCCAAGATATCGAGTGGCCTCCACACATGAGATGCGTCTATTGGCTATACATAAATCGGGAACGCCACGATTACGACAAAAATGCATAGACACGGTCTTTGAGGTGGAGAAACGAAAACTATTTATATTGGCCCAACTGGACACTCGATTGATTGCCAGTTGGAGCTTTCGCTCAATCAGTGACATCCTAGCAGCAGCAAAAGAGATGCACAAGTCGTCCACATATAATGAGCTGTGAACGCCATCTGGGAGAGTATCAATAACACCATTTATGGCGACTGCGAATAATGTAACACTAAGAATACTTCCCTGTGGAACGCCATCATTTAAAGCAGTAGCCTCAGAGAGAACACTCCCTACTTGAACCCGTAAAAACTGTTGCATAAAAAGAGGATGGTGGCCACGAAGGCAAAAATTAAACAAATACTGTAAAATGACATGACACCAAGCCGTGTCGTAGGCTTTCTCCAGGTAAAAAAAAGACTGTTACTTGATGGTGGTGATTAGCGAAGGCTTCACAAATGGAAGACTCTAAGGATAAAAGAGCATAAGTAGTAGACCTTATCTTACGGAAACCATACTGTACCGCTGACAAGTACTTCCCCCTCTCCAAAGTAACACATGAGTCTTACATTTACCATCTTATCTAGTACTTTACAAATACAATACATCAAAAACATAAGACGGTATTTCGTAGCCTGGGGATGATCTTTCCCAGGCTTCGGAAATGGGAGAACCACTGCCACAGCCCAAGAAGATTGAAAGTCACCGGTATGCCAAATCATATTATAAAGATTTAATAAAAGTTAAAAGCACGGTCAGACATGTGACGCAAAAAGGCATAAGGAATATCGTCTGGACCAGGAGAAGAGTCATGACACTGGGACAAAGCAGTCCGCAACTCGGAGGCAGAGAAGGGACATTATAAGACTCCTCCAGAGGAAGAAAAATTTATGCCGAGAGATTCCATTCTCTGGCGGTGACGTGCGCCGGGGCTGCAGGATGCTTCCCGGAAACACTGGCAAAGTGCTCTGTGAAGAGATCGGCGACAGTCCTAGGGTCTGCCACCGTTCGCCCAGAAGACAACAAAACTGGTGGGGAAGGAGCAGAATACTTCCCAGCAATTCGGCGGACTTTGGTAAAGACATCCGTAAGAGGGGTGCGGGCATTAATGGAAGATACATAAGCTTTCCAAGAGGCTCTTTGTGCCTCTTTCAAAACGCGGCGGGCCCGAGCTCGACAGCGCCGAAAAGCTTCCAGGCACTGCGGGTCCCCACGATGTCGCCGGAGACGAGAGAAAGCTGCCCGTTTGTCTTTCACAGCTTAGTGCATGCTGCGTTCCACCAAGGAACGGGACGCTTAGTAAAGCGACCGGACGTCCTAGGGATTGTCTGAAGTGCTACTGAACGTATAAAATCGGTAAAATAATCAACAGCCTCAGCACAAGTAGAAAAGTCAGCCAACGGACGGATAAAAGAGCTAAGGTCTGTGAATCGAGGCCAATCTGCCTTGTCTAAAACCCAGCGTGGGGGCCGGGACTGTGGCTCAGAGTTCACAGATTCTAATAAAATCGGAAAGTGGTCACTACCGTGCAAATCCGGTAGGACCCGCCAATTAAAATCAAGGAAAGAATTAGATTTACACAAAGAAAGATCGATAGCGGTAAAAGTCCCAGTAGGACTGTGGAAATGTATAACATCCCAGAATTTAAAACCTCAATCCTCATCCTCAATAAAAGAACCGATTAAAACCCCACGAGGATTACTAGCACCTTCATCCCACAATGGGTGACGGCCGTTAAAATCTCCCAACAAAGAAAGGCGGAGTCAGCTGACGCACCAGGCCGTCAAGCTCACCCCTGGAGACAGGAAGCCGAGGAGGAGATATAAACTGCAAATAGTGTAGGATCGTCCCATAAAACCTTAACAGCAACCACCTGAAGGGAGAGTTGAGTTGCAAGGGGACAACAGGTATGTCTTGACGGACTAGAATAGCTGTGCCACCGTGGTGGCCCTGGTCAGGAAAGGAGTGCTAAAAAGGCACGATAGCCAGGAGGACTAGAATATGTATTATCACCTAGCATAGTCTCTTGTAAAGCTACACAGGCTAGAGAGAACTCCGACAATAAAGCTAGGAGTTCCCCCCACGAGGCGCAAAGGCCTCTACAGTTCCACTGTAGGAGCTTGAAGATGACTATTTGGGTGCAGTGGACGGGCGAGCCTTTTGAGGCTGCCCGTGACTGACCTGACTAGAAATAATCAAACGACGAGAAGACACCGGGAGTTGATATGTGCCGGGTCATTGGACAGCAGCCTTTCGGCTTATCGGTGGGTGATGCGAACCATCATCACTTCTACCGGTCCTCGGAGGACGAGGATCAGGCAGGACTGCACTTTCCGATACAGTGGGTCCACGAGGGACGGCTGTGACAATATCATCGGACATCTCCATGCTAAGACCATCCTCATCACAAGAAGCCCGATCTGAGACGGAGGGCGTCACAGAAGTCTGGACAGAAACAACTGGAGCTACCATTGCAGAGCAGTCCCTGGAGGACTCACGGTCACCGGGAGAAACCTTAGATTGTTAGGCTGAGCTAAATCAATCGACTCCGCAGAGCCGCGGTGCCGTTTGGTCAGGCCCTTCAAAGGCTTAGGAGATACAGGTGGCAAATGGACATCTACTATATGGATGACTTTGGTCAAGTCCGTATTATTCTCGTCACTTCTTAGAGATGACTCAACCGAGTCATCGGACAAAAGGGCAAACCTATTTGCCAAATGAACAGAACCACCCGTCCCAACAGAGCGAGATGTAGCAGGAGTTGTCTTTGGACCGGCAGACTCAGCTGAAGAGCGAGCGGCCAATGAAGCGAAGGATGTCGCACCAGTACCGGCCTTCTGGCGGTACAGGAGTTCACAGCAGGCGCTACCTAGGCTGATGAACTGAGTGTTAGCAAGCTGTAGAATATCCTGCTCCAGGCGATACCTAGGACATTGCTTGGAACGTGCCTGGTGAGCATCACGGCAATGAAAACAGTAAGCTGCAGCATTGCAATGCTCCTCAGAGTGTGAATCTAGTGCAGAGCAATTACCACATAGAGAAGCCTCCTTGCAGGAGCTTTTACCATGACCATACAAATAACATGAGAAACACTGAAGAGGGCGAGAAATAAAACGCCTCACCCTAAGGTTGATGCGACCGATATGAACACGGTCTGGGAGTGTGGAACCAAAAAAGATGAGAAGGACCATGTTGGAGTTCCTCATCTTAGTCATTTTTTGCACTGAGGTAGGACACATTGCTAGTTATTTCCTCCTCTGGAAATTCATAAAGGTCTTGACTATAAACACAACCTTTGCTATAATTAAAGATGGATGAGCCTTAACAGTCTCAAACATGCTGTCAGAAGGGCATGGGAGATGTTGCAACATCCTCGCTTGTGTAATATCTTTAGCTCGCAATATTTCTTGAGGTTTCCTTCAGGAATAGTGCCAATTTCTTTGGCAAGATACCGGGAGGCATGAATGAAGTTTCCACGCCCATTTCTATAGTACGCCACAAACCAACGAGGAGGCGGGATCTGGCGGACCTCGGGAACTGAATTATCTAAATAATTTTCAAAAACATTTGGGATGTAATCAATGTCACTGTCTTAAATAATACGTGACTGGAAAAATTCAGTTTTAAAGCCAGGGCCGGCAAGGGGCAGAGATGCTACATGTTCATAAGCCAAACGGGCTTCGTCACATGATAGAAAAGTCACATAGGAGCGGTTAGATGGAAAATTCTTATCATAAACAAATCGAATGCGAAGAACCGTGCCATACACCTTGAGAAGTGAGTGCAAGGCGTGATAAGAAAATGATGGGTTAACATTTACCATCACAAGGGAGTCATATGCAGCAGAAATACGTCCCTCAGAAGAACTCCCAGAACAGGAGACTGCTGCGGGAGGCTCTTGTGGAGGGGAATCCTCCTTCCCACTCAGACCTGAAGATGACGTCTCGCGGGCCAGGTCAGCCACCTCACGAGAACCTGACAGTTTTTTGTGTTTCACCATATATATAAAGTTACACAAAAATGGCTCCAGGGCAAGGAAACCACCTACTGGGAATACAATGGGAGGGAGCGCTGGCTGCCGTGGACGGGGTACCTCGTCTCCATGCGGACCAGTCGTTTTAAAAAAGGCCCACATGATACGAATGTTTGTCCACGACAGAGCTGAGACCTCCTTCCCAAAGCATCCCAGCCTGGACACCCAACCATCCAGCACAGGACGGCCCTTATTGGGCGATCCCTCCAGCGGGTTGCTCCACTGGTCCACTGGCAGCCTACGTAGGAACCATTTAGTCTGGCCCCGCACTGGCGACCGTACTAGCATGGGTAGCCCTCTCCCCCTCGAAAGGGCAGAGCAGGGGCCTAAGCCCCCTCTAGCCTATCTCGCCAGGTCACAGGGGCACGCAAGCCCCCACCACGACAAGGCGGTTCCCATCTGGGGGGGAAATGGCAAAGTGTTTTAACCCGTACAGCCTCAGAGACGTACGAGATACGTCGGCTACTCTGAGCGAACCGGGCGTCAGAGACGTATGAGATACGTCGGCGAGCTTTCTCGTGTTTTCGGAGGTATTGCATCCTCAAAACCTACCATTATACTGCCATCATGCACTGTAGACATAGCTCATGCTGCCTCCTCGTCCCTGCTAACATGAATGCTTCCTGTATTTATTTATTACAATTTTGAACTTTAGCAGTTTCTGCTGCCTTCAGCTAGGTGTAGCGGGAAACTGACGCCTCAACTCCGCTAATATGAACAAAGCGTAATTTCCATTACTTACTCTTACCATTTCAGTTGTTTTTGGTAACTGTGATATTGTGGTAGTGAAAACTTTGTATGACATAAATAAGAATTTTCCAATCGCTTTCTTTTAAGGAAAAACAAGTACATATTACTCGGAAAATATTTGCACCGTGAAAGGCAATACTCCCTCGCGATATCTCGTGTCCATTTTCATCCACAAGCACTCCCAAACAGCAAAAAATGACATGTTGTTTTTCTTTCAACTCAGGAACGAAATTATGCATGTGTCCAACTCGGGGATCGGACTGGTGAGAAACGAGGAAGCGAATAAACTAGTCACATAAGGCTTTGCTAAGTCGCTAACCTTAGCGCAAAATATCTCGCACCAATTAATACCACTTCCAGTTAGTTCTGGGAGGAATGACTGTCTTTTTCATTTGTTTCACATTATTTAAGACTGGTTTAGCAAAAAAAAAAAAAATCCATGATGTGGCCAGCACTGGCGAAATCACAAAGTCTCAGGTCTGCTGACGCTGTACGGGTTAAGGTTGTACATGGTGGGATTCGAACCTACGCGTGGACGTCTGTCCGATCCCACGCTCACCACCTTATCCACGATACCACCGCCTGAATGAGAAACTTTTGATTTGGTTTTTTTTTCCATACAGCAAGAACAGTGTAAAATCAAATAGATTTTGCGATTGATTTTGTATAGCTGACAAATGTTCTCTCTCTCTCTCTCTCTCTCTCGCTCTCTCTCTCTCTCTCTCTCTCTCTCTCTCTCTCTTTATATATATATATATATATATATATATATATATATATATATATATATATATATATATATATATATATATATATATATATATATATATATATATATATATATATATATATATATATATATATATATATATATATATATATATATATATATATATATATATATATATATATATATATATATATATATATATATATATATATATATATATATATATATATATATATATATATATATATATATATATATATATATATATATATATATATATATATATATATATATATATATATATATATATATATATATATATATATATATATATATATATATATATATATATATATATATATATATATATATATATATATATATATATATATATATATATATATATATATATATATATATATATATATATATATATATATATATATATATATATATATATATATATATATATATATATATATATATATATATATATATATATATATATATATATATATATATATATATATATATATATATATATATATATATATATATATATATATATATATATATATATATATATATATATATATATATATATATATATATATATATATATATATATATATATATATATATATATATATATATATATATATATATATATATATATATATATATATATATATATATATATATATATATATATATATATATATATATATATATATATATATATATATATATATATATATATATATATATATATATATATATATATATATATATATATATATATATATATATATATATATATATATATATATATATATATATATATATATATATATATATATATATATATATATATATATATATATATATATATATATATATATATATATATATATATATATATATATATATATATATATATATATATATATATATATATATATATATATATATATATATATATATATATATATATATATGTATATATATATATATATATATATATATATATATATATATATATATATATATATATATATATATATATATATATATATATATATATATATATATATATATATATATATATATATATATATATATATATATATATATATATATATATATATATATATATATATATATATATATATATATATATATATATATATATATATATATATATATATATATATATATATATATATATATATATATATATATATATATATATATATATATATATATATATATATATATATATATATATATATATATATATATATATATATATATATATATATATATATATATATATATATATATATATATATATATATATATATATATATATATATATATATATATATATATATATATATATATATATATATATATATGATTCACTTTTGTATTGAATGAAACATGTGGCAACACATATCACTATATTCACTAGTCTGAGATGGACTTGATCGAGACGTGCGACGTGGTGCCTCGGCCTTACTTCATGTTTCCCAGTCAGCTGCAGTTCAACACAGCAGTTGGACTCTGCAGAGCGTTTGGAGGCGAAGTGGCAACACCAAAGAACTTGGAGGAGCAAATGGTATGTTGTCTTCTATGATGCAAATTTTTGCTAAGGTGTTACATACGTTGCATTGAATATAAATTCTTGTTTTTGTTTATCAGGTGGGAAAAAGAAAATAATTTTTTTTTCACCCAGTATAATAATCTTGGAAAGTCTGATTTTTTTTCTTATTATAATATAATATATATACGTGTTGCAAACTTTTATAATTACATTATTATTTTTTAGCAATGAAACTTTTTCATGCACATTGTCATGTCATACCCTATAGCTTTGATTTCCTGCCTTTCTAAAGCCTTTGAGTCTATCCTTAATAGGAAGATAATGAGGCATCTATCAGCTCACAACCTTCTCTCTGATTGCCAGTATGGTTTCCGTAAAGGCAGATCTACTGGTGATCTTCTTACTTTCCTAACTGAATCTTGGTCATCCTCTTTTAGGGACTTCGGTGAAACCTTTGCTGTCGGCCTTGACATATCGAAAGCCTTCGATAGAGTCTGGCACAAATCTTTAATTTCTAAACTACCCTCCTACGGATTCTATCCTTCTCTCTGTACCTTCATCTCCAGTTTCCTTTCCGATCGTTCTATTGCTGCTGTAGTAGACGGTCACTGTTCTTCCCTAAAACTATCAACAGTGGTGTTCCACAGGGTTCTGTCCTATCACCCACTCTCTTTCTATTATTCATCAATGATCTCCTAAATCTGACTCAATGCCCTATCCACTCCTATGCTGATGATACCACCTGCATTATTCAACAGCGTTCAACAGACGCCCAACCCAACAACAATTAAATGACTCAAGGCGAGATGCTATAGGACGCCTAACTTCTGATCTTTCACTTGTTTCTGATTGGGGCAGAGAAAACCTGGTTTTGTTCAATGCCTCAAAAACTCAATTTCTACAACTATCTACTCGACATAACCTTCCAGACAACTATCCTCTCTTCTTCAATAACACTCAACTTCCCTCTCCTCTACATTAAACACACTCGGTCTATCCTTCACTAAAAATCTAAACTGGAAATTTCACATCTCTACTCTTGCTAAATCAGCTTCCAAGAAGTTAGGTGTCCTATGGCGTCTTCGTCCATTTTCTCTCCCTCCCAGCTGCTTGCTCTGTACAAGGGCCTTATCCGCCCGTGTATGGAGTATGGCTCTCATGTCTGGGGATCCACACACACAGCTTTACTAAACAAGGTGGAATCTAAAGCTTTTCGTCTTATCAACTCTTCTCCTCTAACTGACTGTCTTGATTCTTTAAGTCACCGCCGCAATGTTGCATCTTTATCTGTCTTCTACCGCTGTTTTCATGCTGTCTGCTCTTCTGAACTTGCTAACTGCATGCCTTCCCCCTCCTGCGGCCTCGCTGCACAAGACTCTCTACTTCTTCTCATCCCTATTCTGTCCATCTTCCTAATGCAAGAGTTAACCAGTATCTTCACTCCTTCATTCCCTACACTGGTAAACTCTGGAACTCTCTACCTGTGTCTGTATTTCCACCTGCCTATGACTTAAACTCTTTCAAAAGAGGAGTGTCAAGACACCTCTTACATTAACTGGACCCTCCTTTTAGATTTTTTTGTTTTTTCTCTTTCTACTTTCCTCTTAACAGGGCCTGGCAACCAGCGGGATTTTTTTTTTCCAACACTTTGTTTGCCCTTGGCCAGTGCCCTTGTAATGTAAAAAAAAAAAAAAAAAAAAAATACCTTTTTATTAATGATTTGGTGAGATGCCCATAAAGACTGGCCGCTGCAGTGCAAAATGATTAGTAAAATTAAATACGGAATCTAGGAAGTTAAGTGCATTTACGAATTATTACTAAAGAAATGTTGACTACATTGTCAAAGACTTAAGATCTTGGTTTCCTCATACGTGTTATATAAGGACATAAGGCAATAAAGGAGGTTGAATAAAACCAGAATCCATTTGGCTTACAAGTAGCAGTGTTGTATATAAATACGAGTATAATGCACATCAAGCACCCGGTCTTTGCGTATGTTATGCAGCTTGCACGTCCATCCTTTATGTTATCATATTTATCACTTTTAAGTCAAATGCATGTCACTCTCAATATTGAACGACAAACCAAGATGTTCAGTTAGTCGAAACACAACAATAGATCCAAAGAAACGTCCACCTCTGATTGTGTTGACTTTGCATGCAGGTTGTGTATTCCCTGGCAGAGAAAAGCAAGGACGAATGTTCTCGTGAGGGAGACCCGCTCACCTGGCTGGGCCTGCAGAGAGACATCACTGATGACACTTGGCACTACCTTCACTCACAACAAAATGTACGTAGGTGTATACACACGCATATATATATATATATATATATATATATATATATATATATATATATATATATATATATATATATATATATATATATATATATATATATATATATATATATATATATATATATATATATATATATATATATATATATATATATATATATATATATATATATATATATATATATATATATATATATATATATATATACAATTTTGCAGGTAACATTTTTCAACTGGGCGGCAGGACAGCCAGATGGGGAGGAAGAAGAGATCTGCGCCGTATTAAAAGGACATCCTTTTCAGGTAAGGTTCAGTGAAAACTCGTGACCTTCATTGGTTGTTTTTGTCTCTGTATCAGGGAAGAACCTAATGCATGCTTATAGAAATATCAACATAAACACTATTATTCTTTCTAGCATTAATTAAATTAATCCATGACCTAAGAACACTTCTCATGTATTTAAGTATATTTATCGATTTACCTTTTTATCATGTCGGAGACTTTTTCCTCACCAATACAATTGTGTTGTCACTTTGTCCTCTGTGTCGTTGGGTTCCTCTCATCACAATATGTATCTTGTCCCTACGCTTCTCAGGACCTTCCAAAGCAGAGGCAACTCTTGAGTTTTGCCTTGGCTGATATCCCCCAGATGGTAACCGCCTTGTCGTGGTGGGGGGGCTTGCGTGCCCCTGTGACCTGGTGAGCTTGGCTAGAGAGGGCTTAAGCCCCTGCTCTGCCCTTTCGAGGGGGAGAGGGCTACCCATGCTAGTAAGGTCGCCAGTGAGGGGCCAGACTAAATGGTTCCTACGCAGGCTGCCAGTGGACCAGCAGAGCCACCCGCTGGAGGGATCGCCCAATAAGGGCCGTCCTGTGCTGGATGGTTGGGTGTCCAGGCTGGGATGCTTTGGGACGGGGGATCTCAGCTCAGTCGTGGACAAACATTCGTATCATGTGGGGCCTTTTTTTAAAACGACTGGTCCGCATGGGGACGAGGTACCCCGTCCACTGCAGCCAGCGCTCCCTCCCATTGTAGTCCCAGTAGGTGGTTTCCCTTGCCCCTGAAGCCAATCTTTTGTGTAACTGTTTTTTTTATGGGAAAACACAAAAAACTTTCAGGTTCTCATGAGGTGGCTGACCTGGCCCACGAGACGTCATCTTCAGGTCTGAGTAAAGTGGAGGATTCTCCTCCACAAGGGCCTCCCACAGCAGTCTCCTGTTCTGGAAGTTCTTCTGAGGGATATCTTTGGCCTTTTGTTTGACAACCGTCTCACCTGGGTTCCCCATTTCCGTTCTCTTAAGGTGTCTTGTCGGCAGGCATTATCCCTTCTTCGGGTTTTATGTCACACCTCTTGGGGTGCGGACAGGGACACTTTGCTGCTGCTTCACCGTACACTAATCCTTCCAAAGCTGGAATACGGTTGTGAGAACTACTCCTCTGCAACGGATGCGCGAGTACGCACGCTTGATTCCGTGCACCATGCAGGGGTCCCCTTGGCTACGGGTGCATTTCGGACATCTCCAATACCTAGCCTCTAGCCATAGCGTAGGGGCCAAACCCCAAAGAAAGCACATGGCCTTCTGACAAGATGCCTTACCAAAACCAAGATGACCCCTTCCCCAGGCGAGACGGCTGTCAACTACAAGACCAAGACCACGAGTTGTCTCCGCACATGTGATGCGACTGTTGGAGAAATGTAGATCAGGATCCTCATAAACACCACGGAGTCGAACGATTGGCTGTGTTGGGAGACCACCAGGATAGGTGGATGAATAGCGCGCACACACACACACACACACACACACACACACACACACACACACACCGTGAAGGCAAGTGTGACACACACACACACACACACTTGCCTTCACGGTGTGCAGACGTGCCTGTTACTTGCTCCATACTTCTCACCTTGATTTTCAAGATGGATTCTTCCGTTCTGATGACTTTACTTGCCTCCCAGGACCAAGCTTATCGTGGTGCTCTGGAGATATTTATGCGGCAAGTTGAGGACAAAGTGCAAGTTCTCCAGTCAACTGTGCAAGAATTGACTCGTAGCCTGGAGTTCACTCAGCAGGATGTTGACGATCTGAACCGGAAAGTGAACCAGCAACATAGTGAGTTGATAGACAAAGACCACGCCATTGAAGATCTTCAAGAGAAGCTGAAGGCTAGTGATGAGGTCCATATCAAAGATCTGTATGACAGATGTAACTATCAGGAAAATTATAATCGTCGAAATAATCTTCAATTCATCGGCGTTGACGAGTGCCAAGGACATGAAACCTGGGAACAGTCAGCATCCCTGGTGTCGAAGCTGCTCGAAGAAAAGCTTCAACTACCTAACATCCAGTTGGAACGAGCACACCGAATAGGACAACGAGGTGACCGCCCACGCCCCATTGTGGCTCGATTCACCAGGTTCTGTGATCGAGAAGCTGTCCTGAGGAATGTCACCAGGTTGAAAGGCACAAGGATATTTGTGAATGAGGACTTGTGCCCTGCCTCTCACAGTATCCGGAAAGCACAACTCCCCACTCTAAAGCAAACACGGAGTGAAGGGAAAATTGCATATTTCCGCCATACAAAGCTAATCATAAAGGAGAAGCCTGCTTCGAATCAAGCCAACGAATCCTTCAGGCGAAGCGGACTCGGAACTACAGAAGCCGGCGGAGCCGTTGTCCCTTCCTCAGTCGAAGAGACGGTAACGGTAGCATCTGGTTCTCCTGGGCTGACCAGCAGAACTACTTCCCGCCGTGACAGTGCTTCTGTGACGACGTCTCCTGATGGTGCTGCGGAGTTGGTGGCAGTGACTTCCAAGCGTAACAGTGTGATCAGTGACAAGGAACGCAGTAATGACGCTGGTGTTCCTTCGGCGTTGCCTCCTGATATCGGCGGCAGCGACGACGACACACGACGCTCTTGCAGGGAGCGTAAGAAGAAATAGATAAGTAAACAGTAATTTGGTATGTTACTAAGTATATCAATGTATCTGACGATTATTGGTATTTCTTTAAATTTTAACTTAGTAGTTAATTTTACCATTAATGATTTTGTAGCCGCTGATGCTTCTGCAACTTCTATTGCTTCTTGTGTTATGTTTGCTGTTCTATATTTATTACTATCTTATGGCTACTATTGCTATACATATAACTATAATTATTATTATTATCACTATCATTATTATTGCTTTTGTTATTATTATTATTATTATTATTATTATTATTATTATTGCGCACAATATTACTGTTGCTATTATTACTATTGCTCTTATCATTATTGCTCTTATTATTATCATTAATATTTCTACTATTGTTTAACGTCGTTGCAATTGCAGTTATTGTACATGTACTCTACCAACCATTCTGGTTTAGCTACCACTACTTCTACTCTACTCGCATTACTACTAATATACTACTACGATCGCTATTACTACAGTACTACTACCACTTTTATTTACTATTACTATTACTGCAATACTATCACTACTATCATTACACTATTACTACAACCATTACACTACTATCACAACTACACTTCTATAACCACTACTGCTCTACTACTATTACTACTACTACTCTACTACTATCAACTACCACTACTTTACTAATACCATCACTACATTACTATTACTAATATTATCACTCCTACACTAATACTACTACACTACTACTATTATATTACTACTACTACTACCACTACTCCTATTACTGCTGCTGCTGATGCCATTACTACCACTGTTATTACTACTATTACTGCTATTACTACTATTACTGCTGTTACTATTACTACTGTTATTACTACTACCACTGTTATTACTACTACCACTGTTATTACTACTACCACTGTTACTACTACTACTACACTACTGCTACTAGTACATTATTGCTGCTGCTACTACAACTACTGCTACTATGCTACGACTGCTGCCATCACTACTGCTACCACTTCTACTACTACTACTACTACTACTATTATCATCATTTACTATTGCTACCACAAAACTTATACTAATACCATTAACACTACCACTATGACTATTACCTATACAAATACTACCACTACTATTACTGCTACCACTACTCAACTATTGCTAATACTACCATTATTACTACTACTAAATGGTGTTGAATGAACCCACTTTACATGAACTTACGGATTTTGATACTGATGTAGATGAGATAAATACAACAGTGACCTACATGTTACTAATCTTTACACAAAATTTAGAAATACAAATGTAATACGTTCTAAATATATTGAATTATTTAGTTACTCTTCTAAATGCAATGATGTAACTACTTTATTGACTTTGAACATACGATCAATTCCCAACAATTTTAATCCTTTGTTGATAGTTTTATGCAGTGTTGCTACGAAATATAACATCCTAGGCCTAACTGAAATTAGACTTGAACCTCATCTGTCTTCGTTGTACCAGTTGCCAGGCTACAGCTTGTTTACGAATTGTAGGAACACACACGGTGGTGGGGTTGCCATGTATATCTCTGACTGTTATAAGTATACACGTCTTAATGAATATTCAAAAGTAGAAACCTTTATTGAATGTATTGCGGTACAAACTGAAATCATGGGTAAGAAATCACTATTGTGTGTTTATAGGCCTCCTAGTGGTAACATTAATTTATTTATAGATAATCTAACTGAAATTTTATCTTTAGCACATGAGAAAAAATTCAATGGTTTTTATATTTTTGGAGACTTTAATCTGGATTTACTGAACTGTAGGGATGCTCACGTCCAAGATTTCTGTAATTTGTTGTATTCTTTTGCACTTTTTCCATTGACCACTAGAGCAACTAGGATAACGGACTCCACATTTTATTGTTCAGTCAGATATCTCAAACCATTATCGCATATTCTCCCAATTCAAACAAGAAGTAGCAAAGAGTGATCCAAAATATATAAATAAGAGAGTTCTAAGTGATATAGCAGTAAATAATTTTCATCATGAACTTGATCAAATAACCTGGGATATTATATTTACCTTGCAATGTCCAGATGAAGCATTTACTATGTTTTTCAAGGCATTTGATACAGTTTTCCAAAGGCATTTTCCATTAAAACAAATACGTGCAAACAAAAAACAAAATACAAGTCCATATATTACACCTGCCTTAACTAAAAGCATAAAGGAGAAAAACCGTTTAGCTCGTCTAGCAAACAAATGGCCAATGACCTACAAAGAAATATACAAAAGATATAGAAACAACTTAACTAAAGTCTTAAGAGTATCGAAGAATCAATATTATAAGAATATGCTGCAAGATAATCAAGGTAATCCCAAGACTTATTGGAAAACCATTAATTCCCTCGTAGGCAGAACCAACCACTCACAGACCTCTACCATTCCATTAAAGCTAGTTGTGATCTCGTTGAATGTTTCCCTTTGTGTCTCACAACTCAAGGGGGTAGTCACAGCCTACCCTCTAAAGACAGCTCTCGTTCTTCACACAAAACTACATGCACTTACCACACATACACCCTTCACTCCAAATCAAAATTTAAAAGAAAAATGGGACCCAAAATAAACATCGCCTCGGAGTCCCCCTCTGGGGAGGGGACCAAAAATGTTCCCAGGTCGGACACCTCTCCTGTTGAAGACCACAAATGCCTTGACACCTCCCTCAACTTTTTCTACATTAACTTCTGCAACATTCGCGGTCTTAGATCTAATTTTCAATCTGTGGAACACAACCTCTCCTCTACTAAACCTCATCTTCTTTTCCTCACCGAAACACAGCTGTCTGAGGCAACTGACAGTAACCCCTTCTCTGTTCCCTCCTACTTTCTCTATTCTCATTTTCATTCCAAAGCTGGATGTTGCGTCTATGTACGCAATGACTTAACTTGGTCTCGTGCCCACGCTCTTGAGTCTTCCGAATTTTCCACCATCTGGCTACGACTTAACAGTCACTCTCAAACTAAATTCATCTGTGCTGTTTATCTCTCCCCTAACTCTTCTGACTATAGTAATTTCTTCGATTCTGTCCCTCTACCCTGTTGCTGAGATTTCCATTCCTGGAGATTTCAATGTTCACCACCAGTTTTGGCTTTCCTCTCCCTTCACTGACCACCCAGGTGAACTAGCCTTCAACTTTGCTATCCTCCATGACCTAGAGCAACTGGTGCAGCACCCTACTCGTATTCCTGACCGTCTTGGAGACACGCCCAACATTCTTGATCTCTTTCTCACCTCTAACCCTTCTGCTTATGCTGTCACCCTTTCATCTCCGTTGGGCTCCTCCGATCACAATCTCATTTCTGTATCTTGTCCTATTTTTCCAATCCCTCCGCAGGATCCCCCAAAGCGAAGGTGCCTCTGGCGTTTTGCCTCTGCCAGTTGGGGGGACCTGAGGAGGTATTATGCTGATTTTCCTGGAATGATTATTGCTTCCGTGTCAGAGACCCATCTCTTTGTGCTGAACGCATAACAGAGGTGTTAGTATCTGGCATGGAGGCGTACATTCCTCATTCTTTTCTCAACCTAAACCTTCTAAACCTTGGTTTAACTCAGCCTGTTCTCGTGCTATACATGATAGAGAGGTTGCCCACAAAAGGTACTTGAGCCTTCCATCTCCTGAATCTCATGCACTTTATATCTCTGCCCGGAATCATGCCAAGTCTGTTCTTCAACTTGCCAAACACTCTTTCATAAATAGGAAATGTCAAAATCTTTCAAACTCAAACTCTCCTCGTGACTTCTGGCATCTAGCCAAAACATCTCAAATAACTTCACTTCTTCATCTTTCCTCCTTTATTTCATCCTGATGGCACCACTGCCATCTCTTCTGTCTCTAAAGCTGAACTCTTTTCTCAAACCTTTGCTCACAACTCCACCTTGGACGATTCTGGGCTTGTCCTCCCTCTCCTCCTCCCTCTGACTATTTCATGTCTACAATCAAAATTCTTCGTAATGATGTTTTCCATGCCCTTGCTGGCCTAAACCCTCGGAAGGCTTATGGACCTGATGGGGTCCCTCCTATTGTTCTCAAAAACTGTGCTTCTGTGCTTGCACCTTGCCTGGCCAAACTCTTCCAACTTTGTCTATCGACTTCTACCTTTCCTTCCTGCTGGAAGTTCGCCTACATTCAGCCTGTTCCTAAAAGGGTGACCGTTCTAACCCCTCAAACTACCGTCCTATAGCTTTAATCTCTTGCTTGTCTAAAGTTTTTGAATCTATCCTGAATAGGAAGATTCTCAAACATCTGTCACTTCACAATCTTCTGTCTGATCGCCAGTATGGCTTCCGTCAAGGTCGCTCTACTGGTGATCTGGCTTTCCTTACTGAGTCTTGGTCATCCTCTTTTAGAGATTTCGGTGAAACTTTTGCTGTTGCGTTAGACATATCAAAAGCTTTTGATAGAGTCTGGCATAAAGCTTTGATTTCAAAACTGCCCTCTTACGGCTTCTATCCTTCTCTCTGCAACTTTATCATGTTTCCTTTCCGACCGCTCTATTGCTGCTGTGGTAGACGGCTACTGTTCTTCTCCTAAACCTATTAATAGTGGTGTTCCTCAGGGTTCTGTCCTGTCACCCACTCTCTTTCTATTATTCATTAATGACCTTCTTAACCAAACTTCTTGCCCTATCCACTCCTACGCTGATGATACCAGCCTACATCTTTCCACGTTCTTTCAGAGACGTCCAACCCTTCAGGAAATTAACAGATCACGCTGGGACGGAACGGAACGCCTGAATTCCGATCCTTCTAAAATTTCCGATTGGGGCAAAGAAAATCTAGTAGTTTTCAATGCCTCAAAAACTCAATTCCTCCATCTATCAACTCGACACAACCTTCCAGACAACTATCCCTCTTCTTCAATGACACTCAACTGTCTTCCTCTTCCACAATGAATATCCTCGGTCTGTCCTTTGCTCATAATCTTAACTGGAAACTTCACATCTCATCTCTTGCTAAAACAGCTTCTATGAAGTTAGGTGTTCTGAGGCGTCTCCGCCAGTTTTTCTCGCCCTCCAACTGCTTACTCTGTATAAGGGCCTTATCCGTCCCTGTATGGAGTACTCTTCGCATGTTTGGGGGGGTTCCAGTCACACAGCTTTGCTTGATAGGGTGGAATCGAAAGCTCTTCGTCTCATCAACTCCTCCTCTGACTAACTGTCTTCAGTCTCTTTCTCACCGCCGAAATGTTGCATCCCTTTCTATATTTTATCGCTATTTTCATGGTAACTGTTCTACTGATCTTGCTAACTGCATGCCTCCCCTCCTCCTGCGGCCACGCTGCACAAGGCTTTCTTCTTCCTCTCATCCCTATTCTGTCCAACTCTAATGCAAGAGTTAACCAGTACGCTCAATCATTCATCCCTTTCACTGGTAAACTGGAACTCCCTCCCTGCATCTGTATTTCCAAATTCCTACAACTTGTCTTCTTTTAAGAGGGAGGTATCAAGGCATTTGCTCCCCTAATTCTGGCTGACGGTTTTGGCACTTTTTCTACTCTTTGGAGAGCCAGCGCTCAAGTGGGCTTTTTTCTAACTTTCTTTTTTTTGCCCTTGGCTGGCCCTCTTCCCTACGTAAAAAAAAAAAATATATATCCCTTGACCTACAGCCTGTTGACATCCCTACTGCTTTCAATGAACATTTCATAAACCTTGGTAACATTGATTCAAATCCTGTAGACCATACTTATACTCAATATCTGAAGGATTCACCAGTATTTTCTATGTACATGTCCCCTACGGAAGTCACTGAAGTAACCAGATACTTAAAAACTTTAAATTCCAACTCTGCTGGGTATGATGAGATTCCACCAAAAATATTAAAACTTGTAGCTACCTCCATCGCCCTTCCAATAACATACATAATCAATCTTTCCCTAAAAAAGGCCATCTTTCCTGACCACTTAAAAATCGCTAAAGTAATTCCCATACACAAATCTGGTGACAAAACTTGTATAAATAACTATCGTATAAATAATTATCGCCCTATCTCGATCCTCTCTGCATTTAACAAAGTATTTGAAAAACATCATTAGTACACGTTTGATAAATTATCTTGAAAAAAAAAAACTTATTAACCAAATATGAACAGGGCTTTCGAGCTAACCACTCCACTGAAACTGCCCTATTGCACTTTGTTAATAACATATATAAATTTTTAGAAGAAAAACTGTATGTAGTAGGAGTTTTTATTGATTTATCTAAAGTTTTTGAAAGATTCCTTAAACCATGACATATTATTACATAAATTGAGACACATAGGAATAAGAGGAAAGCCATTACATTTCTTTAAGACCTATCTTTGTAGTCGTTCACAAGCAGTCTTTTGTAACAGTAGCTCCTCTCACAAAAAATCATGTACTTAGGGGTGTTCCTCAGGGGTCTGTGTTAGGACCAATTCTGTTTCTAATATATATCAATGATATAGTTAATGTGAGCTCAAAATTTAAATTTATAATGTACGCTGATGACACTACACTCATACTTGCAGACAAAAATATAAATTTCTTGCATTCTACTTTAACCGTTTGAATTAAACTCTGTTCATGATTGGGTTAAATCTAACAAGCTGAAAATTAACATTTCAAAAACGAATTACATGTTTTTTCAAAATCGCTCTATTAAAAATATTTGTCCTCAGCTCTCTCTACAAGGAGAAACTCTATCCCAGGTTCCACACACTAAATTTCTCGTTGTATTCATCGACGAAAGTCTAAATTGGAAACATCACATAGATCGGGTATGCATAAAAGTTTCAAAAATTTGTGGAATATAATATAAAGTTAGATACAACCTGACCCTTGATGCACTTCTAAGTATACACTTTACTATCCTCACCTTACTTATTGTGTATCTGTCTGGGGAAGTACATGGCCATCTCATTTAATTTTAAATAAGTTAACAGCAGCACAGAAGAAAGTTATAAGATGTATTTCTTTTTTTGCATAAATATAATTCTGAAACCGCTGTTTTTTCCTCCATGAGGCTCCTTAATTTTGTATCGATACACAAATATTTTTCCTTGATATTAGTATATAAAATGATAAACAATTATAAAGACAATTAAATATTTAAGTCTGTCGATAACATTCATCAAACACGTAGTACCAATGTTAATTTGATATGTCCTCAATTCAGGACAACCTTATTCAAAAACAGTATTCTATGTTCTACCCCAAACCTTTACAATGCCATACCACCCGATAACAAAGTGCTTAATGTAACAAAAGTTAATGTATTTAAAGAGTAATTAGGGATTATCTACTCAGATTTCAGAATAGTTAGCACCGCCGTGACCTATGATACTTATTCAGCGATAGTTTCGTAACTACTATTATTATTGTTGTTATTATTATTAATTATTATTATTATTTTTATTTTTTGTTATTATTGTTATTATTTATCAATAATATTGTTATTATTTCAGCCCTGTCATTGCTTATTACAATCGAATATTGTTACGGTTATTATTATTATTATTATTATTATTATTATTATTATTATTATTATTATTATTTTACCATTATCATTGTCATTATTATCACTATTACAATTATCATTATTGTTGCCAATTACGTACAATGTACATGTATGTAGGTAAGTGTATGTGTGTATACATGTCATTATTATTATTATTAATTATTATTATTATTATAATTATAATTATCATTTATTATCACTACCATAATCATCACTATTGTTGCAATTTACATGTATACGTAGGTACGTGTATGTATGTGTATGTATGTATATGTGTATAAGTGTGTATATATGTGTATAGGTATGTATACATGTACGGGTATGTATGAATGGGTATGTATATATACAAGTGTGTATATATGTATGTGTAAGTGTGTATATATAGGTATGTGATTATGGATGGATGTAAGAGGGTAAGTGTGTGTATATGAGTATCATAAACATAGATGTTCGGTCTGTTAGGGAGCTACGGCTCGACAGACTGTTGCTGAAGTGATAGATTATTGTGTATTTCAAAAAAAATCTTTGTATTTGCTAAGAGCAATAAACTTTACTTAATTACTTACTTACTTACAATAGACATTGGGGTGGTGCACTATCCAGTTATCTGTTGCAAACACATTAGCAAGCACTGAGGATATTTATAGTGATGAATGGTAGTTTTGAATTATTTAGTATTATTACTACCAACTTGTGTGTGTGTGTGTGTGTGTGTGTGTGTGTGTGTGTGTGTGTGTGTGTATGATTTATTTTCATGTGTATACTCAATAGGGAGGATGGGCGGACCAGTCGTGCCGCAGGAGTTACAAGGTTTGCGTGCTGTGTGCTCTCGAAATGCCTGTTCTTCTAAGGTAAGTTTTCCTTTCTTTCATCAAAACTGACCATGTTTCTTACACACACACACACACGTGTATACACACACACACACACACACACACAAATGTGATGTCCAATATATATTCATTACTATCTCTTTCGTGATTTTCAAATTTATTTTCATATACTTAATTAATGACATTGAAATGAAAGTGCTTAATATTCGTTGTTTCCCTTTTGAATTCTTATTAAATAAGCCCAGACCTTAACTTTGATCAATATTCCATATTGCCGTTCATTTGCAACGGGTCATTGTTCCGGGCAGTTTTTTTTTTTTTTTATACTATGTGGACTTTTTCACGAGAATTTTTGGGCTAAAGGGGATACGTTTTTGAGGTACCTCCTTTCTCAAAGCCCACCCGCTAGGAAACCGTTGCCCCGAGTGAGGAAGCCCGACCTATACTCGGACAATGGGCAGGATTCGAACCCGTGCGCTTGGAGACCCCTCGGACCCCAAAGCATACATGGTTCCACTGTACCACGGCGGCTTCTTTATTGATTTTAGATCCTACTATGGACTTCATCAATGTGTTTGGCAGTGAAATCATCTTCCATATCAATACACAATGGATGAGATAGGATCGGAGGAAAGGAAACGAGTGGAGAACCGTCAGAGTTATAATGTTGTAGTCAGTTTGCGAGGTTGCACGAGGCAGAATATGAATCATTTCATTAGCTGAGGCTGTACATTCAAGCTTTTTCCGTGTTTTTTTCATCTATTCTTGTTGCTCTTGACCGATGCTTCTTACACATCCACCAACACACAAACACACACACACACACACACACACACACACACACACACACACACACACACACACACACACACACACACACACACACACAAATGCGATGTCCAAGTTATATTTACTAATCTCTTTTGTGATTATCATATTTATTTTTTATTTTGTTATCAACGTTTATTCAATATTTGTTGTAATTATTTGCAGGTTCCGAGGAATATGTGACTCCACCTTGTATGACGACCGCTTCGTGATGACGGGAACACGGAATGGAAAGCCTTATTTCAGAGGTTACTACCGCTCCCACATCTATTACACTGACCGGCGCACGTGGCGTCTGGAAAACGTTATGGTGAGATCATTGTTATTTATCTATCAATCGACTAACCAGTCAATCATTTAGTCAAACTATTCTCTCTCTCTCTCTCTCTCTCTCTCTCTCTCTCTCTCTCTCTCTCTCTCTCTCTCTCTCTCTCTCTCTCTCTCTCTCTCTCTCTCTCTCTCTCTCTCTCTCTCTCTCTCTCTCTCTCGACCAACAATTGAATCTCGTCTTCTTATGATATCCCGTCACTCTTACATTTTCCCACTTCTAGGCAAACACAACCTTTGCTGAGATGGACGACGACGGTTCCTTGGACTTCCCCATCGGTCGTCATGTGTGGGAGTTTTCACATGGATTCTGTGGTCGCGAGAAGCTGGAAGAGCATTCCCTCACACTCTCGCAGTGCAATGAAAACGTGGAGTTCACTTGTGACGACGGAACCTGCATTCTGATGGAGGAGGTGAATAGTGACCTCACCCATAGGAAACAAGCGTGTGTGTGTGTGTGTGTGTGTGTGTGTGTGTTTGTTTGTTTGATATGCTGCAGTCTCTGACGAGACAGCCAGACGTTACCCTACGGAACGAGCTCAGAGCTCATTATTTCCGTGTGTGTGTGTGTGTGTGTGTGTGTGTGTGTGTGTGGTGAGTATGATATATTGTGGTCTCTTTATATTTGTTTATTTTTTTTTTTTTGTCTTATTCATTCATTTATTGACTTATCTATTGATATGTTTCGTTGCCTTCATCGTAATGCAAACAGGCATGCAGTTACCAAGATCAGCAGGGCAGTTCACATGAGAATAGGCTGAAGGCAATCGATTACTCGAGAAGGTTTGCTAAGATGAATGGCTTGTCATCCGAATCGGACCTAATTAATCCACCTATCTTTTTACTGATATCACTATTAATTCCACTATCCAAGTCGTTGATATATATTAAAAACTGGCCCTAAAACTGAGCCCTGTGGCACCCCACTAACTATTTCTCCTCTTTCGGAATTCGATCCATTAATTACTACCCTCTGTCTCCTGTCGTCTAACACGCTTTTATCCAGCCTTATATATATATATATATATATATATATATATATATATATATATATATATATATATATATATATATATATATATATATATATATGACCATTGAAGCCCTTTAACAGGTGTGTGACCGGCGAACGCAGTGTGATGATCGATCAGACGAAATAGATTGTTCAACAGTCGACCTACCACGAGGGTATCAGTCCACGCTGCCGCCCCCCAGCCCAACAGGCTCTGCTCTACCTGTGTATCTCAACATTAGTCTCAGGTAGGAAGGGATTTGCACGCTTCATCCCACTACGGACAAAGAATCACTAAGTTAAGGATTGGAAAAAATAAATAATTAAAAAAAAAAGTATGGCATTGATACACACACACACACACACACACACACACACACACACAATGGTAGTTAGTGTTCGTTAATGTTCGTTACCACATGATTCAATTAATCCTTACCATATTGATTATCAGACTGTATATATGTTTACTACAACAGTAGTAAAGTGACATTCAGTGAAATGATAAATAATTCTGCTACAAAACTCATTTCAGTACAGAATAACTTCAGTAAATACGTAGAATAAAAGATAGCATAAGATAACTACGCAGAAAACATGTGTATCTCTAGAATATAAAAAAACAAAAAATTACTGAAGGAGAAGTAGGCCTATACAGATGCCAGGGAGGTGAAGGTAATAGAAGCCGGAAGGTAGCTCATGTAGGAAGGACAAAAACTAATGATGAAACAGGAAAAAGAAAAAAAGAAAAACACCATCCATTACTTCCCCTCTCATTAAGTCTTCACTTGATTTTCACTTCCTTGCTTACATATATTACATCACTCTCTCCACGTTTTCCCATCCTCTCTCCGTCGTTTCTCAACACAGTCTCCTTCCTTCGTTACGCAATTCTTTCTTCCCTCTAACACCCAATGCGTTCCTTCCTCTCCATGTCACTTCTATCTTTCTCTTTCCTCTTCCCTCAGGCATTCCTCTATTGTCTGTCCAAGGTATACTAAATGGACAACAACGCAGTCTCTACTCTCATTCCATCGGTGCTCTCTCTCTCTCTCTCTCTCTCTCTCTGGTAATCTCTTTCGACGCTGATGCAGACGATAATATCCACCAGACTAATGCCCGTATCACACGGTCACATATACCCGCGACAGCGTGTCGCGCATCTGGAATATCGACGACCGCGTCGCAGAAAACGCCGATTTTCAGAGGACAGGGTCATCGGGAATGATCCAAGACCGTTGTCTATTTCCCGCGACTGGAAGACCGTCGTGGAAAGACTATAATGAACATACTCCACAAAAACACTGAATTATTCTTTATAATGCTTTACTTGGCATATATCATCAATATAATGGTGTAATTTTTCGTGATTTGCATACCCATCACTTATACGATATTTGTTAATTACCTACAGATAGTATCGGATTTTGTTTTGATTTGTTTACCACCACAAGTGCTGGACTGGCGGTCTGTTCGCATTGCCCTTGTGTCCCTCTCAGCAGTCTTCCCTCGCACTACCTCATATTTGTAATAATTATGGCTCCTTAGCCGTGGGGAAAAGAGATGGAGGTAGCCTTAATTGGTCTTATTAGAGAAGAGCCAGCCCTGTGGGACATCAGAGACAAGATGTATACAAAGAAGAGCCTCTTGCCTTCTTGCTAGCCATCTTCGCGTCCAAATCCTTGCCTTCCTTTTTCGTTTGTTCTGCTCTTGCAGTGCAATTGCATAAAGTCCAACAGCTAAGATAGCGTGGCCAACTGGGTCCATTGTGTTCAGTGGCGCTCCACCCGGGTTTGTTGTTGTGGTGGTGAAGGTCTCGGATAGAAGATCAACGCCGTGTGCTATGTTTCCTGCGATCTGATCGTCGAACATACTGGTCGCGCGACACGCTGTCGCGGGTATACGTGACCGTGTGATACGGGCATAACGCTATCCCTAACACGTTTGTATATCAGTAATTATTGATTTTTCTCTTCCAGATCCTTCGTGGAAATTGATGCAATAAACAACAAATTTGAAGTTGAGATAGTCGTTCGTATGCTGTGGAAAGACGAGCGGATCAGGTTTAAACATCTACGCAGCGATCGACAGCTCAACATTATTCTGCCGTCAGAGGTAACATAAGATCTGTCTGTCTGTCTGTCTGTCTGTCTGTCTGTCTGTCTGTCTGTCTGTCTGTCTGTCTGTCTGTCTGTCTGTCTGTCTGTCTGTCTGTCTGTCTGTCTGTCTGTCTGTCTGTCTGTCTGTCTGTCTGTCTCTCTCTCTCTCTCTCTCTCTCTCTCTCTCTCTCTCTCTCTCTCTCTCTCTCTCTCTCTCTCTCTCTCTCTCTCTCTCTCTCTCTCTCTCTCTCTCTATATATATATATATATATATATATATATATATATATATATATATATATATATGTGTGTGTGTGTGCAAGTAAGTTTATTGCCACATTTCATTTACATTTATACATTATTACGACCAAAGACTGGCCCTCGTAAATAGCTGCATCAATGTGACCAGCTTTCCCCAAACTGTCACCTCAACAGTCTGGTGCAGGACTCAAATACGAGAGGCTTCTGGAGTTCTGTTGAAAGGAAAGTACCCAAGACTCCCAACCCTGGCCGTGGACCAATATTCACGATATCGTAATATATCACAAAAAAGTTGGTCTACTGCATATCGTATATTTTTGGATATTCTGTTGTGTCATGCAGATATATTACAATAACTTAGTATTTTTAAACACTTATCTAAGGTATAAACTCTTTAATAGTAAAATTTACCATTGTAAACTTTTTTATGTAAGAGGAACAACCGGTTAAGGGCAACAAAAAATGTGATATAAAAAATTCCACCTTTAAATTTGAAAAGAAATGAGATTACTTACTTTGCTGGTATAAAAGTACTTCATATATATATATATATATATATATATATATATATATATATATATATATATATATATATATATATATATATATATATATATATATATATATATATATATCCAATTCTAAATCTTGAATGAAGAATGCATGTATACCATGCAGTCTTGTGTGAAGTAAGAGAGTTGTCTTTAGGGGGCAGGCTGTGACTGCCCCCTTGTGTTGTGAGACAAAGGGAAACGTTGAGGTAACAGCTGGCTTGATAGATTCACAGTACCCTCTAAGCCAATAAATACTATTAGACTCTGGTTTTGCATCTTTTTTTTTTTTTTTTTGTTTGTGTGTTTTTACAAGTTAAGACCATTTGTGTGAAAGTCTTTCACGTCAATGTTTTTGCTTATACTTATCGTGAGACCAGATGTAATGCTTTATTGTTTACAACTATTCTTTTCTTGTGGAAAACTCCTAAACAATTGAATTTGAACAATATTTAATATTTCATTAGTGTTACCTAACTCCAACACATCAGACCAGCATACTTGTGCAAAATCAAAGCCAAAAGATTGATTGCAGTCAATTTTCTTGTTAGCATACACGAGATGACTCTGTTCTGATAAATAAAACTTAAATTCATAAATTACAAGGAAATGATCACCGATTAGTCTTTGTCATGTAGTTGGTACAGTTTTCCTGAACACATTGTGTTGATATATGATCAGTTAAAGTACGAGTGGTATCGCTAATCCTTGTAGGTCTGTTGATAAGAGAGAAAAGAATAGCAAAACATTAAATTCATAAATTGAAGCAGATGTAACGTTAAACTTCATCAAGTCATTAATATTGCCTGGAGGATGCCTATTCACAGAAAAAGAAAGGAAAAAAAAAGGAAAAAGAAAAATGTAGCAGACAATGCACTCAACACCTGGACATTGAAGAGAGGGGCTAATAACTGACAGTTCATCTACATTTATTGGGCTTTGTTCATTGGAAATATGCATCGCTGAACCTCTGCCATAATCTGTTCCTGCACACGGTAAATAAGGAACAGCGTGGCAGCTCATACAAGTTGACGAGATCAAGTTTGGTCTCAGTAAAGAAAAACATCAACTCAACACTCGAACAGCGTGGCAGCTCATACAAGTTGACGAGATCAAGTCTGGTCTCAGTAAAGAAAAACATCAACTCAACACTCTAACACATTAATAAGGTGTCCAATATCCACAAACACATTTTCTTTTTTTTTTCTTTACGGTAAGGCTGCAGGCACTCTTGAAGAGTGTATGGGAAGCGCTGTTCAGCTTCTGCCCATTAGTAGCGCAGGCAATTTTATTTATAGTGGTATCCATAGTAGAGCCCATATCACCACCCAAGCTCATCTTGAGTGTAACCACCTAGAACCATGGTGACATGTAGGTAACCTTAAACCACTTGACAAATGGCAAAGTGTTTTCAGGCTGTACGTGGTGGGATTCGAACCTACGCGTGGACGTCTGCCCGATCCCATGCTCACCACCTTATCCACTACGCCACCGCCACCATCATGTTTTGTTCAGTGATGTAGTTATATTGCATAAGCATCATTTCCAGTAAAGATAAAGAATCCAAGAATATACATTCTGACGCAGGGGGGTTTTCGCAATCACAGAAACGGAAAAGGGTTAAATTATATCACAGATAACAGTAGATCTGGATTTGACACGAAAATTGCCGCGCTGCTGTAACGTACCCAAAGCCGGAGAACGGACCTTAAATTTCAAACCTCGAAATCTCAGCTCCTAGCCAACATGAATCTATGAAAATCACTGTGAAGCAAACTAACTGCATTTAATTCAATGCCTGAAAGCGATATCTAAATCCATACAACCGTGTCATTGTACCGCTCAGTTATACGATACAAACACGAGAATTTATATAGTACCAGAAGGATGTTTAAATACAAATTTAAGCTTCAGCTGTATTTCAAACACAAAATGCAAGTTTTGTATCACTTATAAATTACTTTACATGATTTTGGCTGTCCACTTGCTCATCTTTTCTTCACACCTGTGAGTTTACGCCTCTTGTCATCACACTGTGACCGTGTGTTACCCCCTGTGGCGACACCAAGTTTGCGCTTGGCGTGGACATTACTGTTGGTGTCTTACTATCCCACCCCTTATATATGTCACAGATGTTGCACTAGCGTACTCTATATAATTTCATGAACAAAAATGCAACCTTTTTTTTTTTTTTTTAGGAAGACTATTTACAAAGCCCGTAGGCGGGTTTTATTTATTTTTTTTTTTACATCATTAACGCAAAGAAATATATCGCAGTAGTTACTATCAGTCCCTGCCTAGGCATTGTTTCCTACCATTCTAGTCACTATTAATCATTCATCGGTTTGTTGCAGTCACGTTAGTAATCAGGTGAGTTTAACACTTAACAGCACTCCACAGTACACTTCCACGTCACAGTGATGTCAATAACATGTCACTGTTCTTCACCAGTGTCACTATCTTTTCCCAAACTGACTATCTATATGACACCAGATGTCATAACTGCAGTCACTGCCACCAGTTGCACGCGTCTCGGATTACGTCCCAGTTACAGCCTCTCACTCTACCATTTTGTGTGACCTCTCATTATATTGCACTGTAGTGTTTCACATTGTACGCCTCAACTAGCAGTTCTTCTCCACTGTACCACTGACTTATAGTAACTCCGCATACAACACCCAGTGTCACCCTATACACGTCATGGTTGGATACACCACTCATAATGTTAAATCTGTGTGCATTACATCACTCACGATGTTCACTCCTTATCCACCTCACTGTACTTCATTATTCACTGCACAGTGACATCACTAGCGACTGCATCACACATGCGCATAACATTTTCATGTGAGCCTCAACACAAGCTCTTCACACTTTCACTGTAAATCCATTATTAGACAAGACTCTTTCAACTTGCCACAAATATATACATATTAATAATAATAATAATAATAATAATAATAATGTTTCCTCCAGGTATAGGTCAGCCGAGCCTTAATTTGATGCACCTTACATCCTCCACAAATGCACACGCCTTCCCACTGCTGCGGTATTTAGTAATGATTAGTATTTCCTTAAGAAATGCTCTTTATACTGTATAAAACTTACAAAATTATAACTTTAACAGTCAGCTGCCGCGTACTACCAGTCGACCGCTTTGGATACGTTACTGCAATGGCGACGCGGCTCCACAGTCCCGTGTCTATTCCAGTTCTACTGTTATCTGATTCTATATATATATATATATATATATATATATATATATATATATATATATATATATATATTCTATATATATATATATATATATATATATATATATATATATATATATATATATATATATATATATATATATATATATATATATATATATATATATATTTATAGTTAGGTTTTTAGATAGAGTTAGGTTTTTAGATAGGGAACACTAAAAATTTTCCCTTTAGCTTATTAAGTGCTACATCATATGTAAAAATATTTTGTAACATACTCTTCAACTATGTATTGATTTGTGTAAATAAAAAAAAAAAAAAGTGAGTGAGTGAGTGAGTGAGTGAGTGAGTGAGTGAGTGAGTGTGTTACATTTTCTTTTCTCTTTCTTTTAGGCAAAGAATATTTGGGTACCTACAATAGATTTCCTGAACGCGGATAATAACCGTCAGACCATTGTGGATGAAGCAAGCAAGATTACAATTGAGAGGCTGGGAACTTCTCTTCCTGACGACATTGAGAAATCCAAGGAAGGTGCGTATGTGTTGCAAAAATCTCTCTCTCTCTCTCTCTCTCTCTCTCTCTCTAGGGAGGCGGTGGCGTAGTGGATAATGTGGTGAGCGTGGGATCGGGCAGACGTCCACGCGTATGTTCGAATCCCACCACGTACAGCCTGAAAACACTTTGCCATTTGTCGAGTGGTTTAAAGTTACCTACATATCACCATGATACCCAGGTTCTAAGTGGTTACACTCAAGATGAGCTTGGGCGGTGATATGGGCCCTAAATATGGGTACCATTATAAATAAAATTGCCTACAGGCGCTATAGGCCTTGACGTAAAAAAAAAAAAAATCACTAAAGACAGCTAATTCTCAGGGCTTATTTCAAGTCTTAAGTATTTTCAGTGAGGGAAGGGAAACATGGAAGCAATGTCAGAAAGCAAATAGATTTCTGATTTTTTTTTCAGGAAGTTTAATGAAGTGTTACGTATTGTAATAACAGAGCAGCATCGTGGAACATAAGATAGGTAACTTTAGCCCATAAATTCCCGTGAAAAGCCCACATGGTACAAATAAAAAGAAAAAAAATAATCTGAGCAGCTTAATGGACTGGCAAGAAGAAATATGTATTAAAAAGCAATATACTCGTAGTGTCGGAGTAGTCAGAGTAATAATGCAAGGACGTGTTTGGATAGCCATTGGTTTGCATCTTTAGAAAATCAATGCACTCCTGAAAAGTGCCTTAATATCGAAATAAGCCAATGTATAAATAGTCACTGTAATTCAGAGGACCATTAGGAATAATTTGGACAAGCACTTGTGATGAAATTATAACAACTGAACATGATCATATACTGAACCTTCGTGAGGCTCAGTCTCTTGTACTAGGCCTAAGTGAGGCTTAGGCCTATTAAGGAAAGGAAAGAAAGATGTAACAAATCCAAGGGGGGAAGGGATGAACACACAAAGCTTAACAAAATAGACCCTTTAATTCAATAACAACCCATCACAGTCATGTAACTTCCTACCTAGCCTACCTATAAGATGGGAGACCTATGGGGCGGGGGGGGAACTGTGGGTAACTCGGCTGTAGATGAGAGGGCGTGAGGGTGCGTGTGGTGGCGTCCCGAGAGGTAAAAATGGCGGCCCGTCCCTTGCGGCGTCCTGCTTCTCTCTCTCTGTCTCTGCCTGGTTGGGCCTGCTGTGCTGGAAGTGGTAGAGGGTTCACAGGGGCGGTGCTGTAATCATAAGGATTATCTCATGAGTTGCTCATATCAGACCACGTGGCGTATTGCAGCTCTTCCTGGAGATGGTTGGAGAGTGTACCTCGAGACGAGAGCGGGGTGATGTTCTGAGGGCGACGCCACCACGCTCCTCACCTTATAAGGCGGCAGCCATGATGACTGCACACGCAGCCACACGTCATCTCCCTTCTCCCCCTACAGGGACTCCCTATATAAGAATTCCTAGCTACACATATGAAGAGAAGATGAGGATTTGGACTAAATAAATATCCTAATAGTGGGTAATAATCCCAATCCAGTACTGCTACTCGGTACATGGCTTTTTCCTCAGGGAAAACAAATCCTCGTCTTCTCTTTTACAACAACAAAAAGTAACACACACATAACAATCCACGTAATCGCGATACACCACCGTGAGCACACATATGGTATTACTGCCCTTCGTTTCAACATTTCACACTCTATAACTTTCCACTTAGAGCGAGACCTTGACGTCTCTACCGGTCCGGCAGGACCTGACCTCCCAGTTGGTGTTGCGCCACCCACTTCCCATTAGTCCAGGCGTACAGGGGCGGAGTAGAGAGGCCGACGTAGTCCTCTCCAAGGCCTTATTCTGTGGGGACTGGATTCAGGAGGCCCCTCCTCCTGAACATTCCAGCCACCCCCAACAGTGGCGGTCTCCTTCCCCAGCAGCGGGTCTGATGTAGCTGTAAAAGAAGTATAGGGCAGTCACAAGATTCCAATGTCCCTAGGGGTCTATACACTTAGTATTCTTCTATAAATCTCCTCACTGGCCGTCTCTCACGAGTCGGTCTGGGCTCCTCTACCTCATTGTCTTCTTCCTCCTCATCGGAAGGCACTACAATTTCTTCCATGTCTACCACGTACCCTTCATCGGTTACATATTTTCTCACTCGGTCAGCTGCTCTATGGAGTATTTTGCCATTGAACACATTTTCCACTTCATATGACACTCCATCTAAATTCACCTTTTTAACCTTATACGGTCCAATCCACTTGAGACCAAGTTTTCTATCAGCTGACGAACCAAACTGTTCCTTTTATCCACACCAAATCATCTACCTCGACTCTTTGGTCCTTCCGGCCAATGTTCGCTCTAGCTAACCACTTCCTGCTATTTGCACGGGATGATTGTCTCACTGCCTCCAAGGCTGTATTAATGTCTATTTCATCGTCCACCTGGGGCAAAGTAGTTCCCACATAGCGAGGAGCATGGCGCCGGAAGAAAAGGAAATAGGGCTGTTCGCCAGTGGTCTCGTGTACGGCCGCATTAAGGATCTGCTGACACTGCGTGAGGCACTCGGACCACCTGTGCGGTTGTCCTTTCCCGAGAGACGCTAGCACTGACTTCATGGTTCGATGTAACCGTTCGGTGATAGAGTTCCCACATGGATGGTATGGGGTGGAAAACACCATCTCTATCCCATGCGTACGACAGAGTTCTGTCAACAATTGTGAGCGGAACTCGCACGCATTGTCAGCTAAGAGTACCTTCGGTACCCCATAGTCTCCCAAGTAACTCTTAATAACCCTAACTACCTCCTCAGCGTGTCTGGACCGTAACTTCACCAACTTTACAAATCTTGAAAAGTGATCTATGATGGTTAATACGTACTTATAACCTCCTCTGGCTGGAGTCATTTCAGTAATATCGATACTAATTCTTTCCAAAGGTTGATTTACAGGAGGCAATTCCTGGTATGTCTTTTGTAAAGCTGGTGCAGTTTTACATTGTTGACAAATTATACATTCTCTGATAAATTTCTTTATGTCTGATCTTTGATTTGGCCAGTAAAAATATTCTTCAGCTTTTAACATGGTTTTAGTTGTCCTAAATGTCCAGACTCTTTTCATGGGCCAATACAATAGCTTGTTTCTTTAGTGTCTGGGGTACAACCAATAAATATAGGATGGTTCCATCTTTCTTTTGTTTGGAGTAATATAACACTCCATCGTGAACAATAAACTGATTCAAAATGACAGGGGAGTATCTGGCACGTGGTATTCTTCCTCCTTCTAAATATTCCTTCATCTCTCTCCATCTAGGTTCTGCTATCTGAGCTTGAATGAATTCATCGGTGGTCAAACCTAGAAATGAATCTTGACCTACCACATTTACTACCTGAACAGGGCGACTCAGTTGGTCGGCCACTACATTCTTCCTGCCTGCTTTGTACTCTATTTTAAACTGAAAATCACGCATCTCCAGAATCCATCTGTTCATACGTGGAGATTTTGTTCGTTGGCGAAAAACTGAGACTAGTGGCTGATGGTCAGTTCGAATTAAAACTCGGACACCCCATAGATAATGGTGGAATTTTCTACAGGCTAGTACTACAGCTAACGCTTCCCGATCTGTTGTTGAATATCGAGTCTCCACTGGTCTAAGCTTCTTCGAAAAATATCCTATGACATTTGGTTCTTTCCCATGATACTGCATCAACACTGCCCCTACATGTGTGGCACTACTATCCGTCTCGAGGACAAACTCTCGATTGAGATCGGCTTTTCCTAGTACTGGAGAGTGTATTAGTTTCTCCTTCAGCGTTTCAAAAGCTTTCTGGCATTCACCTGTCCAATAGAACGGCGTTCCTTTCTTTGTGAGCTCGGTTAATGGGGCCAGTATCTTGGAGCAGTTTTCAATGTGTCTTCGATAGAACGACACCATTCCTATAAACCTACGGGTCTCTTTCACGTTAGTTGGAGGTTTCATCTGTTTTACGGCCTCCACATTACTTGGGTCTGGTTTATAGCCTTCTTTTGATACAATGTGCCCGAGGAACTTTACTTGTCTCTGCCCAATGCTACACTTGGATAAATTGAGTTTAATCCCTACAGACGCTAAGTGGCTGAATAATCTATCCAATCTGTGGATTAAGGTGGTATAATCTGTAGCATAAACAATTAAATCATCCAGGTAATTCTTAACCCAGTTTTCTTTAAGTAAGGGAGCTAATGCGTGGTTCATTTGTCGGGCAAATATCGCTGGGGAACAACTTAACCCAAAAGGTAAGCGTCTAAACCTATAAAGCGAGACACCGTCACTGAACGTCGTGAGATCTCTACTCGCCGAGTCCAGTGCTACCTGATAATACGCTTCACGCATATCTAAGGTGGCGTAATAATCATTGCCTGACACACTTTCTACTAGCTCGTCAAGTTTGGGTAAAGGATGAATATCCATGGTTAGTTGTTTGTTTACTTTTCGATAGTCAAGGCAGAGTCTTTTTTCTCCATTAGGCTTATTTACTAAAACTATCGGAGATAACCATGCTGCTGTGGAATTCTCAATTATTCCCTTACCTTCTAAATCATGTAGAATCCGCTGAATAGTTTCTCTCGCTTTCTCTGGGTATCGATAGAGTGGTGTACGACAGGGTGTTGGGTCGTCTACCTGAATGTGGGCTGGATCTGCTTGTATTAGTCCTAATTCACCAGGATGTACGATGAATAATTTTTGATGTTTCTGAATGAGCTGAAATAAACTAAGCTCTTGTTCTTTCTCTAGATGTGACCAGTCTCGCGAGTCGAGAATTACTTTGAGCTTTTCCCACCGGGTTTGGTTTGTGGGCACACAATCATTTTCTGGCCCGATGGCTTCACTTATTTTAGCGATGGTCAGGGGTGAGTCTTCTATCTCTATTTGTCCCTCGTCTATTATTTCATACTTTATCAGTAAGGTTCCTGGTCGTAACACTAACCTAACTTTGGTGTTATTAATGACGGAATGAAAACAGTGCGTGTTTCAGTCACTCGCATTATAGTTGGCAATCCATCTTGAACACAGGCATGTTTAGCCTCAATCATTATTACGGTATTAGGTTCCTCACTTACTTTTACTTCCACTAGGGTCGTTTCGTAACAGTCCACTAGTGTTTTGGTTGTTACTCTACCGAAGCGCTGGTTATGAGAGGAGACTGAGGTTTTTTTCTCACCATCCTTACTTTTCCATATGGTGTTTCCACGAATACTAAGGGATAAACAAGATTGTTCCAATGAATCCGCTTAGCTTGGTGATCTAGAGTGAGAGTTGACTGACCGATCGTGTTCATTCCCAACAATACGTGTGTTTTGAGATATTCATCGGGAACTACCGCTACTTGAGCAATGATGGGGTGGTTACTGTTACTGGCTATTGTTACATAAGCTTGGCCTAATACTCTGATCTGCTTACCGGTGATTCCTTGCAAAGGGGGAATAAACTAAAGGTGGGAGGGTAGCAAGGGGGACCGGCACAGCGCCAACTACCACCTAAAGGTAATTACTTGTGAGGGAGTGTGGGGGCCCCCGTGCTACCGCCGAACCACCATCAAAACATCATGGGGGAAAGGACGAACACCTAACTCTCACTGTTCCTCTTCCTCTTTCCTGTCGCTGTGACTCCATAATGGCCACTCGAAACATGAGGCAAAAATAAGAAAAAAAATAAACGGAGGAGAAACACCACTTCACTACTAAACAAGGGGGGGGGGAGCACTGATTACTCCAGTTTCTTCGGAGAGTTACGTGGGTCGATGTGCCTATATAAAACACATCTAAACCGCTGCCACCATCTATACTGAACCTTCGTGAGGCTCAGTCTCTTGTACTGGGCCTAAGTGAGGCTTCAGCCTATTAAGGAAAGGAAAGAAAGATGTAACAAATCCAAGGGGAAGGGATGAACACACAAAGCTTAACAAAATAGACCCTTTAATTCAATAACAACCCATCACAGTCATGTAACTTCCTACCTAGCCTACCTATAAGATGGGAGACCTATGGGGGGGGGGGAGAACCGTGGGGTAACTCAGCTGTAGATGAGAGGGCGTGAGGGTGCGTGTGGTGGCGTCCCGAGAGGTAAAAATGGCGGCCCGTCCCTCGCGGCGTCCTGCTTCTCTCTCTCTCTGTCTCTCTGCCAGTCTGCCTGGTTGGGCCTGCTGTGCTGGAAGTGGCAGAGGGTTCCACAGGGGCGGTGCTGTAATCATAAGGATTATCTCATGAGTTGCTCTTATCAGACCACGTGGCGTATTGCAGCTCTTCCTGAAGATGGCTGGAGAGTGTACCTCGAGACGAGAGCGGGGTGATGTTCTGAGGGTGACGGCCACCACGCTCCTCACCTTATAAGGCGGCAGCCATGATGACTGCGCACGCAGCCACACGTCATCTCCCTTCTCCCCCTACAGGGACTCCATATATAAGAATTTCTAGCTACACATATGAAGAGAAGAGGAGGATTTGGACTAAATAAATACCCTTATGGTGGTAATAATCCCAATCCAGTACTGCTACTCGGTACAATCACAAGAAAGAAGTCTTGCGTCTGAGGATTATTTCTTTATGGGGATACCTACAATAGGAGTTTACGTCATTTGGGGAAGCGGTGGCGTAGTGGATAAGGTGGTGAGCGTGGGATCGGGCAGACGTCCACGCGTAGGATCAAATCCCACCACGTACAGCTTTAAACACTGCCATTTGTCGAGTGGTTTAAAGTTACCTACAAGTCACCATGATACCCAGGTTCTAGGACCTAGAACCTGGGTATCATGGTGACTTGTAGGTAACTAGGTGGTTACACCCAAGATGAGCTTGGGTGGTGATATGGGCCCCCAATATGAGTACCAGTACAAATAAAATTGCCTGCACCACTAATGGGCGGAAGTTGAACACCACTTCCTACACACTCTTCAAGTGTGCCTACAGGCGCTATAAGCCTCGACGTAAAAAAAAAAAAAAAAAACGTAACACTTGGAATCTATCAGTTTTTCTTCCTAATTCTGCTTCAAAGTTTCCTTCTTCCTAATTCTGCTTCAAAGTTTACTTCTTCCTAATTCTGCTTCAAAGTTTACTTCTTCCTAATTCTGCTTCAAGAGGAAGCTACACGCTGCATTCTCACCTCAGATTAGCTAGACATGTATGTATGTACGAGTTACACGAACCTTCCAATTCACGGTTGTATACTCCTTTGAAAAAGAAAGTAACCTTTTTGAAAAAATAATGAATGTAGGACATGGAATTTTTATTGAAAATTAACTACATTCACTGAAATGGATTCAACGTCCTTGAGCAATGAATGTCTGTCCTTCAGCTCTGATAATAATCCCAGGCAGGAGTATGACCGATGGCCTCCTTGCTGCACCGCTGACCTCGCAACACCATTCAGTACTAGTTTCACCATTTATTCCATGTTACTTATATAAATGGAAATAATATATCCATAATCGTGACAAGGGAGCATCAAGCCACACACACACAGATAGTAACTTGTCCAAGCCTAGCTTTAAAAAATAGGAAGTTTTCAGAACTGGTGATTGTCACCAAGTGGCAGCACCAGACATGTCCCATTCTCACACACAGGAGCAATGCTAGACATAACTACAGCCTGAAGGGCGTGCGATGATATACGTAGGTGGAAGACAGAGGCAGTGGCAGAGGCACTGTCTGGGCTCAGTCTGACTGTAACTTTTACTCTTTTCTAGCGCAAATAATGATAGTTCATATTCTGTTAATCAATTAATATATGAATCAGATTCATTCTAATAACACTGCTCTATAATGATATATATATATATATATATATATATATATATATATATATATATATATATATATATATATATATATATATATATATATATATATATATATATACTTTTTTTATTTTAGCTCGGGTGTACGGAGGAAAGGACAATTACATACGCAACTCTAGGAAATATACGGTAGTGTTCTTGTGCAACTTTAATTTCTTTTACTACCCTTTCAACACCGACTACTGCTCCTTGATATTCCGGGTGAACAAGAACACGGAAACCTATGTAACCCTCGAGAAATACGGATCCGGTACTGTGTACGAGGTGAGTACGAGTGTAACTATTATATCTATACAATATAGCAGTCAATGTGCGGTGTTTGATAACATCACAATGTTGCATGTTATCATCTGATCACCAATACCATTTATGAACTTTCAGACACACACACACACACACACACACACACACACACACACACACACACACACACATGCGTAGTGTAGTGGTTAACACGCTCGACTCACAATCGAGAGGGCCGGGTTCAAGTCCCGGAATGCGGCGAGGCAAATGGGCAAACCTCTTAAGCACCTGTTCATCTAGCAGTAAATAGATACGGGATGTAACTCGAGGGGTTGTGGCCTCGCTTTCCCGGTGTGTGTTGTGTGTGATGTGGTCCTACCCGAAGTTCCGTCTATGAGCTCTGAGCTCGCTCCGTAATGGGAAAGACTGGCTGGGTGACCAGCAGGCGACCGAGGTGAATTACACACACACACACACACACACACACACACACACACACACACACACACACATCTCCAATCCCTCCTCAGAATCTCCCAAGCGGAGGTGCTTCTGGCGTTTTACCTCTGCCAGTTTGGTGGACCTGAGGAAATAGTATGCTGATTTTCCCTGGAATGGTTACTGTTTCCGTGTCAGAGACCAATCTCTTTGTGCTGAACACATAAAAGAGGTAATAGTGTCTGGCATGGAGGCGTACATTCTCTACTATTTTTCTCAACCTAAACCTTCTAAACCTTGGTTTAACTCACCCTGTTCTTGTGCTATACATGATAGAGAGATTGCCCATAAAAGGTACTTGAGTCTTCCATCTCCTGAATCTCAAGCGCTTTATCTTACTGCCCGGCATCATGCCAAGTCTCTTTTTCAACTTATCAAACACTACTTCATTAATAGGAAATGTCAGAAACTTTCAAACTCCAACTCCCTTCGAGACTTCTGGCATCTGGCCAAAAAAACATCTCCAATAACTTTACTTCTTCATTTCTTCCTTCTTAATTTCATCCTGATGTCACCACTGCCATCTCCTGTCTCTAGAACTGAACTTCTGATTCTCGGCTTGTCCCTCTCTCTCCTCCTCCCTCCGACTATTTCATGCCTCTCTAGCCTAAACCATCGGATGGCTTATGGACCTGATGGGGTCCCTCCTTTTGTAAAAAGAACTCTGCCTTCGTGTTTGCATCTTGCCAGGCCACACTCTTTCAGATCTTGTTTATCGATTTCTACCTTTCCTTCTTGCTGGAAGTTTGCCAACATTCAGCCTATTCCTATAAAGGGTGACCGTTGTAATTCCTCAAACTACCACTTTATAGCTTTAATCTCCTGCTTATCTATTTGTTTTAATCAATTTTCAATGGGAAGATTCTTAAATATCTGTCACTTCACAATCTATCTGATCGCCAATATGGCTTCTGTCAAATCCGCTCTACTGGTGATCTTCTGGCTTTCTTTATTGAATCTTGGTCATCCTCTTTTAAGAATTTGGTGAAACTTTCGCTGATGCCTTAGACATATCAAAAGCTTTTGATAGAGTCTGGCACAAAGCTTTGATTTCAAAATTTCTCTCCAACTGTTTCTATCCTTCCCTCTGCAACTTCATCTCAAGTTTCCTTACCGACCGTCCTATCGCTGCTGTGGTAGACGGATACTGTTCTTCTAAATATATTAACAGTGGTGTTTCTCATAGTTCTATCCTATCACATACTCTTTTTCTATTATTCACTAATGATCTTCTTAACCAAACTTCTTGCCCTATCAACTCTTACGCTGATGATACCACCCTACACCATTCCACGTACTTTCAGAGAACGCCTGACTTCTGATCTTTCTAAAATTTCTGATTGTTCAATGCCTTAAACTAAAAACTCAATTCCTCCATCTATCAACTCGACACAATCTTCCAGACAACCACTTCTTCAATGACATACAGCTGTCTACCTTTTCCACGCTAAATACCCTCGGTATGTCCCGTACTTAAAATATAAAATGGAAACTTCGCATCTCATCTCTTGCTTCTATGAAGTTGGGCGTTCTGAAGCGTCTCCTCCGTTTTACTCACTTCCTCAACTGTTTACTCTGTACAAGGGTCTCATCCACCCATGTATGAAGTACTCTTCGATTGTATGAGGGGATTTCACTCACACAGTTTTATTAGATAGGTTGGAATCAAAAGTTTTTCGTCTCATCAATTCCTCTTCTCTGACTGACTGTCTTCAGCCTCTTTTTCTCCACTGAAATGTTGCATCTCATGCTATCTTTTATCGCTATTTTGAGTATTTTCATGCTAACTGCTCTTCTGATCTTGCTAATTGCATGCCTTCTCTCCTCCCTCAGCCTCGCTGCAAAAGACTTTCCCCTTCCTCTCACCCCTATTCTGTCCAATTCTCTAAAGCAAGAGTTAACCAGTACTCTCAATCATTCATACCTTTCTCTGCTAAACTCTGGAACTCCCCACTTATTTCTGTATTCCCACCTTTGGGCAAATCTCTCGGACCTATACGGGGACTGACATTCTAAGTGGGCCTTTTCTTCTCTTTGTTTAACCCTTGGCCAGCTTCCCTCTCTTACATAAAACACACACACAGTCGCAATAATAACAAGCCAATTGTGGAGAGGAGCGCTTTGAGTGGCTGCCAAACCTCCGTGTCTTCATTTCGTCTTGTCCTTAGGTTCCTGCCATCATCATTACCCGCACCGTATTTGTAGCTAACACGAGTTAAAGAATCTACATATTTAAATAGGTTATTATTTGGAAATCTTTTAATGAATTTGAAGATGGATGATTAGATGGAGAAAAGGACCAAAACACTTATGAAAAAAAACAATAGTTTATGATTAGATGTTGAGTCGAATTTACCCATAAAAAATATACATAGCATAATTTTTTTTTAATGATCTTTAATCTATTTATGAAAGACGGCCAAGTGCAGGCCCAAACTGAGACACAATATATGAAATAAGGGTAGCAGAGTGTATAGTAAATACTGAGTAGGGCTTCAGTTGTGAGTTGATTCCGTATCTTGTACAATATCCCACACATCCTAGACAGTTTCATGCATACATTATCAATATGAATATTCAAATTAAGGTTATCATCAATAAATACACCTAAACATTTTATTTGAGTGACACATTGCAGAGTTTGACCTTCAAGAAGTATTGGTTGGATATGATATTTTACTGCCCAATTTTGGAAAAAAAAAGCAGAATTAGTTTTACTTATATTGAGTGTTAGTTTGTTACGTTTTATCCATTGATTTATTAAATGTAGTTCTGAGGTCAAGTTTGAGTGTAGAGTGTGTATGTCCTTGTCTTTCATAAGCAAGTTTATGCCGTCTGCATACAGAGTGAATGTAACTTTTGAGCTGGATTTGATTATATCATTTATATAGATAAGAAAAAGGGTTGGTCCTAGTATAGATCCCTGTGGAACATGGTCCTAGTATAGATCCCTGTGGAACACCTACATAGTGAGGATGAACTTAGAAAATGGATAGTATTAACTCAGAAACTTTCTGAGATCAAAAGGCATACCAAGTTTGCTTGTTGTGATTCAGTTAGGAAAATTCGGTTTCGGTAATGTTGGCCAGGTTATTTCGGCACAGACGCCGAAAATTGTTATTTTTTTTTTTGTAAATGCTACTCAGTGATATTTGCTCTACGCATTTTGAGTGGAGCATTATCCTATGCAGAAACTCTGACAATTTTGTGATAAGGTATATATGTACTATTAGACTTACAAAAAATATGATGGGACACTGGTACATCCATACTTTGCACCATTAGGAAAATATATTTGCATATTTTTTTCATTTTCAATCAGACACATAGTGAAATAACCAAACGTTTATATTATGAGGAATGTAGGTATGAATATCAACATATATATATATATATATATATATATATATATATATATATATATATATATATATATATATATATATATATCGGAGCGATAGGCAGGACCAACTTGTGAATTAAACCAGCTGGCGAACAATGAAAACTACACAGATCGTGATTGGTGCCATTGCGGACTCAGTAGAGCGACTGGCGCGAAAGCCATGTTGGCAATCACTTAAGATGTTGTTGGACTCCAAATAGTCGTTTAACCGAATAGATATAATTTTCTCAAATATCTTGCTAAAGGCAGGAAGTATAGATATGTGACGATAATTATTAATATCACTCCTGTCTCCTTTTTTATGTATTGGGATTACTTTTGCACTTTTCAGTTTACTGGGAAAAATACTGGTTTTTAGTATGAGATTTATAATATGAGTTAGGGGTGTTGATATTAAAGTGGATGTGTGACTAATAATTTCTGTGGAATGTCATCATAGCCAGGAGTATTTGTTGTGATGGAGCGTAGGTGATTACATATCTCGAGATTGTTTGTTGGAGGTAAATACATTGAAAATAAAAGAGGGTTATTTAAGTAGTGGAGGTAATCCTTGTTAGGTGTGTTTTCAGATGTAATGCTGGCTAGGAAATGATAATTGAACTTGTTAGTAATACCTGAACAAAAAGGATATAATTCAATATGTTTGTTTGACGACTGAGAATTCTTACCAAGTATAGAATTAATACATTTCCTGTGACATTTAGGATCTCCTGGATTTATCTTTAAATCATCTTCAAAAAAATTATTCCTAGCAGTTCTTAATATTGATGTTAATTTATTTCGATATTTTCTATACGTTTCACCATACGTTAATGGCCACTTACGCGCCAGTCGCTCTAACCTGTTTCTTTCCTTAATGGTGTTTCTCAGGGCCGGAGTGACATAAGGACTACGTTCATTCTTGGTATTGAATTTAATTCTTCTTTCTGGAAAGTGTTTCTGAAATAAATAGTTTAATTTATTAGGAAAAGAAATCATATGACACGTCAGGGAAGTTAGATTCCAGGACGTCACTCCAACCAACTTCTGAAAGATCATTACTGAAGTTTTCTAATGCTGATTGTATCAAGATACGCTTCGTGATATATTTTGGTTCAAGTTTAATAGAGTGATGGCTAGTGAATTGAGAAATAATCGGAAAGTGGTCAGTTAAATCAGTCTGTAATATGTAATTATTGATATTATTTTCAGATTTTGTAACCCATGTATGATCAATTAATGTGGCAGAGGTGTCAGTTATTCTAGTTGCTATGGTAATCAGAGGAAAAAATGAGTATAAATACATAACATTAAAAAACTCAAGAACATGAGCAGTAGAAAAAATATCATTTAGTCTATTTAGAAAGCTTTGGACACTACCACTGGGAGGCCTATAAATACAGATGAATAAACGCTTTTTGTTTGCTATAATGCTTTCAACACTTAAACATTCCATGTGCGGTTCAGTAAATGAGAAGAAAACACGCTAAAATTATAGTCTTTGGATATATAAACAGCTATACCACCACCACTGCGATTTCT
>NC_059266.1:10550200-10562700 GCF_017591435.1 Portunus trituberculatus | reverse complement strand
TTCGTGATTTCATTCAGCTTCAGAAACTTACGTGGGGGTTGAAATAGTGAAGACTCACGCCATTAATCTCCTGACCTCCATTGACCCGTCTTAATACATATGAAGTCGCCTAATTACTCCAAATACTCAGGTAAAAAATGCGTTATAGTATTGAAGGAGTTAATGTACCAAATCAACGTTACCTTCCTTCAAGTATCGGCGTTCTGAATCATCACTATTTTCTTTCTTTTCCTCCTTTCCCTGCTGTTAACTATGCAGGGACCTTTCTCGACTCCCATAGACAAGGTAGATAACTTAATACAATCTTATGATATAGTCTCGGCAAAAACTTTTCTCCTCATTTATACTTCTTTCTTAGCGGTCTGCCTTCAGTCTCTCACCAGTTATTCCATATTATCCTCTACTGTTATGTCGGTTCTTACTGTCCATCTGACCTTGTCCTTACGCCATCTCACTGTTCAGAACATTCTACTCCTTCCTCCTCTTCTGTCCAGCCGTACATTCACTGTCACTGGCAAGCAACTGTTTGAAAGGCCACAAGGCATGCAGAAGAATATAAAAAGAATAAAATGATAATAATGATGAGAGAGAGAGAGAGAGAGAGAGAGAGAGAGAGAGAGAGAGAGAGAGAGAGAGAGAGAGAGAGAGAGAGATTGATTCAGATTCAGATTTTTATCATCCACCAAAGTTGTTATTACGCAAACTCTGACAAATAGTCTGTAATTACAATAAACACATGAATTACAAAGGTTTCAAATGCATGTTTTCTACAGTTATCACATATGGCTACATAAAAAGCATGAACTAAAACAGAGTAGCAGAGAGAGAGAGAGAGAGAGAGAGAGAGAGAGAGAGAGAGAGAGAGAGAGAGAGAGAGAGAGTCAACAAAATAAAAATGGTGGGTCTGTCTCTGGAGTGTCAATCCTGTAGTTTTCTGCCCTCATGTTTTATGCTCTATGATCAAATATTGTATTAGAATTCTGTAAGGATATTTTCTTAAGTTTTCTGAGTTTGTATATATATTTAGTTTCTGGAGTGTATAGATAACAGCACGAACTGTATCAGCGACCAGTTCTGCATCCCGTGTATCTACTTGTTGCTGTGACATGAGTTAGTGTTCTTTTTAATCCAACTCTTGCTGACACACTTTGTACCTTGAGGGCGCCTGGCTCGTAACTGCCAGGGACACCTATAACTATATCTTGTATCATTTTCCCTCCTCTCTTGATATGGCTTAGGTATAGATAGCACAGGAAGCAGATCCACTTTCTACCTGTTCATTTTGCTGAGACATGAATTACTGAAGGAAAGGATGCCATAGTAAGACTGATAAACTTACTTTTACCATGAGACATTTTTTTTTTTATTTAAACAAATGCATATAAAAAGAACTAAGCTTAAAAACCCATGTTGAGTATGGGGTTATTCCAAAAGCCTATAGTAGTATTATTTTTGAGAATAACACATTAGTATACTGTACATTAAGACGTTATACATGAAAAATAGATAAATAAATAAAATACCCGCCAATACAAAATAACAGACTATAACAGTGACATACCAATATTATCACTCAGCACTAACAGCAGTAGCGAACTTGTCTATGAAACCTATAACCGCTTATATAAGCCCATTGCAATCATTGTGTTACTTGAATGTCTGCTGACTAATGGACACCTGCAGCGTCTCACTGTACTTATTGAGTTAATATATTTATGAATATTTCACCATTTGTTTGTTTCAACCTCACAGAAGCACAAAGAAAGCATCACACCTCTCCTTTAAGGGAACTTCCATGGACATTACAATGCCTGCAGTAATTTGTTTTCAAATCGATACTTATTGAAAATGTCTCCTTAAAGGATGCCCTAGTTATTTCATTAGATCGACCATCTCACACTTAAAACAACACACAAATGATATATATATATATATATATATATATATATATATATATATATATATATATATATATATATATATATATATATATATATATATATATATATATATATATATATATATATATATATATATATATATATATATATATATATATATATATATATATATATATATATATATATATATATATATATATATATATATATATATGTATATATATATATATATATATATATATATATATATATATATATATATATATATATATATATATATATATATATATATATATATATATATATATATATATATATATATATATATATATATATATATATATATATATATATATATATATATATATGTATATATATGTATATATATATATATATATATATATATATATATATATATATATATATATATATATATATATATATATATATATATATATATATATATATATATATATATATATATATATATATATATATATATATATATATATATATATATATATATATATATATATATATATATATATATATATATATATATATATATATATATATATATATATATATATATATATATATATATATATATATATATATATATATATATATATATATATATATATATATATATATATATATATATATATATATATATATATATATATATATATATATATATATATATATATATATATATATATATATATATATATATATATATATATATATATATATATATATATATATATATATATATATGTATATATATATATATATATATATATATATATATATATATATATATATATATATATATATATATATATATATATATATATATATATATATATATATATATATATATATATATATATATATATATATATATATATATATATATATATATATATATATATATATATATATATATATATATATATATATATATATATATATATATATATATATATATATATATATATATATATATATATATATATATATATATATATATATATATATATATATATATATATATATATATATATATATATATATATATATATATATATATATATATATATATATATATATATATATATATATATATATATATATATATATATATATATATATATATATATATATATATATATATATATATATATATATATATATATATATATATATATATATATATATATATATATATATATATATATATATATATATATATATATATATATATATATATATATATATATATATATATATATATATATATATATATATATATATATATATATATATATATATATATATATATATATATATATATATATATATATATATATATATATATATATATATATATATATATATATATATATATAGCACAATTAAGACAAATTTCCGGTTAGTAGTCTTGTTGGCGTTGGCCAGTGGCCTTCTTATGAAAAGAAAGCTCTTGCTTATTTCCTTATCAGTTTTGAGGGATCAGCGTTAATGAAGGTAAGCTTTTTTGTTCAGCACACTAATGACTGGTGAGTCTCACTCTATGGTCACCGGTACCCACCTTTGGCTAACACATTGGATGAAATTTGTTTCTTATCACGATGGGTGTATGAGTAACGCACACACGCACATACACAAAGAATGGGAAAGAAATACATCGAGATAACCACAAAATTTATTCATCATGAAAACAAATACTATTTTCAATATTGTTAAAAAAAATCATTTCCACTTTAAAACATGACATATGTTAGAATGGAATATTAATCAAAATAATCGTATTCAGGATAATGATAGGGAGATAATATATACGGTAAAGGTAAAGGCTGACGGCAGCAAGGCCACCGCGGGAAATTTGCTGATTTGTCCACTTGCTGAAAATTAAAGCGTTAATGCTTCCTGAAGCTGAGTTGTTCAGTGCTACTAAGCACTTATTTAGCCAGTGTGCCGGTTAAAGAAGAAAGACAGTAGTAATAGTAGTTGTAATAGTAGTAGTAGTAGTAGTAGTAGTAGTAGTAGTAGTAGTAGTAATTTTGTTATCATTATTACTAGTAGTAGTAGTAGTAGTAGTAGTAGTAGTAGTAGTAGTAGTAGTAGTAGTAGTAGTTTTATTATCATTATTACTAGTAGGAGTAGTAGTAGTAGTAGCAGCGGTAGCAGCAACAGAAGTAGTAGAAATAGTGGTGGTAGTAGTAGTAGTAGTAGTAGTAGTAGTAGTATTAGTAGTAGTAGTAGTAGTAGTACCAATAGTAGTAGTAGTACCAATAGTAGTAGTAGTAGTAGTAGTAAGTTATTCATGCTGCAGTGGTAAGTAATGCCAGCAACATACCTAACTCCACATTAACCCATTTCCGACAATCGTAACTTGAGACACTATGCGACAGACGCGTGGCTGAACCACTGACCGCACCTCCACTATTTTGAAGCTACAATAGTTTTCACACGTATTTCTGTGATTCTAGAGACAGATTAACAAGACAATGAACTGACTAAACACTCTTGAGGACCCGGCTGACGATCTTTGCTGCCTATGATAGTTGTGGTGAGAGGGCAAAACGTTCTGAATACTGAATGCTGGTGATCAAGAGTGACAGGTAAACAGGTGACGGGCAGCGCGATTTGGTCCATTACTAGTCATCGTCGTCGTCACACTCCTCAACGTGCCTCCTGGGATGTCCGCTGCAAAAGTACAGTACCTATATGTCAGAGAATGCATGGGGCGACTCATGGTACAATAACTTTTTGATAGGTAGACGCACGAGAACATTATTGGAACCACCAGCTGACTCAGTGACGTCATCCGGTCGTGTAAACAACTCCATATCTTCGAGTGAGTGTACACGTGTGGCAGAATTTGATCTTGGATTGTATGTTTTATGTGCCTTAATATTAATTTCTTATTGTTAGTATGGGCAAAGCTAGACCTTGTGCAGTGTATGGCTGCACGCCTGCCAAGTCTAGTAATTTTAAATATTATAAATTCCCCAAGAACAAGACCATCGCAAGACAGTGGCTCCAAAATGCTATCGTGCTGACACAGTAAACGTAAATAATGCCGTGATTTGTGAGCAACATTTTAGTTCCGCCCAAATTAAGCGCAATTTGAAATATGAGTTATTAGGTTCCCCAGTTCCAAGGAGTTGGAGGGATCTAAAAACTGAGGCAGTCCCTGATCAAAATCTGCCATTTCGTGGACACGATAATGGAAGTGGCCTTTCTGCAGAAAATACAGGTAAGGAAACTTAGATTTACTGGCTAAATCTGATCAGTTTCAACACTCCAAATTAGAAATTGTATAATCTGCTTATGCCTAATGAACGAAATTAGTTCTACTAGTAGCCTAGACCTAGTCCATAATTTACAGGCTATGCCAGCCTTACAGGCTACTGACTGTACCATGGTACAATAACTTTTTGATGTCTCTCGTTATTGTACCATGGGTTTACACTCAAGAATAAAGTACCTATATGAAGTGTGAATAGTTTAGGGCCGATGCAAGCTAAAGGAATGGATTGCCACGTTTAAATAGCGGTATGCACTCACGGTCCATTCATATTACATGCATTTCAATGGCTTACGGTCCCCACTGAAATGCATTTAGTATGTGACAGCACCGTAAACAGAGCGTGACCGTCCTGTATAGTGTGGATCGCCTTTAGACTCATACGTGCATTAGCTTTTAGCTTCTTGTAGTTTTATATGTAGAGAGAACAGTGAGGTGCTGAGGAAGACGACGAAGGTACATGAAGGCGAAAAGGATCAGAGGAAATCAATGTGCATTATGCAATTATGTATAATGTATATGGTTTGAAAAAATCCACTAACAATGTTTTTGAGCCACATCTACTAGGCTATCTGACATGTCTTTATCCGTACAATATCTTGTCTATCGCTAGGAAATATCATCAACATTCAATCACTAATGTGTATCATATTAATTTTCGACTGCATAACTAATGGATCATGAAAAGAAAAAAGTTTTATATTAATTATTCATGATTTATTGAGTAGCAGACTATCGCGATCAGAGCTGGCTATGCGAGTGGATGACGTCACAGAAACAGCGTTTCAGAAGATTTACCAGTAGGGCTGTGAGTTCAAGACACTCGTGCGTCTACCTGTCTCGTTATTGTACCATGGGGCGACTGGACTGCGTGTGTATGACGACTTCAGTTTATGGTTAGAATGTAGATTTTTCATTTTACTCGCCGTTTGAGACTAGGTAAGAGCATTTATGTAATGTTCCAAAACGCGCGCGCACACACACACACACACACACACACACACACACACACACACACACACACACACACAGAGAGAGAGAGAGAGAGAGAGAGAGAGAGAGAGAGAGAGAGAGAGAGAGAGAGAGAGAGAGAGAGAGAGCTAGAGAGGGGAATACTCACCTAAAGTACACAATCCTTTCATCCTGGTCTTGTATATCTCTAAAGTTCTCGCCAAGATTCAATGACCTGAGGAAGTTCATGAGCCTGGCAGGAGCGTGAACGGGCTCTCGAAATACTGTCCACACCACAGTTGGGGAGCAGGGCGGTGTTGTCAGTGAGCCGCGATATCTGAAAGGTGTACACATTATACAGCTCTGTAACCCCTTCAGTACCAAGATGCGTTTTCATATTTATTCTGCTTACTATTTGGCGGTTTTATACAGCTTCAGAAACTTATGTGGGAATTAAAACAGCGAGGACTCTGGTCATTAATCTTCTGACCTCCATAGACCCTTTCCACTGTCAATAAAATCGTCTAATCACATCAAAAATTCATAATGAAAATACGTTCCAGTACTGAAGACGTTAAAAGATCGTTGTTGAGTACTGTAACCTTAACCAATAACGTCATTTTAAACATTATCATGATCTATGTCTTACCAATGTGTAAATTCTAATGTTCGATAATATGATATAGCAAATCGTGCTCATGTCTGCGAACTTTTCTGCGATGTAAATCATATATCTATTTTGAATGCAATATTTTACGACCAACGGTATTTGTCGAGATGTAAAGAACAATACTTAGCTGGTCTTATTTCACCTGTAAAAGCTTTTGTCATCGGAGGGAAGGAGATGCCGCAGGAAAGTTCTGCCTTGGCTGTGCGGGACGAAGGGACCATTGGGTAACAGCTCCAGAAGCCAACGAGCCGTGGACGCCGCACCGGACCTTCCTGACTCCCGATCGTGTCTGCCGCTATGAAGGCAACGCTAACAAGGAATGGGAAACAACGTGTGTGTGTGTGTGTGTGTGTGTGTGTGTGTGTGTGTGTGTGTGTGTGTTTTCTTTGTACGTGCAAACCCTATATGGACTCCTGGACCTCAAAAAAAATGTCCTTTTAACATGAAATGAAACGATATTATGATATGTTGCTAACTGTTGTGAGACATTCCATTCCAGGCAAGTTGGCATCATGAATTGGCGTGTTTTGCACTTACTCATAGGCAAGACTAATTTGAATTGGAGGTGTCTTTTATTCACTATGAACTGGTACGGTACTCACTCCTCATCAGAGTCTCCCCCAGGTGCTGTCAGCCATACACCAAGAACCGCCACGCCATCCTCATGCTCCCTGGCCTCTTTCACGCTCCCGTATCTGTTGCACGGAATATCAAAATACATCTGAATTAGCTTGATTTGTTTCAAAGTATGTTTGAAAGCGCTGATTGCTGCCAAATATATAGTGTAGATTTTGATTTGACAAAGAAAGCAAGCTCTCACGTGTCCTTGTAATGAACAAAGTGAATCTCGCCGGCAAAGCTGCAGTCCAGCTGGCGATGCTCAGACCCCTCCTTGCTGTCCCTCCCCCAGTGGAAGTGGAAGGAATCCAGCACATACTTGCCCTCCAGTCCGCCGCCGATAATGTGAGGTCGCTCTTGAGACAGAGGCACCAATTTCACTTCCAGATGATGGTCTTTGATTTCCAAAGTGGTATTGATGAGCTGCAATTTATATACGTATATACTTAAACACACACACACACACACACACACACACACCGCGTAGTGTAGTGGTTAGCACGCTCGACTCACAATTGAGAGGGCCGGGTTCGAGTCCCGGTAAGCGGTGAGGCAAATGGGCAAGCCTCTTAATGTGTGGCCCCTGTTCACCTAGCAGTAAATAGGTACGGGATGTAACTCGAGGGGTTGTGGCCTCGCTTTCCCGGTGTGTGGAGTGTGTTGATCTGGTCTCAGTCCTACCCGAAGATCGGTCTATGAGCTCTGAGCTCGCTCCGTAATGGGAAAGACTTATGTTAGCATGTCCTTTGTTTTTTCCCATACTCCCTTTCTGTCTGACGTCACGTCTTTCCCCTCAGTCTTCGCTCGCCGCCGCCTGAGGCGGACACACTACGCCTCCTGCCTCTCGTTTCGCTCGGTTTACACTTGTTGTGTATTGTGCTACCGTAAATACGCTTTCATAATGGTCTCAGGTGTCTCCATGCTACCCCTGTTTTACGACAACTACCACAGACTGGCTGGGTGACCAGCAGACGACCGAGGTGAATTACACACACACACACACACACACACACACACACACACACACACACACACCTCATCAACATTCCTTTCATGCATTTAACATTATCTTGTGAATAAAAAGAATAATTGAAATTTTATTGAGTTTTCTTTTAGACGCTCAACTTGTGCAAAAAAATTCATTTGACTTAGAAAGCTCCACACCACTCGACACAATGTGGCCTGCTGACACACACCACTCGACACACTGTGGCCTGCTGACACACACCACTCAACACACTGTGGCCTGCTGACACACACCACTCGACACACTATGGCCTGCTGACACACACCACTCGACACACTGTGGCCTGCTGACACACATCACGCGACACACTGTGGCCTGCTGACACACCACTCGACACACTGTGGCCTGCTGACACACACCATGCAACACACTGTGGCCTGCTGACACACACCATGCGACACACTGTGGCCTGCTGACACACCACACAACACACTGTGGCCTGCTGACACACACCACGCGACACACTATGGCCTGCTGACACACACCACGCGACACACTGTGGCCTGCTGACACACACCACGCGACACACTGTGGCCTGCTGACACACACCACTCGACACACTGTGGCCTGCTGACACACACCACGTGACACACTGTGGCCTGCTGACACACACCATGCGACACACTGTGGCCTGCTGACACACACCACTCGACACACTATGGCCTGCTGACACACACCACTCGATACACTGTGGCCTGCTGATATGCACCACTCGACACACTGTGGCCTGCTGACACACACTTACGTCGTAGTTTCTGTATTGGAAGTCTGCGTAGGACGCGCGAGACACCTCATCGAAGTCTAAGGGTGACTGTCTGGTGCCGGTGTTGCAGTGACCGGTCCACTCGTCCTGGTCCTCATAGTTCCAGCTAGTTGCCGTCACCACACTGTGTGTACATAGGTATACATGTAGGCTAAATCTTACATTTAAAGTGTGACCTCAATGGAAGAGCATTTAAATGTTCTTCATTGAACATTTCTGTAGGAGGAAGTGTTCATGGGTCGTGGGTTTCTCTAGGGTTTTTTCCTCTGTTGTGCTGTTAACTGAGCGCTTTATAGATTATTTTCCACTTAAAATATTAGTTCCTTATTTTAGCTTTACATTTTGAGTACTCTGCAGCAGTTGTGTTACACGCACCACAAAGCTCGCGCGTCTCTGCTCTGCTCAGCGTGGCGTGAGTCACGTGACGTCATACGGGGTGAGCTTGACGTCCTGGTGCGTCAGCTGACTCCGCCTTTCCTTTTATTGGGAGATTTTAATGGCTGTCACCCATTGTGGGATGAAGGTGCTAGTAATCCTCGTGGGGTTTTAATCGGTTTTTTTTATTGAGGATGAGGGATTGGAGGTTTTAAATTCTGGGGATGTTACACATTTCCACAGTCCTATTGGGACTTTTACAGCTATCGAACTTTCTCTGTGTACATCTAATTCTTTCCTTGATTTTAATTGGCGGGTCCTACCGGATTTACACGGTAGTAACCACTTTCCGATTTTATTACAATCTGTGAACTCTGAGCCACATTCCCGGCCCACACGCTGGGTTTTAGACAAGGCAGATTGGCCTCGATTCACAGACCTTAGCTCTTTTATCCGTCCGTTGGCTGACTTTTCTACTTGTGCTGAGGCTGTTGATTATTTTACCGATTTTTTACATTCAGTAGCGCTTCAGACAATCCATAGGACGTCCGGTCGCTTTCCTAAGCGTCCCGTTCCTTGGTGGAACGCAGCATGCACTAAAGCTGTGAAAGAAAAACGGGCAGCTTTCTCTCGTCTCCGACGACATCGGAGGCACAAAGAGCCTCTTGAAAAGCTTATGTATCTTCCATTAATGCCCGCACCCCTCTTACGAATGTCTTTAACAAAGTCCGCCGAATTGCTGGGAAGTATTCTGCTCCTCCCCCACCAGTTTTGTTGTCTGATGGGGGAACGGTGGCAGACCCTAAGACTGTCGCCGACCTCTTCGCGGAGCACTTTGCCAGTGTTTCCCGGAAGGATCCTGCAGCCCCGGGCGCACATCACCGCCAGAGAATGGAATCTCTCGGCATAATGTCCCCTTCTCTGCCTCCGAGTTGCGGACTGCTTTGTCCCAGTGTTATGAGTCTTCTCCTGGTCCAGACGACATTCCTTATGCCTTTTTGCGTCACATGTCTGACCGACCTTTAAACTTTTTTATTAAATGCATATAATATGATTTGGCATACCGGTGACTTTCCATCTTCTTGGGCTGTGGCAGTGGTTCTCCCATTTCCGAAGCCTGGGAAAGATAATCTCCAGGCTACGAATTATCGTCCTATATCTTTGACGTCTTGTATTTGTAAAATGTTAGAAAAGATGGTAAATGTAAGACTCATGTCGTACTTGGAGAGGGGGAAGTACTTGTCATCGGTACAGTATGGCTTCCGTAAGAAGCTAATCACCACCATCAGGTTACTGTATTTTTTGACCTGGAGAAGGCCTACGACACAGCTTGGTGTCATGGGATTTTACGTTTCTTGTTTAATTTTGGCCTCCGTGGCCACCTTTCTATTTTTATCCAGCAGTTTTTATCCAGACGTCTTTTACGGGTTCGAGTGGGGAGTGTTCTCTCCGATGCTACTGCTCTAAATGACGGTGTCCCACAGGGAAGTATTCTTAGTGTTACGCTATTCGCAGTTGCAATAAATGGTGTTATAGATACTCTACCAGATGGCGTTCACAGCTCTTTATATGTGGACGACTTGTGCATCTCTTTTGCTGCTGCTAGGATGTCACTGATTGAGCGCAAGCTCCAACTGGCGATCAATAGGGTGTCCAGTTGGGCCAACATGAACGGTTTTCGATTCTCCACCTCAAAGACCGTGTCTATGCATTTTGTCGCAATCGTGGTGTCCATCCAGATCCTGATTTATATTTAGCCAATAGACGCATCTCATGTGTGGAGGCCACTCGGTACCTTGGCCTATTGTTTGACAACCGTCTCACCTGGGTTCCCCATTTCCGTTCTCTTAAAGCGTCTTGCAGGACGGCACTATCCCTTCTTCGGGTTTTAAGTCACACCTCTTGGGGTGCGGACAGGGACACTTTGCTGCTTCTTCACCGTACACTTATACTTCCAAAGCTGGAATACGGCTGTGAGATCTACTCATCCGCAACGGATGCACGGCTACGCGTGCTTGACTCCGTGCATCATGCTGGGGTCCGCTTGGCTACGGGTGCATTTCGGACATCTCCAATACCTAGCCTTCTAGTGGATGCTGGTTTCTGGCCGCTCGATCTCCGGCGCCAGTCTTCGATGCTCCGATGTTGGTTTCGCACCCACCGTCTTCCTGATTCTGTCCCTTGTCTGTCAATATTGCGGGACTCGCGTTCGCAGGCGTATGTCACTCGACCGAGTCTCCTAAACCTTTTGGCCATCGAGTTGCAAATCTCATGGCGGATTTATCTATCGACCTCACTCCTGTGTACTCTTTCCGGCTCCCACGAGTTGGTTATTGGCAGTTTTCAGTTATCTCATTATGCCCTCCTGCCATGGATGGCAAGAAGGATTTTCTGCCAGCTCTGACCCACAGACTTTTATATCCATTCTGATGATATTCCTGTTTTTACTGATGGTTCCAAATCCGATGCAGGTGTTGGGTTTAGTGTGGTTTTTCACTCTCTTTATCGGTGTGGCAGCCTTCCTTCAGTGGCATCCGTCTTTACTGCGGAGCTGTCTGCCATAGTCCTAGCTTTACAGATAATTTTTACTCTCCCGGTTTCGTCTTTTACAATTTTTAGTGACTGTCGCAGTGCTCTTACTTCTCTCTCTTGCACTATATTTCTTAACCCTTTGATTTTAACAGCCCTGGAGTGGCTATATCTTCTTACCAACGAGGAAATCGTGTTGGGTTATGTTGGGTCCCTGGTCACGTAGGTGTTCCAGGAATGAACACGCAGATCGCCTCGCTAAAGAGGCAGCAAGTCGCGCTCCATCTCCTGCCCCTGTTCCGTTTCGAGATGTATTTCCTCTAATTCGTGAGGCAGTTGCAGCAATT
>NC_059266.1:10527700-10540200 GCF_017591435.1 Portunus trituberculatus | reverse complement strand
AGGATAAATAGAAGTAGAGACACAGATGAAAGAGTTTGACCAGGCAGTGAGCGAGTTCGGAAGCACAGTTTTGAGAACAACAGGAGGGACTCCATCCGGACCGTAAGCCTTCCGAGAATCAAGGCCAGAGAGGGCCAGGAAAACGTCTTTATAAAGAATTTTAATTTTAGGGATGAAGTAGTCAGAGGGTGGAGGAGTAGGAGGAATATGCCCAGAATCATCCAAAGTTGAGTTGGTAGCAAAGGTTTGAGCGAAGAGTTCAGCTTTAGAAAAGAAGAGACAGCTGTAGAGCCATCTGGATGAAGTAAAGGAGGGAAAGACGAAGAAGTAAAGTTGTTAGAGATATTATTGGCTAGATGCCAGAAATCTCGAGAGGAGTTAGAATTGGAAAGACTTTGACATTTTCTATTGATGAAAGAGTTTTAGTAAGTTGGAGAATAGATTTGGCATGATTACGGGCAGAAATATATAGGGCATGAGTTTCAGCAGTTGGATGGCTACGGAACCGTTTGTGAGCCGCCTCTCTATCATTGACAGCACGAGAACAAGCAGAGTTAAACCAAGGCTTTTTAGCTTTAGGGTTAGAGAAAGTATGAGGAATGTATAGCTCCATGCCAGAGATAATCACCTCTGTTATGCGCTCGGCACAAAGAGAAGGATCTCTGACATGAAAACAATAATCATCCCAAGGAAATCAGAATAGTACTGCCTTAGTTCCTCCCACTTAGCAGAGTTAAAATGCCAGAAGCACCTCCGCTTAGGCGGGTCCTGAGGCTGCACTGGAGTGATAGAACAGGTAACGGAAATTAGATTGTGGTCGGAGGAGCCCAACGGAGAGGAAAGTTTAACAGAGTAAGCAGAAGGGTTGGAGGTTAGGAAAAGATCAAGAATGTTGGGCGTGTCTCCAAGGCGGTCAGGAATACGGGTAGGGAACTGCACTAGCTGCTCTAGGTCATGAAGGATAGCAAAGTTGAAGGTTTGTTCACCAGGTTGGTCAGTGAAAGAAGATGAAAGCCAAAGCTGGTGGTGAACATTGAAATCCCTAAAATGGAGATCTCAGCAAAGGAAAGTGAGATAAGATGTGCTCCACCTTGGAAGTCAAATAGTCAAAGAATTTTACATAGTCAGAGGAATTAGGTGAGAGGTATACAGCACAGATGAATTTAGTTAGAGAGTGACATTGAAGTCTTAGCCAGATGGTAGAAAATTCTGAAGATTCAAGATTGTGGGCACGAGAGCAAGTGGTGTCGTTACGCACGTATGCGCAACATCCAGCTTTGGATTGAAAATGAGGATAGAGCAAGTAGGAGGGAACAGAAAAGGGGCTGCTGTCAGTAGTCACAGACAACTGTGTTTCGGTTAGGAAGAGAAGATGAGGTTTAGTAGAGGAGAGGTGGTGTTCCACAGATTGAAAATTAGAACGAAGGCCACGAATGTTGCAGAAATTGATAGTGAAAGTATTAGATGAAGTGTCAAGACACCCAAGGTCGACAGCAGAGGGCAGTCCGACCTGGGGACATTTATGGTCCCCTCCCAGAGGGGACTCGAGGCAGGGCGTGGTGAAGCCATTATTAAATTTTGATTTGAAGAGAGTGTAAGGTGTTGTAGTGTAGTGTAGGAAGTAGTAGAAGTTGTCTTTAGAGGGCAGGCTGCAGCTGCTCAATTGTATAAATGAGACCACAAAGGGAACCGGGAAGAGAGGACACGGGGAATCACTCAGTCTGCAGCACTGCCTACATCCCCGTAAGTACCTCTCCTGGAGTATTCCACCGGGCGGCAGGTGACTGACGTCATAACTTTACGTTTTCTTCTTAACGATCAGAGAGAGAGAGAGAGAGAGAGAGAGAGAGAGAGAGAGAGAGGATGATGATGATGGTAATGAGAAGTACGGGGTACCTGAAGTAAACGTTCCTGGCTCCTTGGGCTTGTATGTTTCGGAAGTTTCTGCCAATAGGTCTGCCGTGCCCTGGAGGGGACCTGAGGGACCTAAGGAAGCGCCACAGTCGCCGCGGAGCAACAATTGGATCCCGGAACACTGTCCACACAACAGTCTCCGAGCAGGAGGGTGTAGTTAGCGACCCCTCGTATCTGAGGAGCACGGAAGGGACTGGTAAGTACGTTAAATCACTGTGACAAATTTTCAATCATGAGAATAGCTTGTTTGATTAAATTAATATTTTATGGCAACCGTCCGCAGCTTATTTTCTTGGCTTTACCTGTAGAAGCGGTCCGTGTTCTGAGGGAGAAGGTGCCGCAGAAGGGTCTGGCGAGGGATGTGGTTCACGAAGGGACCATTGGGAACAAGGTGATGCAGCCAGAAGTTTGTAGATGCACCATGATCGTCTCTGCGGATGTAACAAGAAATTAAAGGATGGAAGAAACGATTGGCATTGATGAATGGTTTTCATACTTAAGAAACAGTGCTAGCAACACAGGAATGCTAAAGTATTGCTAGTATGGGACCAATATTAGCCCTTGTGCAATATTTGTGAGATATTCAATTCTGCAGAAAAGGAGGATAAACTAGGACAGTCTTCTAGTTGCCTTTTACCAAAGCTTTAGAGGTACTCTGTGTTGGCGACATACAGTTCTGAATGATCTGCTAAACTCGGAAGGAACTTACAGAACTACGGAAAGAAAAACTTTGTTTCCTTCTATTATTTACGAGTATACTTTGTGTTATCTCCTGTGGAGCTTTCTTCGCGTTACGTCCCAAACATTCCTTGGAGGCAATATTTCATCAAGGCATTGGAAAAAATTCATTCAAATTACTTACTAACCACAAGTACTGAGAAAACCGACAAAATGGAGTTTCGCACGTAAGTATTCGCGTGTTTTGGACAGGACAACCATCTCCAAATATCAGAATGCATTGAGATTCTGCCTTGAAAATGAAAGGCTCCCTGTGAGCAAATCTTTATCTTCGAAAACCAATCTTTAGCCGCCATGATCACAAGTGTCATCTTCCTGCAATGTAGACAATCCGTCACCGCTTCCTGCTGGGGACAAGCATATCATTTCCGTCCTGAATCACTTACCGGTCGAGCTGCGCCACCTCGTCATCTTCATCGTCGTCCACAGCAGCCACCAGCCACACTGCGAGCACCGCCACGTCGTTAGGGTTTTGACTTGCCTCTTCCAAGTTCCTGTACCTGGCGGTTTAGTGATGAGGTTGTTATGATTCCTTTTCATTCAGAGAACTAGGAGTAAAATGTTCTAGGTGACTCTCGTTACAATTATTGTTATGAGCAATGTTCATCTACAATGTGAAAATATCAACGGCCACTTACTTCTTGTAATGAACGAAATGCATTTCCCCGGCAAAGCTGCAGCCCAGCAGGCGGTGTTCAGATCCCTCCCCGTCGTTCCTGCCCCAGTGGAAGTGGAAGGAATCCAGCTCATACTCGTCACTCAGGCCGCCACCAAGAAGATTAGGCAGGTTCGGAGACAGAGGCACCAGATTCGCTTTGAGATGATGGTCATCGACTTCTAAAGTGATGTTGATGAGCTGGAAATACACTCGTTAGTTAACCAATCATGATCGATGTACTTCAGGTGCTAATAACATGTGTCCCTCCTTGTGTGAGACATTGGTCTTATCTTACTGATGTGCACGTCTTGTGACATTTATGACTTTCTGGATACCAATAATTCGTCAATATGAACTCTGCTAAAATAATAGATTAATGCTTTGTCCTTGATTAATTAGCATCTCACAGTTATTTCGCCACGTGGGGATACACACTTACGCCGTAATTGTCAAAGATGAATGGAGGAAAAGAGGAAGGGTAAACCGTCTCGAAGTTGAGTGGTGACTGATTGCTCCCTGTGTTGCAGGATCCATCCCACTTATGTTGGTTGTCGTAGTCGTAGTGGGTCGCTGCCACACCGCTGTGGACACATGGGACACATGTTTTGTACTGTATATTCAACATAATCGTACTAGGAACAATTAATAAATAAGAGCAGCGCAACTACTTCCTGTGCACTTTCAATGCTTCCACAGCACCTGGTGGTGCATAGCTAAATGTGATCAATTTTGAGATAATGTGATGCTTGGAGAAAGCCGCCATGGTACAGTGGAACCATGCGTGCTTTGGGATCCTAGAGGTCTCCAAGCGCACGGGTTCGAATCCTGTCCACGGTCTGAGTGTAGGTTGGGCTTCCTCACTCGGGGCAACGGTTTCCTAGCGGGTGGGCTTTGAGATAGGAGGTACCCTAAAAAGTATCCCCTTTAGCCCATAAATTCCCGTGAAAAGCCCACATCGTATAGAAAAATAATAAAAAGAAAAGCGTAAAAAATCTTGGTGCATGTCTCAAATGCTATGGTGTCCGGCTCAGCACTCAACTGTTGAGAAATCAATCTTGCCGGAACGAGACAAAGGCGACACTGAATAATAAAACTCAGTACAGAAAAGGGAACGTTTCTTCCATCAACAGGGTAAACACTCGATCAAATATACTTATAGCTGACGAACCCTAGCGGAGGGTGGCGATATCTTATCGCTTGAATAAACATATGAATTAACTTACACTACAGTATTTCAGAATAGACGCGAATCACTGAGGAGCAACACGAACAGGAAAGCAAGTTAATGTACGAGTGTTTGTTGACCTCTTGAGTTACATGTAAATTAACTTTTCTAGCTCATGTTTTACCTTGTAAAGAGTATACAGTAAGTCATCTACTGATTGAGAGAAGTAGCAGGAACAAATGTTGAGAAAGGAAGGAGACACACTCACCTCAACACCACCAGGATGAAGGAGACACACTCACCTCAACACCACCAGCAGGAAGGAGACACACTCACCTCAACACCACCAGCAGGAAGGAGACACACTTACCTCACCACCAGCAGGAAGGAGACACACTCACCTCAACACCACCAGCAGGAAGGAGACACACTCACCTCAACACCACCAGCAGGAAGGAGACACACTCACCTCAACACCACCAGCAGGAAGGAGACACACTTACCTCACCACCAGCAGGAAGGAGACACACTCACCTCACCACTAGCAGGAAGGAGACACACTCACCTCAACACCAGCAGGAAGGAGAGCGTCACCAGTGCGCATGTCGCCATCATCGTGTCCTCCCTTCTGACGCCCATTCTTCTCTGTGGACCACCTGGACGTTGAAAGAGCGAAGAGTTAGCTGTGTTGGTCGTAGTGACGGTATTATAAGGCTGTGCTGGTGGTTGTAATGACAGAGCTGAGAGAGTAAGGACGATCACTCTTCTTGTCTCTCATCATAAGAAGTGTTACATATCTGAACCTTTATTTCTAGTTTTAAGTCTGTACTACTCACGCATATTGACACACATGTATCAATCTCATCAACTCCCCTCCTCTGACTGACTGTCTTCAGCCTCTTTCTCACCGCCGGAATGTTGCATCTCTTTCTATCTTGTATCGCTGTTTTCATGCACTGCTCTACTGATCTTGCTAACTGCATGTCTCCCCTCCTCCTGCGGCCTCGCTGCACAAGGCTTTCTTTTTTCTCTCATCCCTGGTCTGTCCAACTCTCTAGTACAAGAGTTAACCAGTACTCTCAATCATTCATACCTTCCACTGGTAAACTCCTGAAATCCCTGCTTGCTTCTGTATTTCCATCTTCCAACTACTTGATTTCTTTTAAGAGGGAGGTTTCAAGACATTTGTCCCTGTCTTTAGGCTATTTCCGTACTAATCTTTTAGGGAACTTGCATTCAACTGGGCCTTTTTTTTTAAATGTTTTGTTGTCCTTGGCTAGTTTCCCTCTTGCATAAAAAAAAATGTTATGCATTCCATAATTGTGTGTAAGGAAAAGGTGTTGAATAAATGCATTACTTTACTGTTTGTTTGCTATTCTGCCCCAGTCATGTGTTCAGTATTCAGTATTCTGCGTCATCGGCGGGTGCGCGCCACGTATGGTGGAGTGCAATCAGGCACACAGGTACACTGACTCATTCGTTGTTTCACAGTAGTACTTCTCTCTTATGCTATGATACCGATTAGTATAGTAAGCAAATCTCTCTCTCTCTCTCTCTCTCTCTCTCTCTCTCTCTCTCTCTCTCTATATATATATATATATATATATATATATATATATATATATATATATATATAGAGAGAGAGAGAGAGAGAGAGAGAGAGAGAGAGAGAGAGAGAGAGAGAGAGAGAGAGAGAGAGAGAGAGAGAGAGAGAGAGAGAGAGAGAGAGAGAGAGAGAGAGAGAGAGAGAGAGAGAGATACCAATCCTACGAAAAGCGCATTTAAAATTGAATTTTTACTGCTTAACACAAAGAAGACTATGGACGCGACTCAATGTAAGCGTTTAAAATCATCACAGGCATTGTTAACAAGGATTGCAGTAGCAAGTATTTCAGGACAGAAAACGGTTGTAAAATATTTCAATTCACGAATTAAATATTTTTTTATCGTTTCGCTAATCTATGCATGGAAGGCGTTTCTTCCAGATGTGATAGCCTGCAACACAGTATAGTGACCTGTAAATGCCGTCTTGATAAGCCTTTTAGTCTCCAATACGCACCTAACGGCATTCGTTTGTTAGAGATTAACTCTTTGCCTCCATGATTTAGATTAGCACGGTCACACATATTGCTTCCACAGATTAACAGCTCACACTTTGCCGGTCATTTGGCTTCAGACATTTCATACAACATACATTCATTACCACAGTCAACAACAGTCACACACTCATGCAAAGTTTCCTAACTCTACTCCCTTTCGCTGCCCCATTCTTCTTCCTTCATAATGAACGATTCACTCACTCACTCACAACTGCTCAATCTACATACAAACTGCAAAAATCCCAAGTTCATAAGAACATAAGAAAAGAGGGAAGCTGCAAGAGGCCGCCAGGCCTACACGAGGCAGTCCCTGTGTGTTTAAAACCCCTATACCAATTAAATACTTCTCTCAGGTCTCCTCTTAACCTACGTCTCTCTAAGGAATGCAGATTGAGCTTTTTCAGTCTCTTCATAGGGACTGACTCCTACAGAGCTATATCCTTTCTAAAATGTGGGGACCAGAATTATTGTACCACATAGTCAAGTTGTGGCCTGACCAGCGGATGAGGTCTTCACGCAAAGCTTACTTCCTAATCCTAATAATAACAGAGAGAGGGGAAAAAACCCATTGAACATTTACAGAGTATTCTGAAGTACATTACTTAAGTAGCTCCTGTGTACTAGTGGTGTGTTTGCTGCACTAGGCTTGAGACGCTCCTCTGTGAAGACTGCCGCTCCAACAAGGTGGTGTGCTTATATCCCAGTGTATTCGTACGGACATTCCCTTACTTTTTTTTTTTTTTCATTTACTTCCTTACATTTGAAATTACCCCAAACCGGCTCTGAGAATTACCTAGAGCAGTGCAGGTGCAGACGCTGAAATATGTTCCTACATCGAATGTTTCTTATCAGCAATGCTCCGGGCACTGATGGATGTGTTCTAGCCAGTGGCTCTTCACCTGTCACCTCCAATTCTATGGTAATCGATTTTTTTTTTTAATAACAATCATTCTCTCTCTCTCTCTCTCTCTCTCTCTCTCTCTCTCTCTATATATATATATATATATATATATATATATATATATATATATATATATATATATATATATATATATATATATATATATATATATATATATATAATTTATTTACATACATATTTATTTATTTATTCATGCATCTCATTACTCAATTATCATTTTTTCCCGCTTCTGTCATGCCTTTAACCAATGTAGTCTGATCACAACCATGCAAATGATTTCCAAAGCAACATCATTAGTAAGATGCATTCATGACGGCCTGGACAGCCCAGTGTAGACGGGAATGAACATGCTGACGTGCTGGAGCGGTCTGCTGCAGAGCTCGAAGGAGTGTGGAACGTCCTTCCTGGTGTGCATCATGTCTCATTTGTTAAATCTCCAGCAACACGCCTGTGTCAGTCAATGGGACAACCTTCACCTCCACAACATCAAACCGTCAAGCCCATCCTGGGTAAATGGGCCTCTTCCAATCACCCCACAAGGTGGGAGGACGGCGCCCTCCCACGCTTCAGAATGGGCTGCATCCTCCCCACCCATATGCTCCCCTGCACTCCCAGCACCTTCCCAGCACAGCGTTCCACCTGTCATGTAGCCCTCTTTGTCAAGCACACCCTGCTCTACTGTGTGCGTTATCGGGAAGAGAGGCGAGCCTTGACAGACTTTAGGTTATTAGGTGATGATGATGATGATGATGATCCAGGTGAGACGTGGGCTGCACTGCCGCTCCATAGACACACTTCAGTAAGGTCAAGGGCTGCCTTGCCAGAATCACGCCAAACCACGCTGGTGTGCATCAAAGAGCTACTAAGTACTGTAGCTCTCTCTCTCTCTCTCTCTCTCTCTCTCTCTCTCTCTCTCTCTCTCTCACACACACACACGGTAGCTCAGTGGTTAAAGCGCTGGCTTCACAAGCCAGAGGACCAGGGTTCGATTCCCCGGCCGGGTGGAGATATTTGGGTGTGTCTCCTTTCACGTGTAGCCCCTGTTCACCTAGCAGTGAGTAGGTACGGGATGTAAATCGAGGAGTTGTGACCTTGTTGTCCCGGTGTGTGGTGTGTGCCTGATCTCAGGCCTATCCGAAGATCGGAAATATTGAGCTCTGAGCTCGTTCCGTAGGGTAACGTCTGGCTGTCTCGTCAGAGACTGCAGCAGATCAAACAGTGAAACACACCGCGTAGTGCAGTGGTTAGTACGCTCGACTCACAATCAAGAGGGCTCGGGTTCGAATCCCGGGAAGCGGCGAGATAAGTGGGCAAACCTCTTAATGTGTGGCCCTTGTTCACCTAGCAGTAATTAGGTACGGGACGTAACTCGAGGGGTTGTGGCCTCGCTTTCCCGGTGTGTGGAATGTGTTGTGGTCTCAGTCCTACCCGATGATCGGTCTATGAGCTCTGAGCTCGCTCCGTAATGGGGAAAAGACACACTCACACACACACACACACACACGAACAGTAAGAAAATAATAACGATGACTAGCACAAGCAATCAGAGACATTATTATTATTATTATTATTATTATTGAGGTCTGGAAGGTTAGGTCGGCAGCAGGACACACCAAACTCTCTTTTTACACACTTGAGTTGGCCTGAGGGGCGATGATGCGACCACTCCGCTTCCTTCTTTGCCACCTCAATGCAGCTCCCTGTCATTTTATTGCCATCTTTGTTTTACTGTATGTGTACTGATGTATGTCTTTTTACTCTCTCTCTCTCTCTCTCTCTCTCTCTCTCTCTCTCTCTCTCTCTCTCTCTCTCTCTCTCTCTCTCTCTCTCTCTCTCTCTCTCTCTCGCTGATCTGGTGAACTTTCATCTTTCACACAACAGCAACGGTGACTGCCATACCGTGACTGACATGAGTCCCTGTGTCCCCTGGCCGTCCCTCTCTCACCGCGCCACACTGAAATCCTGGCTGGCAATCAGGAGGATGTCTATCATAGTAATCATAACTATCATAATGATAAGACTTAGACTAAGAAGAAACAAAGAAGAAAAAGAAGAAAGAAATCATAACAATGATGATTATGATAATAATAATAATAATAATAATAATAATAATAATAATAATAATAATAATAATGATAATAATAATAATATAATGATGATGATGATGATTATTATGATGATGATGATAATAATAATAATAATAAGGAGAAGAAGAAGAAGAAGAGGGGGGGGATTTAAAATTAGGCGCCGCAACGGCGGAGGTCATATGGCGCCGCTAAAATTCCTAATGAAAAACAAAAAGGTTTAAAAGAAAAATGATAAAGTGACTAAAAACAGGTAAAAACAATAAAGTTTAAAGTAACTAAAACAAGAAAAAAAACTACAATAAAATTAAATAAAACATTAAAATACATATAATAAAATAAAACTCACAGGTTTGGGAGAAGGCCAGCTTCTCCCAAAAACTTAAAAACGTCATGGCCCTGGGCCAGACACTCTGGTCCAAGGACCTTTGAGATATAATAGACACCGCTATCTCTACCGCGACAGCGGTAGAGGTAGCGGTGTCTTAAGTCAGTCAAACTGGGGCACTCCACTAGTAAGTGCCGCACCGTAAGCGGCACCAAGCAGTCATCACAGTAAGGTTGAGGGTTCCTGGTCAGGAGGTACCTTTGTGTAAGGTACGTGTGACCTATACGAAGTCGCGCCAATAAAGTCTGTGCACGGCGATCCCGGACATGGGTGTAAATCCACTGTGGAGTGTGGAAGTAGTAATCTCTCCCATTTTCAAGGTTGCGATCCTCGTTAGCCATCTCCTCTGCCAAATTGCTGCAATCGCCACACGAATTGCATGAAATATATCTCGAAACGGAACAGGGGAAGGAGACGGAACGCGACTTGCTGCCTCTTTAGCGAGGCGGTCTGCGTGTTCATTCCCTGGAACACCAACATGACCAGGGACCCAACAGAACCCAACACGATATCCTCGTTGAGTAAAATGATATAGCCACTCCAGGGCTGATAAAATCAAAGGGTTAAGGGAGACAGTGCAAGAGAGAGCAGTAAGAGCACTGCGACAGTCACTAAAAATTGTAAAAGACGACACCGGGAGAGTAAAAATAATCCGTAAAGCTAAAACTATGGCAGACAGCTCCGCAGTAAAGACGGAGGCTACCGAAGGAAGGCTGCCACACCGATAAAAAGAGGGGAAAACCACACTAAATCCAACGCCTGCGTCGGATTTGGAACCATCAGTAAAACGGGGATATCATCAGAATGGATAAAAAGTGTTCTAAAACCGTGTGTGGGACAGAGCTGGCAAAAAATCCTTCTTGCCATCTATGGCAGGAGGGCATAATGAAACAACCGGAAGCTGCCAATAACCAACTCGTGGGAGCCGGAAAGAGTAGACAGGAGTGGGGTCGATGGACAAATCCATCATCAGGTTTGCCACTCGAAGGCCAAAAGGTTTAGGTAGACTCGGTCGAGTGTCATACGCCTGCGAACGCGAGTCCCGCAACATTGACATACAAGGGACAGAATCAGGAAGACGGTGGGTGCGAAACCAACACCGGAGCATCGAAGACTGGCGCCGGAGGTCGAGCGGCCAGAAACCAGCATCCACTAGAAGGCTAGGTATTGGAGATGTCCGAAATGCACCCGTAGCCAAGCGGACCCCAGCATGGTGTACGGGGTCAAGCGTGCGTAGGCGTGCATCCGTTGCGGATGAATAGATCTCACAGCCATATTCCAGCTTTGGAAGTATAAGTGTACGGTGAAGAAGCAGCAAAGTGTCCCTGTCCGCACCCCAAGAGGTGTGACTTAATACGCGAAGAAGGGATAGTGCCGTCCTGCAAGACGCTTTGAGAGAACGGAAATGTGGAACCCAAGTAAGACGGTTGTCAAACAATAGGCCAAGATATCGAGTGACCTACACACACGAGATGCGTCTATTGGCTAAATAAATCGGGATCTGGATGGACACCACGATTTCGACAAAATGCATAGACACGGTCTTTGAGGTGGAGAATCGAAAACCGTTTATGTTGGCCCAACTGGACACCCGATTTATTGCCAGTTGGAGCTTTCGCTCAATCAGTGACATCCTAGCAGCAGCAAAAGAGATGCACAAGTCGTCCACATATAAAGAGCTGTGAACGCCATCCGGTAGAGTATCTATAACACCATTTATAGCAACTGCGAATAGCGTAACACTAAGAATACTTCCCTGTGGGACACCGTCATTTAAAGCTGTAGCATCGGAGAGAACACTCCCCACACGAACCCGTAAAAGACGTCTGGATAAAAACTGCTGGATAAAAATAGGAAGGTGGCCACGGAGACCAAAATTAAACAAGGAACGTAAAATCCCATGACACCAAGCTGTGTCGTAGGCCTTGTCCAGGCCTAACCTGGTGGTGGTGATAAGCGAAGGCCTCACAAATAGAAGACTCTAGGGATAAAAGAGCATCCGTAGTAGACCTCATTTTTCGGAAACCGTACTGTACCGATGACAAGTACTTCCCCCTCTCCAAGTACAACATGAGTCTTACATTTACCATCTTTTCTAACACTTTACAAATACAAGACGTCAAAGATATAGGACGGTAATTCGTAGCCTGGAGATGATCTTTCCCAGGCTTCGGAAATGGGAGAACCACTGCCACAGCCCAAGAAGTAGGAAAGTCACCGGTATGCCAAATCATATTATAAAGATTTAATAAAAAGTTAAAAGCACTGTCAGACATGTGGCGCAAGAAGGCATAAGGAATATCATCTGGGCCAGGAGAAGAGTCATGACACTGGGACAAAGCAGTCCGCAACTCGGAGGCAGAGAAGGGACATTATAAGACTCCCTCCTGTGGAAGAAAAATTTATGCCGAGAGATTCCATTCTCTGGCGGTGACGTGCGCCTGGGGCTGCAGGATGCCTCCGGGAAACACTGGCAAAGTGCTCCGCGAAGAGGTCGGCGACAGTCCTAGGGTCTGCCACCGTTCGCCCAGC
>NC_059266.1:10485200-10520200 GCF_017591435.1 Portunus trituberculatus | reverse complement strand
CTTTACGTAATCTCCTGCTTATGTGACTTTTTTTTTTATCTATCCCTAATAGAAAGGTTCTTAAACCTCAGTCACTTCACAATCTCTCTGATCGCCAGTATGGCATCCGTCAGACACTCAGTCTTGGTTATCCTATTTCAGAGATTTTGGTGAAACGTCTGCTGTTCCCTAAGACATATCAAAAGCTTTTGACAGTCTGGCACAAAGCTATAATCTCAAACCTCCCCTATTATGGTTTCTGTCCTCCCTGCAACTTCATCTCAAGTTACCTCTCCGACCGTTCTATTGCTGCTGTGGCATACGGCCACTGTTCTTACCCTAAATCTATTAACAACGGTGTTCTTCAGGATTCTGTCCTGTCACCCACTCTCTTCCTATTATTCATTAATGATATTGTACACTAAACTTCTTGCCGTATCCACTCCTACACTGATGTTACCACCCTAAACCTTTCCAGCACGTCTTTTTAGAGATTACCAATCCCTCAGCAAGTAACACAAATCACGCAGGATTCCACATAACGCTTGACTTCTGATCTGCCTAAAATTTTTGAGAAAGAAGAGTGAGTACGTAGTGTTCAATCCTTCAAAAGATCAATTCCTCTATCTATCAATTCAACACAATCTTCCAGATAAGAGATAAGAGAGAGATGAGAACTAGTGGAGACGCCTCAGAACGCATAACTTTATAGAAGCTAGTTTAACCAGAGATCAGATGTGAAATTTCCAGTTTAGATTATAAGTAAAAGACAGACCAAAGATGTTCTACATTGAACATCTTTGGTCTGTCTTTTACTTATAATCTAAACTGGAAATTTCACATCTGATCTCTGGTTAAACTAGCTTCTATAAAGTTATGCGTTCTGAGGCGTCTCCAACTAGTTCTCATCTCTCTCCCTCCACACCCAAACTGCTAATTCTGCACAAGGGCTCCATCCGCGCTTTATCATCTCATATGAACCTTAATTTTTTTCTTATTAGTCTTGAGCTATTTTTTGCACTGAGAGAGAGAGAGAGAGAGAGAGAGAGAGAGAGAGAGAGAGAGAGAGAGAGAGAGAGAGAGAGTGTAGAAAAGAAAAATTCAGGTAACAAATTCTTCTTGTGTATCTTTGAATCCCTGAAGGGCTTCTAGCCAAGGAACCGAAGCAGTGTGACAAGTGGGCAGTGCTTCCATTTTAGGGTAAAATACCCTAAACTAGCGTAATTGGACCCTTCTTAGGGTATTGTTTAAGGTAATGCATAAACTAGGGTAATTTTAGGGTAATCTGCCGTCCTATGGATAGGTGTGCTTGGAATGGTGCCAATCTGGTGGCAGACTGGTTCTCTTTCATGTTCGATTCATGTACACAATCATCCCAGTGACTTGTATCATCCCTTCACCCCCCCCACCCCATCTCCTTTCTCCCCAATCTCAACTCACCCATCTACTACGCGTACACGTTTTGGGCCTTCGGACGGTTAGATCACAGTTCACACACAGAGTCAGTCACTTTCGATGATGAGTCCACCCACACAGAGCAGCCGCAGTAGTGGCTGTAGTGTGTAGTCCTGTGTGTGTGTGTTTCGGGGTGGGGGGCAATATTTAAACTTATGTATGATAAGGGTGCATTAATCAACAATTAATGGGCAACTTCGACAATCTAGGGTAAAACACTCGAATCTAGGGGAAAATCGACAAAATTTAGGGTAAGATTTCATCAACTCATGGAAGCACTGCTAGTGGGTGTAGCTACGTAGCATTCTTTCAGTCTCGCCTGCAGTTTTGGGAGGAGCACTCGCGGGCTGCGTAATGAAGACTGTGCACCTTCGTCGTGGAGGTAAAGGCCTGCCGAGGCCTTGCCGGCAGCCAACCCACGAGGTAGAGAATGCTTTTTGACATGCATTTGTGTTGCTGGTAGCGACAGAGGGCAGAAGAGGGGAGACGTAGGCTTCTCTTACGCATTACGTACTTACGGGAAAGGTATCTACGAGTATTTCGACTGCACCTGAATTGTCTGGCACAGATGTGACAGTTGATGCAGGTGAAAGGCTTGGTTTCCATGGTGGAGGGTTAAGCAACATGAAGATGATGAGTGGTAGACAGTCAAAGTTGTGTTCATCTTCTTAACTGCTTTATTGTTAACTCATGAAATTCAAGCATATTTTAAGTGCACGTGTATCTTAAATATTTTTAACCTATCTATATTTAACTTAAGCTATGGTATACAAAAACTTTGGTAAAACTGCAGGGTTGGACCTCCCCCTTTTCCTCCATCATACCCCCCAAACCCTCCCCAACAAGCCTTGGGGCCTGTGGGGAATCGGGTTTTTTTTTTGGGGGGGACACATAAAAGAGCGATAAATGGACTTTGAAAATCAAGGCTGCATCCTGCATCCTGCATCCTGCAGCCCCGGGTGTACGTCACCGCCAGAGAATGGAGTCTCTCGGCATAAACTTTTCTTCCACTGGAGGGGAGTCTTATAATGTCCCTTTCTCTGCTTCCGAGTTGCGGACTGCTTTGTCCCAGTGTCACGACTCTTCTCCTGGGCCAGATGATATACCTTATGCCTTCTTGCGCCACATGTCTGACAGTGCTTTTAACTTTCTTTTAAATCTTTATAATATGATTTGGCATACCGGTGACTTTCCATCTTCTTGGGCTGTGGCAGTGGTTCTCCCATTTCCGAAGCCTGGGAAAGATAATCTCCAGGCTACGAACTACCGTCCTATATCTTTGACATCCTGCATTTGTAAAGTTTTAGAAAAGATGGTAAATGTAAGACTCATGTGGTACTTGGAGAGGGAGAAGTACTTGTCATCGGTACAGTACGGCTTCCGAAAGATGAGGTCTACTAATGATGCTCTTTTATCCCTAGAGTCTTCCATTTGTGAGGCCTTTCGCTAATCACCACCATCAAGTAACAGTGTTTTTGACCAGGAAAAGGCCTACGACACGGCTTGGTGTCATGGCATTTTACAGTCTTTGTTTAATTTTGGCCTTCGTGGCCACCTTCCTCATTTTATCCAGCAGTTTTTATCCAGACGTTTTTTAAGGGTTCGTGTGGGGAAATTCTCTCTGAGGACACTGCTCTAAATGATGGCGTTCCACAGGGAAGTATTCTTAGTGTTACATTATTTGCAGTCGCCATAAATGGTGTTATTGATACTCTCCCAGATGGCATTCACAGCTCCTTATATGTTGATGATTTATGTATTTCATTTGCTGCTGCTAGGATGTCACTGATTGAGCGCAAGCTCCAACTGTCGATCAATAGAGTGTCCAATTGGGCCAACATGAACGGTTTTCGATTCTCCACCTCGAAGACCGTAGCCATTCATTTTTGCCGCAACCGTGGTGTCCATCTAGACCCGAATTTATACCTCGCCAAAAGACGCCTCTCATGCGACTCGATATCTTGGCCTTTTATTTGACAACCGTCTCACCTGGGTTCCCCATTTCCGTTCTCTTAAGGAGTCTTGTCGGCAGGCATTATCCCTTCTTCGGGTTTTAAGTCACACCTCTTAGGGTGCGGACAGGGACACGTTGCTGCTACTTCACCGCACACTCATAATTCCCAAGCTGGAATACGGCTGTGAGATCTACTCATCCGCAACGGATACACGACTACGCACGCTTGACCTCCGTGCATCATGCTGGGGTCCGCTTGGCTACAGGTGGATTTCGGACATCTCCAATACCTAACCTTCTAGTGGATGCTGGTTTCTCGCCGCTCGACCTCCGGCGCCAGTCTTCGATGCTCCGGTGTTGGTTTCGCACCCACCGTCTTCCCGATTCTGTCCCTTGTCTGTCAATGTTGCGGGACTCGCGTTCGCAGGCGTATGTCACTCGACCGAGTCTCCCTAAACCTTTTGGCCTTAGAGTTGCAAATCTCATGGCGGAGTTATCTATCGACCCCACTCCTGTGTACTTTTTCCGGCTCCCACGAGTCGGTTATTGGCAGCTTCCTGTTATCTCATTATGCCCTCCTGCCATGGATGGCAAGAAGGATTTTCTGCCAGCTCTGTCCCACACACGGTTTTTAGAACACTTTTTTATGCATTCTGATGATATCCCTGTTTTTACTGATGGTTCCAAATCCGACGCAGGCGTTGGATTTAGTGTGGTTTTCCCCTCTTTTTATCGGTCTGGCAGCCTTCCTTCAGTGGCATCCGTCTTTACTGCGGAGCTGTCTGCCATTGTCTTAGCTTTACAAATAATTTTTACTCTACCGGTTTCGTCTTTTACAATTTTTAGTGACTGTCACAGTGCTCTTACTTCTCTCTCTTCTACTATATCCTTTAACCCTTTGGTTTTATCAGCCCTGGAGCGGCTATACCTTCTTACACAACGAGGATATCGTGTTGGGTTCTGTTGGGTCCCTGGTCACGTTGGTGTTCCAGGGAATGAACACGCAGATCGCCTCGCTAAAGAGGCAGCAAGTCGCGCTCCATCTCCTGCCTCTGTTCCGTTTCGAGATGTCTTTCTTCTAATTCGTGAGGCAGTTGCAGCAATTTGGCAGAGGAGATGGCTAACGGGGGTCGCAACCTCGAAAATGGGAGAGATCACTATTTCCTCTATCCCTCACTGGACATACACCCATGTTCGGGATCGACGTTTACAGACTTTATTGGCACGACTGCGTATAGGTCACACGTACCTTACACAAAGGTACCTGTTGACCAGGGACCCTCAACCTTAGTGTGATGACTGCCTGGTGCCGCTTGCCGTGCATCACGTATTGGTAGAGTGCCCTAATTTGATAGAGTTACGACACCGCTACCTCTACCGCTGTCGCGGTAGAGATAGCGGTGTCTTTTATATTTCAAAGGACCTTGGACCAGAGTGCTTGGCCCAAGGCCATGATCCCCCCAGATGGGAACCGCCTTGTCATGGTGGAGGGGGCGTGCGTCCCCTGTGACCTGGCGTGCTAGGCTAGATGGGGCTTAGGCCCCTGCTCTGCCCTTTCAAGGGGGAGAGGGCTACCCATGCTAGTAAGGTCGCCAGTGAGAGGCCAGACTAAATGGTTCCTACGTAGGCTGCCAGTGGACCAGCGGAGCCACCCGCTGGAGGGATCGCCCAATAGGGGCCGTCCTGTGCTCGATGGTTGGGTGTCCAGGCTGGGATGCTTTGGGAGGGGGTCTCAGCTCTGTCGTGGAAAAACATTCGTATCATGTGGGGCCTGTTTTTAAAACGACTGGTCCGCATGGGGACGAGGTACCCTGTCCACGGCAGCCAGCGCTCCCTCCCATTGTAGTCCCAATAGGTGGTTTCCTTGCCCCTGGAGCCATTTTTGTGTAACTTTATATATATGGTGAAACACAAAAAACTGTCAGGTTCTCGTGAGGTGGCTGACCTGGCCCACGAGACGTCATCTTCAGGTCTGAGTGGGAAGGAGAATTCCCCTCCAGAAGAGCCTCCCGCAGCAGTCTCCTGTTCTGGGAGTTCTTCTGAGGGACGTATTTCTGCTGCATATGACTCCCTTGTGATGGTAAATGTTAACCCATCATTTTCTTATCACGCCTTGCATTCACTTCTCAAGGTGTATGGCACGGTTCTACGCATTCGACTTGTTTATGAAAAGGATTTTCCATCTAACCGCTGCTATGTGACTTTTCTATCATGTGACGAAGCCCGTCTGGCTTATGAACATGTAGCATCTCTTCCCCCTTGCTGGCTCTGGCTTTAAGACAGAACTTCTCCACTCTCGCAATATTTCAGACAGCGACACGGACTACATCCCAAATCTTTTTGACCACCATTCTGAGAGTTCAGTTCCTGAAGTCCGCCAGATCCCGCCTCCACGTTGGTTTGTGGCCTACTACAAAAATGGGTGCAAGAATTTCATACATGCCTCCCGGTACCTGTCAAAAGAGATCGGCATGATTCCTTAGGGAAACCTCAAGAAATACGGTAAGGGCGTGCTAGTGCGAGCGAAAGATATCACGCTGGCAAGGATGTTGCAACATCTACCATGTCCTTCTGACAGCATGTTTGAGACTATAAAGGCACATCCCACCTTTAATTACAGCAAAGGTTGTGTGTACAGTCAGGATATTTATGAATTCCCTGATTAAGAAATACTAGCAATGTGTCCTAGCTCAGTCCAAAATGTGACAAAGATGAGGAACTCCTCCAACATGGTCCTCCTCACCTTTTTTTTGTTCCACCCTTCCTGACCGTGTTAATCGGACCTATTAATCTTAGGGTGAGGCGTTTTGTTTCTCGCCCTCTTCAGTGTTTCTGATGTTATTCGTACGGTCACGGTAAAAGCTCCTGCAAGGAGGCTTCCTGATGTGGTAATTGTGTCAGATGCCCACATCATAAGTGAAATATGAGAAATATGAAGAAACAAGAAATAAAGAAATATGGATGTATATGATAGTTCGCCAATATGCGGTGTGTAGTCGTATCCAGCCATAAAAGTGATTAGGAAAGGCAGGAAGGTCAATAGGAAACATTTAATGACCCAGGCCAGTTGACACAGGGCAGCCCGGGCAGATATATATATCCCAGGTCAGGTAAACATTCTGTGGTGTTGTTGTCGTTCTTGAATGTTTTTCATACCACACGTGGAGTTCACGTGAGCTTGTACTTGATTGGTGAACGGTACATTCTGAATGGCGTGTTGTGTGGGTCAAGACACGCCCCCATAAGTTCCTGAAGGAAATTGTAGAGGATTGGGGCAGAGAGAGAGGAGAGAGGAAGCAGAGAGGACAACCGCGGCTCTAAGCGGGCCAGCCTTGCCTGCATAGCTGGGGGCGGCGTTTTGTACTTCATATATAACCAGTAAGTGGAACTATAAGTTGCAATGCAGTCTTTTGAGGTAAATTAGAATGGAGGAGGAATCATGATAGGAGGTTTAGGTATTATGTGGTATTAGTTTATTATGGTTCATGTGTTTGTACTTTGGTTCATAATGACGTCGTTATATACTTGCGTTTTCATCTATGAGTAAGGGAATTTGTATACGGTTACCTACGTATGTGCATGTGTGTTGCTCTGACGAATGAGTTACATAACATATTTACTAGTGTGTAATTGTGTACGAAGTTAACGTGGTTCCATGTATGGGTACCAAGAGAAAGAGATTACTTGTGGGAAGTCACTTGTGTGGAAATATAATTGTTTGTCATTTTATTTCGGTGGTGTTACGTTGTCATTTTTGTTGAATGGAGTCAGGTAATTATATGTGTATGGTAATATATTTGGTGGTACGTCACGTGGTTGCTTGCATTCATGTACCAAGTAAAGGTCATTCTTGTATAAGGGTAGCTGGGATATTTAGATTAGAAAATATATATTGATATTTGTTAAGAGGTAATTAATAATGAGTTGAGGAACATACATATCATGGAAAACAATGTGAGGATTGAGTCAAGGAAAATATCTATCTAGGAAGAAAACGAAGTGGGAATAGATATATAGGTTAGAAAAAATATTAATATTTGTTATAAGGTAATTCATATTGAGTGAGGAAAATATATATCAAGGTAAATGATATGAGGACTGAGTTAGAATTCATATGTCAGGAAGGAAAACATATAATATTGCATTGATAATTGTTAACAAGACCATCATAGATCAGCTTGACATATGAAAAGGAATTAAAATTCATGAGGTTAAGATCTTATATAGATAGACGTAAAAATCGATATTGCAGAGCCATAAAGATGTTATTCTCGGAACTACACTAATAATGTTAACATCAGAGTAAATATGATATATATGTGTAGTAAGGAAACAAGTGTAAGCATAAAGGTTGATATAGAGTACGGTGAAGACAGAGTAAGCTCATGATATTAGGACATCAGAGTTACGAATTAATAATGCGAAGAAAGACGCGTCAAACATATCATTCCTTGTGTGTACATTGACTCTTGTACCTAGCAACACTTGAACACTTCGTGCTAACCTAGGGGGCATAAAGCGTGTACAAGTGGTTGTGATCAACTAGGTGACAAGTTGTTTCTCTCTGGCCAGAAGTAAATATTAATATACATTATGTAAATGCCGGTCTGGGGATTGCCGATTCAGAAGAGTGGGGGATGCCCTGAAAGCTTCGTTTCGACAGTACCCGGCATGGCAGTGTTGAGTGATACACAAGGATATTAGTGGGCCCACTAGTGAATATGTTGAGTAAAGATATCTATCCATGGATTGATTTTAACATGTGCATACTCGAGTCAAAATTAATACATCAAGAGTAGTCTGACTTATGAATATAGATGAGAGGATGTGAGGTAAATATGAGATAGTGAGGTGAGAATATTGAGTATATTAGAAAAGGTTGCAGTGAGGATATTCATTATATTAGAAAAGGTTGCAGTGAGGATATTGATTATATTAGAAAGCGATGAGGATATTCATTATATTAGAAAAGGTTGTGGTGAGGATATTGATTACATTAGAAAAGGTTGCAGTGAGGATATTCTTTATATCAGAAAGCGATGAGGATGTTCATTATATTAGAAAAGTTTGCGGTGAGGATATCGAGTAAATTAGAAAAGGTTGCGGTGAGGATATTCATTATATAAGAAAATGTTGCGGTGAAGATATTCATTTTATTAGAAAAGGTTGCAGTGAGGACATTGAGTATATTAGAAAAGTTTGCAGTGAGGACATTGAGTATATTAGAAAAGTTTGCGGTGAGGATATTGAGTATATTAGAAAAGGTTGCGGTGAGGATATAGGAAAAGGTGCATATGCATATATACGTCTGTGTAGGTCATGACTATATTGGGCAAATATTATTATTGAGATAGCGACTTGATAAAATAAGATGAAGATATAGTGAACATATGCAAAGGTAAAGTGGTTATACATGTTTCGAAGGCAGAAAACTGGCGACAGTGATATTGATATTAGATTAATATGCAGGCATTTGAAGGTTTCTTGTTGATGAGGACGAAGATATATGACTAACATGGAAGTTAAGGTGTCTCTATATAATTTGGAAGGATATATGGCGATCTGGAAGATTTTATAGAGATTAGGATAAATGTATAGTAATGAGTGTTAATGAGTGCCTTTATCTGTGATTTTGACGATATACGAGTATGTGAAATAAGGGGTATATCTATGGGATTGATAATAGATACAATGTGGGATGTCGTAATTAACACATTACACAGGACATTTGGTTACAAGTCTGAGTTGAGCTATTGTGATATCGTAGGAAATCATCAGTGGTTTCAGTAGCATTCACTTGATTATATAACATTTTAAGGAAAGATTTAAAGTTAATGCAAGGATTGTAAAGGTAAACAGTTAACGACGATAATGAGGAAAAAAGAGTTATTGATGAGGTATCAAGCGAAAAATATATTGAAGGACATTACTCCCCATCTTATCGTTAGCTATATGGTAAGGCTTGAAGGTGAAACAAAACGAAAATATATTAAAGAAATACGATATGGATGTTGAATATCAAGAGATTAAGATGGACATTTTATAATATGATGTAGTTAGGAAAACACTGATATGAAAGGAGTACAAGTCGAAACTAAATAATGAAGTAAATATTAATGTTTAACCTGTGGAATACATGGTGTGGTTCTTGTCTGTGTGCTGGTGATGATACATAACGGTAATGGTTGAGTATTTTAACAGAAAGCTAATATTTTTTTTGTATTTTGACGAAGAACAATAACCTTGGTTATGATTTGCGAGTATAGTGGGTATATTACACATAAAGATAAATATCGTTGACTTAAGATGAGAAATAACAGCGTTTCCGTACACGGCAACTCAGAATCAGATCTATTGCTTGGTGTGGTAATATTTTCACAAGTGATGGGTTTTCCAGTGTTTCAAGTGCTTATATCAACATATTACGTGGATCTGAGAGCAGCTACTACTTATTGCAAGATTAATGCAATCTATATATCAGTACTTCTGAATCCATTGCGTCAGTTCATTTTCAACATCGTGATATTGTGCATGCTTACGGGATGTAATAATTTTTCTTGTGTTTTCTGTTATCTTGTATGAGACGTCACCCTTATCTGAGATAATGAGATAGTCATTCCTCCATATTTATGTATACACTTAGAAGTTTCACCATATAATATGCTTTTAATTGTGATGTATTATGACTGCATTGCATACTTGAGTTCCAACTTACTTCTATTGAGAAATTCTAACGACACCTGAACGATGTCTACAGATGCTCTCCCTTGATTGTTTCTGTATCTTCTAAGATGTTGATATATATCCTGTGAATAATATTGATATAATTTGGGATAATGAGCTGATTTCTTTTTACAATCTATGATATGATATACACTCCTCCTAGTTATGGACATATATATGCATAATACTATGATAAAATGTTGACATATTTTCTCTGAATAACATAGGTATGATTTGAGATTGTGAGTGGATTTTTATATGATTAATGCTGTATTTATACTACCTAATGATATATTTTCCTTCTAGTTATAGACATATATTCATATAAACGTAAAGAGTATCGACTGCATTGCCATATCTTTTCCATTACTTTCCTTAGTGTGATGACATATCTTTTCCACTACTGGTGAATATCATGATCTCTCCCCGACCATATATATATTAAATTATTCTCTCTCTGCAAAGCCCTTTTTGTGAATATTGAGGTGCAGACGCATTTTTCTAATATATGCCCTCTTAGCAGACAGTATTGGACCCATTGCCCTACATTCCTACGTATATAACATAGCTGGCTGGAGACTTGGATGCTGGCTGGAGGACAGGGGTCTGGCGGGTGCTAACATGCTTCATGGGTGGGGAAAGTACCGCTATCAGGTGCGCGGTCGCCCAAGCCCTCATCCTTCCTACGGGAGGCATGCACACCCTGCCCACCCACCCACTCTTCACTACCCTGAATGCGCGGGACGCGCATTCTGAGAAGGGATGTTTGTCAGATGCCCACATCATAAGTGAAATATGAGAAATATGAAGAAACAAGAAATAAAGAAATATGGATGTATATGATAGTTCGCCGGTATGCGGTGTGTAGCCGTATCCAGCCATAAAAGTGATTAGGAAGGGCAGGAAGGTCAATAGGAAACATTTAATGACCCAGGCCAGTTGACACAGGGCAGCCCGGGCAGATATATATAGCCCAGGTCAGGTAAACATTCTGTGGTGTTGTTGTCGTTCTTGGATGTTGTTCATACCACACGTGGAGTTCACGTGAGCTTGTACTTGATTGGTGAACGGTACATTCTGAGGGGCGTGTTGTGTGGGTCAAGACACGCCCCCATAAGTTCCTGAAGGGAAATTGTAGAGGATTGGGGCAGAGAGAGAGGAGAGAGGAAGCAGAGAGGACAACCGCGGCTCTAAGCGGGCCACCCTCGGCTGCATAGCTGGGGGCGGCGTTTTGTACTTCATATATAACCAGTAAGTGGAACTATAAGTTGCAATGCAGGCTTTTGAATGGAGGAGGAATCATGATAGGAGGTTTAGGTATTATGTGGTATTAGTTTATTATCGTTTATGTGTTTGTACTTTGGTTCATAATGACGTCGTTATATACTTGCGTTTTCATCTATGAGTAAGGGAATTTGTATACGGTTACCTACGTACGTGCATGTGTGTTGCTCTGACGAATAAGTTACATAACATATTTACTAGTGTGTAATTGTGTACGAAGTTAACGTGGTTCCATGTATGGGTACCAAGAGAAAGAGATTACTTGTGGGAAGTCACTTGTGTGGAAATATCATTATTTGTCAATATATTTCGGTGGTGTTACGTTGTCATTTTTGTTGAACGGAGTCAGGTAATTATATGTGTATGGTAATATATTTGGTGGTACGTCACGTGGTTGCTTGCATTCATGTACCAAGTAAAGGTCATTCTTATATACGGGTAGCTGGGAAAAAAGGGGTAATATTGTACGTACTACATATGAGATTTACTGATAAATAAAGCACCGTGTTCAGATGTTGTAATACGTTATGAAGATATAGTGGATGATGGTTGAAGTGAAATCCGTTTTGATGCAAGAATATGTACGAGATTAATGTAATTCTTAAGGATGTTGTGAGAGAAATTGTAGTAATTGCAGTGGAGAAGGCAACAGAAAGAGTTGTGATTGTTACTTGTCGGCGCCGTATCGAACACCTTATGTATAGATATTATTTTTGTTAATTAAAGATAGAAAAAACCTTTGACTATTTATAGCCACTCGGCACTAGACTCACATTCTGAGGAGCATTGCAATGCTGCTGCTTATTGTTTTCACTGCCGTGATGCTCACCAAGTACGTTCCAGGCAATGACCTAGGTATCGCCTGGAACAGGATATTTTACAGCTCGCTAACAGTCAGTTCATCAGTTTAGATAGCGCCCGCCGTGAACTCCTGTACCGCCAAAAGCACGGTACTGGTGCGACATCCTATGCTGCATTGGCCGCTCGCTCTTCTGCTGAGTCTGCCGGTCCGAAGACAGCGACAAGTGCTACCTCTCGCTCTGTTGGGGCGGGTGGTCCTGTTCATTTGGCCAATAGGTTTGCCCTTTTGTCTGATGACTCAGTTGAGTCCCTTGTAAGAAGCGACGAGAATAATACGGACTTGACCAAACTTATCCATGTAGTTGATGTCCATTTGCCTCCTCCATCGCCTAAGCCTTTGAAGGGCATGACCAAACGGCACCGCGGCTCTGCGGAGTCAATAAAATTTGCTCAGCCTAAGCAATCTAAGGTTTCTCCCGGTGCACACGATCATGAGTCCCCCAGGGACCGCTCTGCAATGGTAGCTCCAGTTATTTCTGTCCAGCCTCCTGTGACGCGCTCCGTCCCAGATCGGGCTTCTTATGATGAGGACGTTCTTAACATGGAGACGTCCGATGATATTGTCACAGCCGTCCCTTGCGGACCCGCTGAGTCAAAAAGTGGAGTCCAGCCTGACCTTCGTCGTCCGAGGACCGGTAGGAGTGATGATGGTTCGCATCACTCACCGGCAAGCCGAAAGGCAGCGGTCCAACGACCAGGCACATCACAACTCCCGGTGTCTTCTCGTCGGTTAATTATTTCTAGTCAAGTGAGTCACGGGCAGCCTTCAAAAGGCTCGCCCGTCCACTGCACCTAAATAGTAATCTTCAAGCTTCTACAGTGGAACTGTAGAGGCCTTCGCGCCTCGTTAGGGGAACTCCAAGCTTTGCTGTCGGAGTTCTCTCCAGCCTGTGTAGCTCTACAAGAGACTATGCTAGGTGATAGTACTTATTCTAGTCCTCCTGGCTATCGTGCCTTTTTTAGTACTCCTTTCCCTGACCAGGGCCACCACGGTGGCACAGCTATTCTAGTCCGTCAGGATATACCTGTTATCCCGTTACAACTTAACTCTCCCTTCAGGTGGTTGCTGTTAAGGTCTTTATGGGACGACTGTACACCATTTGCAGTTTATATCTCCTCCTCGGCTTCCTGTCTCCAGGGGTGAGCTTGACGGCCTGGTGCGTCAGCTGACTCCGCCTTTTCTTTTGTTGGGAGATTTTAACGGCCGTCACCCATTGTGGGATGAAGGTGCTAGTAATCCTCGTGGGGTTTTAATCGGTTCTTTTATTGAGGATGAGGATTGGAGGTTTTAAATTCTGGGATGTTACACATTTCCACAGTCCTACTGGGACTTTTACAGCTATCGATCTTTCTCTTTGTACATCTAATTCTTTCCTTGATTTTAATTGGCGAGTCCTACCGGATTTACACGGTAGTGACCACTTTCCGATTTTATTGGAATCTGTGAACTCTGAGCCACAGTCCCGGCCCCACGCTGGGTTTTAGACAAGGCAGATTGGCGTCGATTCACAGACCTTAGCTCTTTTATCCGTCCGCTGGCTGACTTTTCTACTTGTGCTGAGGCTGTTGATTATTTTACCGATTTTTTATTTCTTTAGCGCTTCAGACAATCCCTAGGACGTCAGGTCGCTTTACTAAGCGTCCCGTTCCTTGGTGGAACGCAGCATGCACTGCAGCGGTGAAAGAGAAACGGGCAGCTTTCTCTCGTCTCCGGCGACATCGTGGGGACCCGCAGTGCCTGGAAGCTTTTCGGCGCTGCCGAGCTCGGGCCCGCCGCGTTTTGAAAGAGGCACAAAGAGCCTCGTGGAAAGCCTATGTCTCTTCCATAAACGTCCGCACCCTCTTACGGATGTCTTCAACAAAGTCCGCCGAATTGCTGGGAAGTATTCTGCTCCTTCCCCACCAATTTTGTTGTCTGCTGGGCGAACGGTGGCAGACCCTAGGAATGTCGCCGACCTCTTCGCGGAGCACTTTGCCAGTGTTTCCCAGAGGCATCCTGCAGCTCCGGGCGCACGTCACCGCCAGAGAATGGAATCTCTCGGCATAAACTTTTCTTCCGCTGGAGGGAGTCTTATAATGTCCCTTTCTCTGCTTCCGAGTTGCGGACTGCTTTGTCCCAGTGTCACGACTCTTCTCCTGGGCCAGATGATATACCTTATGCCTTCTTGCGCCACATGTCTGACACTGCTTTTAACTTTCTTTTAAATCTTTATAATATGATTTGGCATACCGGTGACTTTCCATCTTCTTGGGCTGTGGCAGTGGTTCTCCCATTTCCGAAGCCTGGGAAAGATAATCTCCAGGCTACGAACTACCGTCCTATATCTTTGACATCCTGCATTTGTAAAGTGTTAGAAAAGATGGTAAATATAAGACTCATGTGGTATTTGGAGAGGGGGAAGTACTTGTCAGTACAGTATGGCTTCCAAAAGATGAGATCTACTACTGATGCTCTTTTATTCCTAGTCTTCCATTTGTGAGGCCTTCGCTAATCACCACCATCAAGTAACAGTCTTTTTTGACCTGGAGAAGGCCTACGACACGGCTTGGTGTCATGGCCATTTTACAGTCTTTGTTTAATTTTGGCCTTCGTGGCCACCTTCCTATTTTATCCAGCAGTTTTTATCCAGACGTTTTTTTACGAGTTCAATTTGGGAGTGTTCTCTCCGATGCTACAGCTTTAAATGACGGTGTCCCACAGGGAAGTATTCTTAGTGTTACGCTATTCGCAGTTGCAATAAATGGTGTTATAGATACTCTACCGGATGGCGTTCACAGTTCTTTATATGTGGACGACTTTTGCATCTCTTTTGCTGCTGCTAGGATATCACTGATTGAGCGCAACCTCCAACTGGCGATCAATAGGGTGTCCAGTTGGGCCAACATGAACGGTTTTCGATTCTCCACCTCCAAGACCGTAGCCATGCATTTTTGTCGCAACCGTGGTGTCCATCCAGACCTGGATTTATACCTCGCCAATAGACGCCTCTCATGCGTGGAGGTGACTCAATATCTTGGCCTTTTATTTGACAACCGTCTCACCTGGGTTCCCCATTTCCACTCTCTTAAGGCGTCTTGTCGGCAGGCACTATCCCTTCTTCGGATTTTAAGTCATACCTCTTGGGGTGCGGACAGGGACACGTTGCTGTTGCTTCACTGTACACTCATACTTCCGAAGCTGGAATACAGCTGTGAGATCTACTCATCCGCAAAAGATGCACGACTACGCATGCTTGACCCCGTGCATCATGCTGGGGTCCGCTTGGCTACGGGTGCATTTCGGACATCTCCAATACCTAGCCTTCTAGTGGATGCTGGTTTCTGGCCGCTCGACCTCCGGCGCCAATCTTCGATGCTCCGGTGTTGGTTTCGCACCCACCGTCTTCCTGATTTTGTCCCCTGTGTGTCAATGTTGCGGGACTCGCGCTCGCAGGCGTATGTCACTCGACCGAGTCTCCTAAACCTTTTGGCCTACGTGTTGCAAATCTCATGGCGGAGTTATCTATCGACCCCACTCCTGTGTACTCTTTCCGGCTCCCACGAGTTGGTTATTGGCAGCTTCCTGTTATCTCATTATGCCCTCCTGCCATGGATGGCAAGAAGGATTTCTGCCAGCTCTGTCCCACACACGGTTTTAGAACACTTTTTATCCATTCTGATGATATCCCTGTTTTTACTGATGGTTCCAAATCCGACGCAGGCGTTGGGTTTTCTGTGGTTTTCCTCTTTTTGTCGGTCTGGCAGCCTTCCTTCGGTAGCTTCCGTCTTTACTGCGGAGCTGTCTGCCATAGTCCTAGCTTTACAGATTATTTTACTCTCCCGGTTTCGTCTTTTACAATTTTTAGTGACTGTCGCAGTGCTCTTACTGCTCTCTCTTTTATTTCCTTCACCCTTTGGTTTTATCAGCCCTGGAGTGGCTTTATCTACTTACCAAAAGAGGATATCGTGTTGGGTTCTGTTGGGTCCCTGGTCATGTTGGTGTTCCAGGAATGAACACGCAGATCGCCTCGCTAAAGAGGCAGCAAGTCGCGCTCCATCTCCTGCCTCTGTTCCGTTTCGAGATGTATTTGATCTTATTCGTGACGGTTGCAGCAATATGGCAGAGGAGATGGCTAACGGGGTCGCAACCTCGAAAATGGGAGAGATCACTACTTCCACTCTCCCTCAGTGGACATACTCCCATGTCCGGGATCGCCGTGCACAGACTTTATTGGCGCGATTACGTATAGGTCACACGTACCTTACAAATAGGTACCTGCTGACCAGGGACTCTCAACCTTACTGTGAAGACTGCCTGCTGCCACTCACAGTACGGCACCTACTTGTGGAGTGCCCTAGTTTACAAGACCTGCGACACCGCTACTTCTACCGCTGTCGCAGTAGAGATAGCGGTGTCTATCACCTCTCTCAGGTCCTTGGACCAGCGTGTATGGCCCTTGGTTATGATTTATTCAGTTTTTTGGGAGAGGCTAGCCTTCTCCTTTATTTGTGAATTTTAGAATTTTATTTATGTATTTTGATATTTTATTCGATTTCATTGTAATTTTATTGTTTTAGCAACTTTTAATTATATTGGTTTTATTGTTTTTAGTTTTTTATAATTATTTTTCTTTATTTTTCTTTTTTGTTTTTAATCATTTTTCGTATATTTAAAAAAAAATTTGGTAGCGGCGCCAAATGACCCTGGCTGTTGCGGCGCCTACATTAATATCCATCCATCCATCCAAGGCCATGACGTTTTTAGATTTTTGGGAGAAGCTTGCCTTCTCCCAAAGCTGTGAATTCTATTTCATTTTATTATATGTATTTTAATGTTTTATATATATCATTGTAGCTTTTTGTTTTTACTTACCATTAATTTTATCGTTTTTACTTGCTCTTAGTTATTTTATGATTTGTTTTAAACCCTTTTGGTTTTAATTAATTACTTTCATGCGGCGCCATATGACCTCCGCTGTTGCGGCGCCTAACACCAAATCGCCCCCCCTCCCCTCACAATCGAGAGGCCCGGGTTCGGCCCCCTCAGATGGGAACCAACTTGTCGTGGTTGGGGGGCTTGCGTGCCCCTGTGACCTCACGAGCTAGGCTAGAAGGGGCTTAGGCCCATACTCTGTCCTTTCGAGGGGTAGAGGGCTACCCATGCTAGTAAGGTCCCCAGTGAGGGGCCAGACTAAATGGTTCCTACGTAGGCTGCCAGTGGACCAGCGGAGCCACCCGCTGGAGGGATCGCCCAGTAGGGGCTGTCCTGTGCTGGATGGATGGGTGTCCAGCCAGGCTGGGATGCTTTGGGAGGGGGGTTTCAGCTCTGTCGTGGGCAAACTTTCATATCATGTGGGACCTTTTTTTAAAACGACTGGTCCACATGGGGACAAGGTACTCCGTCCACGGCAGCCAGCGCTCCCTCCCATTGTAGTCCCAGTAGGTGGTTTCCCTTGCCCCAGGAGCCAATTTTTTTAGTAACTTTTACATATGGTTAAACACAAAAAAACTGTCAGGTTCTCGTGAGGTGGCTGACCTTGCCCGCGAGACGTCATCTTCAGGTCTGAGTGGGAAGGAAGATTCCCCTCCACAAGGGCCTCCCACAGCAGACTCCTGTTCTGGGAGTTCTTCTGAGGGATGCATTTCTGCTGCATGTGACTCTTTTGATGGTAAATGTTAATCCATCTTTTTTTTTATCACGCCTTGCGCTCCCTTCTCAAGGTGTATGGCACGGTTCTCCGTATTCGGCTTGTTTACGATAACGTCTAACCGCTGCTATGTAATGTTTGGCTTTAGAACATGTAGCATCCCTGCCCCTTGCTGGCTCTGGCTTTAAGACAGAACTTCTCCACTCTCGCAATATTTCGGTTAGTGACACGGACTACATCCCAAATCTTTTTGACCACCATTCAGAGAGTTCAGTTCCTGAAGTCCGCCAGATCCCGCCTCCACGTTGGTTTGTGGCGTACTACAGAAATGGGCGCGGGAATTTTATCCATGCCTCCCGGTACTTGTCTAAAGAGATCGGTACGACTCCTGAGGGAAACCTCAAGAAATATGGTAAGTGGGTGCTAGTGCGAGCGAAAGATATCACGCAAGCAAGGATGTTGCAACATCTACCATGTCCTTCTGACAGCATGTTTGAGACTATTAAGACACATCCCACCTTTAATTACAGTAAGGGTTGTGTGTACAGTCAGGATCTCTATGAATTTTCTGAGGAGGAAATACTGGCTATGTGTCCTGCCTCAGTCCAAAAGTTGACTAAGATGTGGAACTCCTCCAACATGGTCCTTCTCACCTTTTTTGGGTCCACCCTCCCTGACAGTGTTAATGTTGGACCTATAAATCTTAGGGTGAGTCGTTTTATTTCCCGTCCTCTTCAATTTTTCTTGTGCTACGGCTACAACCACGGCAAAAGCTCTTGCAAAGAAGCTTCTCGATGCGGTAATTGCTCTGCACTAGACTCACATTCTGAGGAGCATTGCAATGCTGCAGCTTATTGTTTCCATTGCCGGGATGCTCACCACGTACGTTCCAGGCAATGCCCTAGGTATTGCCTGGAGCAAAACATTCTACAGCTTGCTAACACTCAGTTCATTAGCCTAGGTAGCGCCCGCCGTGAACTCCTGTGCCGCCAGAAGGCCGGTACTGGTGCGACATCCTGTGCTTCATTGGCCGCTCGCTCTTCAGCTGAGTCTGCGAATCTGAAGACAACTGCTCCTGCTACTTCTCACTCTGTTGGGGCAGATGGTCCTGTTCATCTGACTAATAGGTTTGCCCTTTTGTCCAACGACTCAGTTGAGTCAACTGCAAGAAGCGACGAGAACAATACGGACTTGACCAAACTAACCCATGTAGTGGATGTCCAATTTCCTCCTGCATTGCCTAAACCTTTGAAGGGCCAGACCAAACGGCACTGCGGCTCTGCGGAGTCGTTAGATTTAGCTCACCCTAAACAATCTAAGGTTTCTCCCGGTGTACATGATCGTGAGTCCTCCAGGGACCGTTCTGAATTGGTAGCGCCATTGATTTCTGTCCAGCCTTCTGTGATGCCCTCCGTCTCAGATCGGGCTTCTTGTGATGAGGACGGTCTTAGCATGGAGACGTCCAATGATATTGTCTCAGCCGTCCCTCGTGGACCCGCTCTATCAGGCCAGCCTGACCCTCGTCTTCCGAAGACCGGTAGGAGTGATGATTGTTCGCATCACTCACCGGTAGGCCGAAAGGCTGCGGTCCAACGACCCAGTACATCTCAACTCCCAGTGTCTTCTTGTCGGTTGATTATTTCTAGTCAGGTGAGCCACGGGCAGCCCATTCAAAAGGCTCGCCCGTCCACTGCACATAAATAGTCATCTTCAAACTTCTACAGTGGAACTGTAGAGGCTTTCGCGCCTCGTGGGGAGAACTTCGAGCTTTATTGTCGGAGTTCTCTCCAGCCTGTGTAGCTTTACAAGAGACTATGCTAGGTGATAGTACTTCTTCTAGTCCTCCTGGCTATCGTGCCTTTTTTAGCACTCCTTTCCCTGACCAGGACCACTATGGTGGCACAGCTATCCTAGTCTGTCAAGACATACCTGTTGTCCCCTTCCAACTCAACTCTCTTCTTCAGGTGGTTGCTGTTAAGGTTTTTATTGGACGATCCTACACTATTTGCACTTTATATCTGCCTCCTCGGGTTCCTGTCTCCAGGGGTGAGCTTGACAGCCTGGTGTGTCAGCTGACTCCGCCTTTCCTTTTATTGGGAGATTTTAACGGTCGTCACCCATTGTAGGATGAAGGTGCTAGTAATCCTTGTGGGCTTTTAATCGGTTCTTTTATTGAGAATGAAAGATTGGAGATTTTAAATTCTGGGGATGTCACACATTTCCATAGTCCTACTGGGACTTTTACAGCTATCGATCTTTCTATTTTTACATCTAATTCCTTCCTTGATTTTAATTGGCGGGTCCTACCGGATTTACACGGTAGTGACCACTTTCCTATTTTATTGGAATCTGTGAACTCTGAGCCAGGCTCACAGTCTCAGCCCCCACGCTGGGTTTTAGACAAGGCAGATTGGCCTCGATTCACAGACCTTAGCTCTTTTATCCGTCCGTTGGCTGACTTTTCTACTTGTGCTGAGGCTGTTGATTATTTTACCAATTTTTTACATTCAGCAGCGCTTCAGACGATCCCTAAGACATCCGGTCGCTTTACTAAGCGTCCCGTTCCTTGGTGGAACGCAGCATGCACAAACGCTGTGAAAGAGAAACGAGCAGCTTTCTCTCGTCTTCGGCGACATCGTGAGGACCCGCAGTGTCTGGACGCTTTTCGGCGCTGCCGAGCTCAAGCCCGCCGCGTTTTGAAAGAGGCACAAAGAGCCTCTTGGAAAGCTTACATATCTTCCATTAATGCCCGCATCCCTCTTACGGATGTTTTTAACAAAGTCCGCCGAATAGCTGGGAAGCATTCTGCTTCTTCCTCACTAGTTTTGTTGTCTTCTGGGCGAACGGTGGCAGGCCGTAGGACTGTTGCTGACCTCTTCGCGGAGCAATTTGCCAGTGTTTCCTGGAGGCATCTTGCAGCCTCGAGCGCACGTCACCGCCAGAGAATGGAATCTCTCGGCATAAACTTTTCTTTCACAGGAAGGGAGTCTTATAATGCCCCCTTCTCTGCCTCAGAGTTGCAGACTGCTTTGTCCCAGTGTCATGACTCTTCTGGCCCAGATGATATACCTTATGCCTTTTTGCGCTACATGTCTGACAGTGCTTTTAACTTTTTATTAAATCTTTATAATATTATTTAGCATACATGTGACTTTCCAACTTCTTGGGCTGTGGCAGTGGTTCTTCCATTTCCGAAGCCTGGGAAAGATAATCTTCAGGCTACGAACTATCGTCCTATATCGTTGACGTCCTGCATTTGTAAAGTGTTAGAAAAGATGGTAAATGTAAGACTCATGTGGTACTTGGGGGAAATACCTGTCCTCGGTACAGTACGGCTTCCGAAAGATGAGGTCTACTACTAATGCTCTTTTATCAACAAAGTCTTCTATTTGTGAGGCCTTCGCTAATCACCACCATCAAGTAACAGTGTTTTTTTACCTGTAGAAGGCCTACGACACGGCTTGGTGTCATGGCATTTTACCGTTTTTGTTTAATTTTGGCCTTCATGGCCACCTTCCTATTTTATTCAGCAGTTTTTATTCAGACGTCTTTTACGGGTTCGAGTTGGGAGTGTTTTCTCTGAGGCTACTGCTCTAAATGATGGTATCCCACAGGGAAGTATTCCTAGTGTTACACTATTCGCAGTCGCCATTAATGGTGTGATAGATACTCTTCCAGATGGCATTTACAGCTCCTTATATGATGATGATTTATGTATTTCTTTTGCTGCTTCTAGGATGTCACTGATTGAGCACAAGCTCCAGTTTGGCCAACATGAACGGTTTTCGATTCTCCACCTCTAAGACCGTAGCCATTCATTTTTTTGTCGCAATCGTGGTGTCCACCCGGACCCTGATTTATACCTCACCAATAGACGTCTCTCATGCTTGGAGGCGACTCGATATCTTGGCCAATTGTTTGACAACCGTCTTACTTGGGTTCCCCATTTCCGTTCTCTTAAAGTGTCTTGCAGGACGGCACTATCCCTACTACGGGTTTTAAGTCACACCTCTTGGGGTGTGGACAGGGACACGATGCTGCTTCACCGTACACTTATACTTCCCAAACTGGAATACGGCTGTGAGATCTACTCATCCGCAACGGATGCACGACTACGCACGCTTGACCCCGTGCATCATGTTGGGGTCCGTTTAGCTACGGGTGCATTTTGGACATCTCCAATAACTAGCCTTCTAGTGGATGCTGGTTTCTGGCTGCTCGACCTACGGCGCCAGTCTTCGATGCTCCGGTGTTGGTTTCGCACCCACTGTCTTCCCGATTCTGTCCCTTGTCTGTCAATATTGCGGGATTCGCGTTTGCAGGCGTATGTCACTCGACCAAGTCTACCTAAACCTTTTGGCCTTCGAGTGGCAAATCTTATGGCGGACTTATCTATTGACCCCAATCCTGTCCTCTCTTTCCGGTTGCCACGAGTTGGTTATTGGCAGTTTCCTGTTGTGTCATTATGCCCTCCTACCATTGATGGCAAGAAGGATTTTCCACCAGCTCTGTCCCACTCACGGGTTTTATAATACTTTTTTACTCATTCTGATGATATTCACGTTTTTACTGGTGGTTACAAATCCAACGCAGGCATTGGGTTTTGCGTGTTTTTCCCCTATTTTTATCGGTCTGGCAGTTTTCCTTCAGTGGCATCCGTTTTTACCGCGGAGCTGTCGGCCATAGTCCTAGCTTTACAGATAATTTTTACTCTCCCGATTTCGTCTTTTACAATTTTTAGTGACTGTCCCAGTGTGCTCTTACTGCTCTGTCTTCTTTTATTTCCCTTGAATCACTGGTTTTATCAGCCCTGGATTGGCTCTACCTACTTACCAGAAGAGGATATCATGTTGGGTTCTGTTGGGTTCCTGGTCACGTAGCTGTTCCCGGGAATGAACATGCAGATCGCCTTGCTAAAGAGGCAGCAAGTCGCGCGCCATCTCCTGCCCCTATTCCGTTTTGAGATGTATTTCACTCTATTCGTGTGGCGGTTGCAGCATTATGGCAAAGGAGCTAACGGGGCTCGCAACCTCGAAAATGGGAGAAATCACTACTTCCACTATCCCTCAGTGGACATACTCCCATGTCCGGGATCGCCGTGCACAGACTTTATTGGCGCGACTGCGCATAGGTCACACGTACCTTACATAAAGGTACCTGTTGAGACCCTCAGCCTTACTGTGAAGACTGCCTGGAGCCACTCACCATGCGGCACCTGCCGGTGGAGTGCCCTAGTTTGATCGAGTTAAGACACCGCTACCTCTACCGGTGTCGCGGTAGAGATAGCGGTGTCTTTTATCTCTCAAAGGTACTTGGACCAGAGTGCCTGGCCCAAGGCCATGACGTTTTTTATTTTTGGGGGAGAAGCTGGTCTTCTCCCAAATTTGTGAGTATTATTTTATTTCATTATATGTATTTTTGTTTTATTTAGTTTTATTGTATTTTTAGTTTTTTAGTTACTGTATTGGTCTGAACTGCTTTTAGTTGTTTTTATCAACAATTTTGTCTTTTTACCTTATTGTAGAAGCGCTAAATGACCTCCACTGTTGTGGCGCCTAACATGAAATCCATCCATCCACCCAGGTTCGAGTCCCGGCGCAGCGAGGCAAATGGACAAGCCTCTTAATGTGTGGCCCCTGTTCACCTAGCAGCAAATAGGTACGGGATGCAACTCAAGGGTTGTGGCCTCACTTTCCCGGTGTGGGGAGTGTGTTGTGGTCTCAGTCGTACCCGAAGATCGGTCTATGAGCTCTGAGCTCGCTCTGCAATGGGGAAGACTGGCTGGGTGACCAGCAAGCGACCGAGGTGAATTACACACACACAAACAACGAGTGTGCATACTTTTAAAATAAGATTGGATAACTGTAGATATGGAGACGAGCATAAAGCCCAGGCCTTGTAAAACTACAACTAGGTAAATACACACACACACACACACACATAACGACGGTCTCCAGTTACGACGTTTCGTGGTTACGAACGCGCCCATAAAAAGATAAAAAAATAATATTAGGCGTCATTTCGTCTTAGGTGGTTTAGTGTCGTAAGCGACGTAAACAAACACGAATTAGTTTCGGGCGCGCGGCAGAAGAATTCGCTTTATTGTGGTTGTAGGGCAAGGAAGACGGCGTCTCAAGTCTCTAAACATATGCCATTTTGGTTGTTTGCACTGTCTCTCTCTCTCTCTCTCTTGGTTATGGCTCCCAAAGGCAAGGTTCTGCTTCTCTTGATTCACCAGCCCCAGCCTCCCCAGATGGGAACCGCCATGTCGTGGTGGGGGGGCTTGCGTGCCCCTGTGACCTGGCGAGCTGCACTAGAGGGGGCTTAGGTCCCTGCTCTGCCCTTTCGAGGGGGAGAGGGCTACCCATGCTAGTAAGGTCGCCAGTGAGGGGCCAGACTAAATGGTTCCTACGTAGGCAGCCAGTGGACCAGCGGAGCCACCCGCTGGAGGGATCGCCCAATAAGGGCCGTCCTGTGCTGGATGGTTGGGTGTCCAGGCTGGGATGCTTTTGGAGGGGTCTCAGCTTTGTCGTGGACAAACTTTCGTATCATGTGGGACCATTTTTTAAAACGACTGGTCCGCATGGGGACGAGGTCCCCTGTCCCCGGCAGCCAGCGCTCCCTCCCATTGTAGTCCCAGTAGGTGGTGCCAATTTTTTGTGTTACTGTTTTTTTATGGGAAAACACAAAAAATCTTCAGGTTCTCGTGAGGTGGCTGCCCTGGCCCGCGAGATGTCATCTTCAGGTCTGACTGGGAAGGAGGATTCCCCTCCACAAGGGCCTCCCACAGCAGTCTCCTGTTCTGGGAGTTCTTCTGAGGATTGCGTTTCTGCTGCATATGACTCCCTCTTGATGGTAAATGTTAACTGATCATTTTCCTATCACGCCTTGCACTCACATCTCAAGGCGTATGGTACGGTTGTTCGCATTCGACTGGTTTATGATAAGGACTTTCCTTCTAACCGCTGCTATGTGACATTTATGTCATGTGATGAAGCCCGTTTAGCTTATGAACATGTAGCATCTCTGCCCCTCGCCGGCCATGGCTTTAAAACTGAATTTCTCCAGTCACGTAATATTTCAGACAGTGACATGGATTACATCCCAAATGTTTTTGAAAACTATTTAGAGAATTCAGTTCCAGCAGTCCGCCAGATCCCACCTCCACGTTGGTTTGTGGCGTACTATAGAAATGGGCGTGGAAATTTCATCCATGCCTCCCGGTACCTGTCCAAAGAAATCGGCACGATTCCTGAGGGGAATCTGAAAAAGTATGGGAAGGGGGTGCTTGTGCGAGCAAAAGATCTTACGCAAGCTAGGATGTTGCAACATCTCCCATGCCCTTCTGACAGCATGTTTGAGACTGTTAAGGCTCATCCCACCTTTAACTATAGCAAAGGTTGTGTTTATAGCCAAGACCTCTATGAATTCCCAGAAGAGGAAATACTAGCAATGTGCCCTAGCTCAGTACAAAAGGTGACTAAGATGAGGAACTCCTCCAACATGGTCCTTCTCACCTTTTTGGGTCCACCTTCCTGACCGTGTTAATATCGGTCCTATCAACCTTAGGGTGAGGTGCTTTGTTTCTCGCCCTCTTTAGTGCTTCTCATGCTATGGGTACGGTCACGGGAAAAGCTCGTGTAAGGAAGCTTCCCGATGTGGTAATTGCACTGCACTCGACTCGCATTCAGAGGAGCATTGCAAGGGTGCAGCTTATTGTTTTCATTGTCGTGATGCTCACCAGGTACGTTCCAGGCAATGCCCCAGGTATCGTCTGGAGCAGGACATTCTACAGCTTGCCAATAGTCAGTTTATCAGCCTTGGTAGCGCCCGCCATGAACTCCTGTACCACCAGAAGGACGGTACTGGTGCGACATCCTATGCTTCATTGGCCGCTCGCTCTTCGGCTGAGTCTGCCGGTCCGAAGACAACTCCTCCTGCTACCTCTCGCTCTGTTGGGGCGGGTGGTCCTGTTTATCTGGCTAACAGGTTTGCCATTTTGACTGATGTCTTGGTTGAGTCATCTCTTAGAAGTGACGAGAAAAATACGCACTTGACCAAAGTCACCCATATAGTAGAAGTCCATTTGCCACCTGTATCTTCTAAGCCTTTCAATGGTCTGACTAAGCGGCACCGTGGCTCTGCGGAGTCATTAGATTTAGCTCAGCATAAGCAGTCTAAGTTTTCTCACGGTGCTTATAATCGTGAGTCCTCCAGGGACCGCTCTGCTAGGGTAGCTCCAGTAGTTTCTGTCCAGCCTCTGTGACGCCCTCCATCTCGGATCGGGCTTCTCCTGATGAGGACGGTCTGAGCATGGAGACGTCCCTCGTACACCAACTGTATCGGAAAGTGCAGTCCTGCCTGATCCTCGTCCTCTGAGGACCAGTATAAGGGATGATAGTTCGCATCACCCACCGATAAGACGAAAGGCTGAGGTCCAACGACCCGGCACATCTCAACTCCCGGTGTCTTCTCGTCGTTTGATTATTTCTAGTCAGGTCAGTCACGGGCACCCTCAAAAGGCTCGCTCGTCCACTGCACCCAAAAATAGTCGTCTTCAAGCTTCTACAATGGAACTGTAGAGGCCTTCGCGCCTCGTGGGGGGAACTCCGAGCTTTGCTGTGGGAGTTCTCTCCAGCCTGTGTAGCTCTAGAAGAGACTATGATAGGTGATAGTACTTATTCTAGTCCTCCTGGCTATCGTGCCTTTTTTAACACTCCTTTCCTTGACCAGGGCCACCACGGTGGCACAGCTATTCTAGTCGGTCAGGATATACCTGTTATCCCGGTACAACTTAACTCTCCCCTTCAGGTGGTTGCTGTTAAGGTCTTTATGGGACGACTGTACACCATCTGCAGTTTATATCTCCTCCTCGGCTTCCTGTCTCCAGGGGTGAGCTTGACGGCCTGGTGCGTCAGCTGACTCCGCCTTTTCTTTTGTTGGGAGATTTTAACGGCCGTCACCCATTGTGGGATGAAGGTGCTAGTAATCCTCGTGGGGTTTTAATCGGTTCTTTTATTGAGGATGAGGGATTGGAGATTTTAAATTCTGGGATGTTACACATTTCCACACTCCTACTGGGACTTTTACAGCTATCGATCTTTCTCTTTGTACATCTAATTCTTTCCTTGATTTTAATTGGCGAGTCCTACCGGATTTACACGGTAGTGACCACTTTTCGATTCTATTGGAATCTGTGAAATCTGAGCCACAGTCCCGGCCACCACGCTGGGTTTTAGACAAGGCAGATTGGCGTCGATTCACAGACCTTAGCTCTTTTATCCGTCCGCTGGCTGACTTTTCTACTTGTGCTGAGGCTGTTGATTATTTTACCGATTTTTTATTTCTTTAGCCCTCCAGACAATCCCTAGGACGTCAGGTCGCTTTACTAAGCGTCCCGTTCCTTGGTGGAACGCAGCATGCACTGCAGCGGTAAAGAGAAACGGGCAGCTTTCTCTCGTCTCCGGCGACATCGTGGGGACCCGCAGTGCCTGGAAGCTTTTCGGCGCTGCCGAGCTCGGGCCCGCCGCGTTTTGAAAGAGGCACAAAGAGCCTCGTGGAAAGCCTATGTCTCTTCCATAAACGTCCGCAGCCCTCTTACGGATGTCTTCAACAAAGTCCGCCGAATTGCTGGGAAGTATTCTGCTCCTTCCCCACCAATTTTGTTGTCTGCTGGGCGAACGGTGGCAGACCCTAGGAATGTCGCTGACCTCTTCGCGGAGCACTTTGCCAGTGTTTCCCAGAGGCATCCTGCAGCTCCAGGCGCACGTCACCGCCAGAGAATGGAATCTCTCGGCATAAACTTTTCTTCCGCTGGAGGAGTCTTATAATGTCCCTTTCTCTGCTTCCGAGTTGCGGACTGCTTTGTCCCAGTGTCATGACTCTTCTCCTGGGCCAGATGATATACCTTATGCCTTCTTGCGCCACATGTCTGACACTGCTTTTAACTTTCTTTTAAATCTTTATAATATGATTTGGCATACCGGTGACTTTCCATCTTCTTGGGCTGTGGCAGTGGTTCTCCCATTTCCGAAGCCTGGGAAAGATAATATCCAGGCTACGAACTACCGTCCTATATCTCTAACGTCTTGTATTTGCAAAGTGTTAGAAAAGATGGTAAATATAAGACTCATGTGGTATTTGAAGAGTGGGAAGTACTTGTCACCGGTACAGTACGGCTTCCGAAAGATGAGGTCTACTACTGATGCTCTTTTATCCCTAGAGTCTTCCATTTGTGAGGCCTTCGCTAATCACCACCATCAAGTAACAGTCTTTTTTTACCTGGAGAAGGCCTACGACACAGCTTGGTGTCATGGCATTTTACAGTCTTTGTTTAATTTTAGCCTTCGTGGCCACCTTACTATTTTTATCCAGCAGTTTTTATCCAGACGTTCTTTACGGGTTCGAGTTGGGAGTGTTCTCTCCGATGCTACAGCTTTAAATGACGGTGTCCCACAGGGAAGTATTCTTAGTGTTACGCTATTTGCAGTTGCAATAAATGGTGTTATAGATACTCTACCGGATGGCGTTCACAGTTCTTTATATGTGGACGACTTGTGCATCTCTTTTGCTGCTTCTATGATGTCACATATTGAGCACAAGCTCCAACTGGCGATCAATAGGGTGTCCAGTTGGGCCAACATGAACGGTTTTCGATTCTCCACCTCCAAGACCGTAGCCATGCATTTTTGTCACAACCGTGGTGTCCATCCAGACCCGGATTTATAACTCGCCAATAGACGCCTCTCATGCGTGGAGGCGAATCGATATCTTGGCCTTTTATTTGACAACCGTCTCACCTGGGTTCCACATTTTCGCTCTCTTAAGGCGTCTTGTCGGCAGGCACTATCCCTTCTTCGGGTTTTAAGTCATACCTCTTGGGGTGCGGACAGGGACACGTTGCTGTTGCTTCACCGTACACTCATACTTCCGAAGCTGGAATACGGCTGTGAGATCTACTTGTGGGTTATGTATTGTATTAATGCATATTACGTTTATGTGGCAACACTGTGTATTTCTCTGCGCATTCAGCTAGCGCATGAGCCTGTGCTCCCAAGTCGATACTGGCCGCCATTTCCTACCCTTTGTAGCTCTAAGGACAAGTAAAGAATCTACGTGTACTGCGTGTATGTCTGCCCCTTACTTAGGCATACACGCCCTCCATTACACATCCCGCAACCAACATGGCGCAGTGAGTAGGATAACATGGCATAGTGAGTAGGATAACATGGCGCAGTGACACGTCTTGTCCCAGGAGACATCAGTTACGAGGGGAAAGAACTCATCCCAGTAGCCGGCGGCGCCATCACGTCCTCCCGCCACTAGCTGTGAGATTGCTGACATGTGCTACGACTGTGTAGTGCGGACCCGTGGTGTTACGTGGCAGTGCAGTGCAGTGCAGTGCACCGTGTGGCAGTGTATTACAGTGCAGTGTGCGGCGGTATAGTGCAGTGCAGTGCCCGGGAGTGTTTGCATCGAGGTGCCGCTTTTGTTTCAGGGGTTGGTTACGTCTCTTTGCCCAGAAACGAGCGCAGCGCGACGCACCTCTACTCTCTGTCGAGTCCCGCAAGACACTGACTGCACTGCCATTACGCGAGCGGCGTGCCGTGAGCCCGCGCATACCTCCTTGCTGCACCTCTCGCTGCCTGCCTGCCCAGCTGTCTTCCCGCTACACCACGCACACTGACACATTTGCTCTCACATCTACGAGTGATTCCTCGGCATGGCGCGGTCAAAACGACGTCCCAAGCCTCCCAGACGAGTTGAGGAGGAAGATGAGGGGACGCCGGGACAACCAGACAGCCTGTCACAGACGTTGGCTGGTGCTACCGCAGGTGCGGGTGAAGCGGCGGCCCCGGACACCGCCGCCCCACCTCCGTCCGCCACCCCACCCACCACCACCACTCCACCCAGGTCGCCACACCATGCACCTTTTCACACACCTGTCTACCCTGATTTCTCAGTATTCTTCCAATGGTTTGCTGACAGGGAGGCGGCCGCTCGACGTGAGATGGAGGAACAACGCCGGGAAGACAGAGCTGAGTTTCGTGCTCTGTTAACCAGCCTCACTTCTTCCCAGGGCGCGCCCGGTGCGGCTCCGACGAACCCCCAGACGCTTGGGAATCCTGGCAGTGCACAGAGCGGCTTCGGTACCCACCCACCTGTGCAGAAAGCAGCTGTCACACCTCCGCCGCCACTGTCACACGACGTGACGTACCAAGTGTTTCGTGAGTGGAGGAGACGTTGGGAGGACTACGCGACGATGATCGACCTGCCCAGCCTTGACGCTGCCTAAACAGAGGATCCAGCTACGTATGTGCCTCACTCTGGAGACGCAGAGGGTGTTAGAGCACACATTACAGGTGTCGCCTACCTCTCTCAAGCCAGTTGATGAAGTGCTTGACATTCTCCAGGCTCATATACGTGACTCCAACAACGAGGCATTGGGTCGGCGAGCCTTCACTAGCTGTCGGCAGGCGAGAGGCGAGCCCTTCTCCGAGTTTCTCGTCCGACTGAAGAGCCTGGCGGAGGAATTCGACATCTGTAAGGCTCACCACCTGGACTGTAAAGAGGCCTGGATGAAGCACGGTATCCTGACAGGCGTCCACGACGAGGAATTGGTGACCAAGATTGTGTCCCTCGACGCCGCCTCTACTCTTGCTGACGTCATCAATGTATGCAGGGCCCACGAGGCGACGCGGTCAGCCGCCTCTGCTATACGTGCCTCACCTACAGTGTCTGCTGTCTCTACGTATAAACAGACGAAGAAAGCAGCACACAAACCTGGAGTCCCCCCTCGCCAACCTTCACCCACTCATCAGGTGCCTACCTCCTGCAGCAGCTGCGGCGGGCGAGACCACGGCCCGAAGGGCTGCCCAGCAACAGGTGTTACGTGCAGAGGTTGTGGGAAGACTGGCCACTACGCTTTGATGCCCAAGTGCCCAGCCAGGCAGTCTACGTGCACTGCTTGTAACCGTCTGGGCCACTTGGAGAAAGTCTGCAAGCAAACCAGGGCAAGGAGTAAGTCGCAGCGACCCGAGAAGCCGAAAGGAAAGAGGAAGACACCCCACCTTCCACGTGGTGCGGTTACAGTCTCTCACAACGGACCCAGGGTCTCATGAGGGCCCACCTGAGGCCTCATGTCAGTCTCCTATCAGTACTCGTGATGACCCGACACCTCCTCCTACTGTACGAGTGGAAGTGTTGCATGACGGTCACTCTGGTGGTCTGGACTTCATTCCCGACACTGGTGCCGACACGACGGTCATCGGCCCACAGCACTTGAGAATGTTGGGCATCGACAGACAGGCTCTTGGTCCTCCTCCATCCCTTGCCTACTACAACGCTGATGGGACGAAGATGTCTGCTGCCCTCGGTTCGCTCCATGCCACACTAGTTTACGGCAAGCTGTCTTGTACGGGCTGGATAGATGTGCAGGGTTCGTGGAACACCCCACTTCTGTCCCGTGAACACTGTCGTGCTTTGGGGATCGTGCCTCACGACTTCCCTGCTCAGATTTTCTCAGCACGAGGCAGTGTCGCCAGTGTAAGGGAGACGACAAACGCTCCAGCTCCACGTTCCAGCGTGCCTGCATTACCTCTTCTCAGCACCACTTCCCCAGACGCAGCGAAGGAGTACTTCTTGAAGGAGTACCAGGATGTCCTCTTGACAAAGGATTGCACACAGGATGCTCCACTCAAGCCGATGTCTGGACCGCCGATGAGGATCCACTTACGAGACGATGCCCAGCCGTTTGCTGTCCACACGCCGAGGCTTATTCCTTTGGCTTACAGGGACGCAGTGAAAGCTGAGCTGGACTCTATGGTGGCACGAGGCGTTATTGCTCCTGTTGGTGACGTCCCATCTTATTGGTGCCATCCGATGGTTGTTGTGCCGAAACCTGGTGGAGGTGTCAGGATCACTACGGACCTGAGTAAGTTGAATGCACAAGTATCTCGGCCTGCACACCCATCACCCACGCCTTTTGCAGCCATCCGGAACGTCGATGCCAGGGCACGCTACTTCACCACGATTGACGCGTTGTGTGGATACTGGCAGATACCCTTGCATGAGGACGACCAGGCCCTGACTACGTTCATCACTCCATATGGGCGCTTCAAGTACCTCCGAGGTCCCATGGGTTTCGCAGCCACAGGCGACGCCTTCTGCCTCCGAGGAGACATCGCGCTAGAGGGAGTGCCACAGTGTGTCAAAGTCGTGGATGACATTCTCGTGTACGACGAGGATTACTTCACACATCTACGCCACGTTAACGACATCTTGGCCAGATGCCGAGCCCATGGCATCACTTTAAATGCCAAGAAGTTTGTGCTGGCGGCTCCATCAGTGTCCTTCTGCGGCTACAGGCTCTCCCATGACGGCATCGCAGCAGACCCTGACAAGGTTCGGGCCATCACTGAGTTTGCTACGCCTGCTACGTTGACCGACCTTAGGTCCTTCATGGGCCTTGTCAACCAGCTCGCCAGCTTCTCGCCCGACCTCGCTGCCACTGCTGCGCCTCTACGCCCACTTTTGAGCCCCAAGAAGTCGTTTGTGTGGACGCCCGACCATGAGCAAGCCTTCCAACGTGTGAAGATGGCCTTGGCCAGCCCACCAGTCCTTGCTGCCTTTGACCCTGCTCTCCCTACGACTCTGCAGACCGATGCTTCCCGCCTGTATGGGCTGGGTTATACCTTACTGCAGGACCACGGTGGTGGACAGCAGCGTCTCGTCCAGTGCGGCTCACTTTCTTGACGGATACAGAGACCCGATATGCGACGATCGAGTTGGAGATGTTAGCTGTCGTATGGGCCATAGGGAAGACCAAGTTCTACCTCACAGGATTGCAACACTTTAACCTCGTCACCGATCATCGCCCTCTAGTTCCCATCCTAAACAGCTACTCCCTTGACGCTATAGAGAATCCACGTCTACAACGCCTCAAGGAGAAGATCGCCCCGTACATCTTCACAGCTGTATGGCGCCCGGGCAAGGAGTTGTGTATCCCGGACGCTCTATCTCGCTCTCCTGTTGGCTACCCAACGCAGGCTGACGAAGTCCTTGGCACTGATACCGGCTTCCAAGTTAGGAGTATCGCTACACTACGTGCGATGGAGTCTCTTGCTCCGTTGGTGCCTCCTGATGTTGCAGAAGCACCTCCTGGCAGTGACCTTGCCCTTGAGGAGCTTCGTAAGGTGGCAACCGAGGACCCCAGTACGTCCAGCTCCTTCATTTTGTGAAGAACGGATTCCCTATGGACAGGTACGCCCTCCCCAACGTGCTCCGCCCGTACTGGAAGTTACGGGAGGACCTCTACTGTGATGAGGATCTCGTCCTGTACGGTGCACGAGTGTTGGTGCCTACAGCCCTACGTCGCCGTGTCTTGGCCCGCCTGCACGACAGCCATCGTGGTGTCGAAGCCACCAAGCGCCGTGCTAGGCAGGCTGTGTTCTGGCCAGGCGTGGATGCTGACATTGCCAACACTGTTCGAGCATGTGAGCCGTGCCAGATTCTGCAGCCCAGTCAACAGCAAGAACCAAGACTCTGTGATGACAATCCAACTCGACCATTCGAGTCCATTTCTGCTGATTACTTCTCAGTTGCAGGGAAGGCTTTCTTAGTCATTGCAGATCGTCTGTCCGGCTGGCCTGTCGTCGTGTCCTGTGGCGCTGATACGACGTCTACTGCCACCATTCGCCATTTCCGCCGCCTCTTCAGGGACCTGGGTGTTCCTGCACGCCTGCGCACGGACGGTGGCCCACAGTTCGCCAGCCGGGAGTTTTCTACGTTCCTCGAGCGCTGGGGAGTCCGTCATGACACATCGACGCCCCATTACCCACAGTCTAACGGCCATGCCGAGTCTGCAGTGAAGGCCGTGAAGCACTTCATCCAGAAGGTGGCACCGTCTGGCAATATAGACTGTGAGGCGTTCGACAGGGGTCTCCTGGAGCTTCGGAACACCCCCAACCAGACGGGTCGCTCTCCAGCTCAAGTCCTGTATGGTCGTCCTTTACGCTCTTGCGTCCCCGCACATGCCAGCGCCTTCCAGAAACGGTGGCAGGCCAGGGACGAGAGTTGCGATCGTCGAGCTGCTGCCCGTCTCCGTGATGCCACAAGTCGCTTCGACGCTCACGCTCAGCCTCTTCCACCCCTGCAGCGAGGTGACGTGGTTCGGATCCAGAACCCGACTACGCGGCGGTGGGACAAGGTTGGCACCATCATGGGCGTTGGCAGGTCACGGGATTACCTTCTCAAGATGCCCAGTGGCCGAGTGTGGTGGAGGAACAGGCGCTTCCTCCGCCCTGCTCCACCCCTAAACGCTTTTTCTACGATGGAGGACGCCACTGCTCCCTTGGCGGCACCTGATACGGTGGTGCCCCGCAGGTCGCCACGACTCCAGGAGAAGGCGTCCACAGCTGCAGTCGCTCGAGTCCCTGTGGACTTCTGAGCGCAGAATGGGGGGGAGATGTGGGTTATGTATTGTATTAATGCATATTACGTGTATGTGGCAACACTGTGTATTTCTCTGCGCATTCAGCTAGCGCATGAGCCTGTGCTCCCAAGTCGCTACTGGCCGCCGTTTCCTACCCTTTGTAGCTCTAAGGACAAGTAAAGAATCTACGTGTACTGCGTGTATGTCTGCCCCTTACTTAGGCATACACGCCCTCCATTACACATCCCGCAACCAACACTACTCATCCGCAACAGATGCACGACTACGCTAGCTTGACCCCGTGCATCATGCTGGGGTCCGCTTGGCTACGGGTGCACTTCGGACATCTCCAATACCTAGCCTTTTAGTGGATGCTGGTTTCTGGCCGCTCGACCTCCGGCGCCAATCTTCGATGCTCCGGTGTTGGTTTCGCACCCACCGTCTGCCTGATTTTGCCCCCTGTGTGTCAATGTTGCGGGACTCGATCGAGTCTCCCTAAACCTTTTGGCCTACGTGTTGCAAATCTCATGGCAGAGTTATCTATCGTCCTCACTCCTGTGTACTCTTTCCGTCTCCCGCGAGTTAGTTATTGGCAGCTTCCTGTTACCTCATTATGCCCTCCTGCCATGGATGGCAAGAAGGACTTCCTGCCAGCTCTGTCCCACACACGGTTTTTAGAACACTT
>NC_059266.1:10430200-10480200 GCF_017591435.1 Portunus trituberculatus | reverse complement strand
ATTGACCACTTCCACGTCTAAACTATTCCATGCTTCCACCCTTCTATGAGGGAAGCTATATTTTTTCACATCTCTCCTATAAGTGGCCATTTTTAGGTTTTTCCCATGCCCTCTCGACATTCTTTTATTCCACATACACAGATCTTCCCTATCCATTTTTTCCATGCCAATCATCACTCTGTATATTGCTATCAGGTCTCCCCTTTCTCTTCTGTTTTCCAGGGTCGGAAGTTGCATTCTGTTCAGTCTGTCTTCATAAGTCAAATCTCTTAAGTCAGGCACCATTTTTGTTGCAGCCCTCTGTACTTTCTCTAGTTTCCTTATGTGTTTCTTTAAGTTCGGAGCCCACTGTATTGTTGCATATTCAAGCCTCGGTCTTATCATTGCAGTAATTATTTTCTTCATCATTTCTTCATCTAAATATACGAACGCCACTCTTATGTTCCTCAATAAGTTCAATACTTCTCCAATTATTTTGTTTATATGTCTCTCTGGCGATAGGTCATTGGTAATTGTCACCCCAAGGTCTTTTTCTTCATGACTGGTTTTACGTCTTCATTTCCTATCTTGTACATACTCCTGATTCTTCTTTCACTCTTGCCAAACTCTAATTTCTTGCATTTTGTCGTGTTGAACTCCATTTGCCATGTACAGCTCCATTTCCATATTCTGTCCAAGTCTTCCTGGAGTAGTTCGCAATCTTTGTCACATCTCACTTTTCTTAACAATTTTGCATCGTCTGCAAATAGGCTCACATAACTGGACACCCCATCCACCATGTCATTTATGTAGACCGCGAACATTACTGGTGCCAACACTGATCCCTGTGGAACTCCACTCTCCACCAAGCCCCATTCTGATGGTCTGTCCTTAATTATTGTTCTCATTTCTCTTCCTACCAAAAGTCTTCCATCCATTTTAGTAAACTGCCATGCACTCCTCCTACCATTTCAAGTTTCCAGATCAGTCTCCGGTGTGGTACCTTATCAAAGGCCTTTTTTAAATCCAGATATATTCCATCAGCCCAACCATCTCTTTCCTGTATTACATCTATCACCCTCGAATAGTAACATATCAGGTTTGTCGTGCATGAACGCCCTTTTCTAAAACCAAATTGACACTCACAAAGTATGTCATTTTCTCCAAGAAGTCTGTCCATCTATTCTTCACCACCCTCTCACACATCTTAGCTACCACACTTGTAAGTGACACTGGTCTATAGTTCAATGGGTCTCTCTTGTTACCTGATTTATAGATTGGGACAATGTTAGCTCTTTTCCAGTCTTGGGGCACTACACCTTCCCTTAATGAGGCATCAATTACTTCACAAACTTTTTCTGCCAGTTGCTCCTGCATTCTCTTAAAATCCATCCTGATACCCCATCAGGTCCCACAGCTTTTCTCACTTCTAAACTCCCCATCATATTCTTGATCTCCTCCACAGTTACTTGAAACTCCTTCATAATCCCTTTCTGTTCCATTACCAGTGGTTTGTCAAAAGCAGTCTCCTTTGTGAATACCTTCCGAAAGCATCCATTCATAGCCTCTGCCATTTCCTGGGATCCTCACTGCATACTCCATTTACTTCTAAACTTTCAATACTTTCTCTATTTTTGATGTTGTTGTTCACATGTCTGTAAAAAGCCTTGGTTGGTCTTTACATTTATCAATTATATCCTTTTCTTGTTTCTTTCTTTCTTCTCTTCTAATCAACACATATTCATTTCTTGCTCTTTTGTAACTTTCCCACTGCTTAATCCGTCTTTTCCTTCTCCACCTCTTCCATGCATCCTCTTTTCTTGTTCTAGCCTTTTCACATCTATCGTTAAACCAGTCCTGCTTTCCAACTTCTCTATGTTGTCTTATTGGTACAAATTTTTCTCACCTTCTTTGTATATTTTTATAAATTCCTTCCACTTTTCATTTGCTCCTTAGCACTCTTGAATTTCATCCAATTTGTCTCTTGAAAGAATTTCTTTAGGTTTCCAAAATCTGTCTTGGCATAATTCCATCTTCCCACTTTATATTCTTCATTTCTTCTAGATTTCTCTTCATCTATCACCTTGAACTCCAAAACTGCATGATCACTCTTTGCTAAAGGGCACTCCACCCTCATCTCCTCAATGACCATTGGCTCTGTACTAAAGACCAAGTCCAGTCTTGACGATGCTCCCTCTCCTCCAAACCTAGTATCTTCTTTGACCCACTGAGTTAACACATTTTCCATTGCCAGTGTCAATAGTGTATTTCCCATGTTGTCTCTGATCCTTCCATTGACCAGTCCTCCCAACACACCTCTTTACAATTAAAATCTCCCATCATTATAGTTCGTTCACAGCCACCCAACATTTCTTCCAGACATGTTCCTGTATCACTTATCATTTCTTCATATTCCTGTACTGACCATGCATTTGTCTTAGGTGGTACGTACACCACTATGTAGTGCCTCTTTTTCCTTCATTAGTTTCTGTTCTGATCTTTAGCACTTCTGCCTTTCCCATACCTTCTTTCACTTGATCCACCTTTATATCTTTTTTAACCAGCAACATCACTCCTCCTCCCATCTTACCTACTCTATTTCTTTTCCAAACATTATATTTCCTTCTCCAACCATCATCAGGTCTTCTCCTCTCTCAGTTTTGTTTCAGTAAGACCCACAATATCTGGGTTCTTGTCCCTCAAGTAATCGTTGAGTTCTAAAATCCACGATATCACTCCATTTATGTTGGAATACATTACATTCCGCTCATACGTAAGTTTCTTTAGTCCTTTCTTGCTGTACTTTTCTGGGTTATGAACCACTTCCTCAGTCTCATATCCAAGATTCTCCAGAAAAACTCTTTCTTCTCCTCTTCTGTCCTCTCTTCATTTTTTTTCAAATGTGTGTGTGTGTGTGTGTGTGTCTGTGTGTGTATTTACCTAGTTGTATTTACCTAGTTGTAGTTTTACAGGGCCTGGGCTTTATGCTCGTGTGGCCCCGTCTCCATATCTACACTTATCCAATCTTACTTTAAAAGTTTGCACACTCGTTGCAGACACTACTTCTTCATTTAAACTGTTCCACGTCTCAATACATCTTTGCGGGAAACTATATTTTTTAATATCTCTCAGACATCTTCCTTTTCTCAGATTTTTACTCTGCGATCTTGTGCTTCAGATGTCATATTCTTCCCTCAGGATCAGTTTCTCATTATCCACTTGGTCCATTCCGATGATCAATTTAAAAACTTGTATCAGGTCTCCTCTCTCCCTTCTTTGTTCCAGGGTTGGTAGATCCATAGCCTTTAGTCTCTCCTTCAAATTCTGGAACCATTCTTGTAGCCATTTTTTGTAGTCTCTCCAATTTCCTTAAGTGTTTCTTTTTATAAGGGGTCCACACTACTCCTGCATATTCCAATCTGGGTCTTATTAAAGTACTTATCAATTTCTTCATCATTTCTTTGTCCATGTGATGAAATGCTACTCCAATATTCCTTAGCAAATTATATGTTTCTCTAAATATTCTATCAATATGGCTTACTGGTTGATTGTTTTCTTCCATCGTCACTCCTAAGTCCTTTTCCTTTTTTACTTTCTCCAGTTCTACTCCATCTCCCATCTTATAGATTTCCACGGGTCGTCTTTCACTCTTTCCCATTTCCATGACATGGCTTTTGTTCACATTGAATTCCATTTCCCACTTTTTGCTCCATTCTCATATCTTATTTAGGTCTTGCAGTATTTCACAATCCTCTTTTTGTTTTATAACTCTGCACAGTTTTGTATCATCTGCAAACATATTTATGTAGCTGTTCACTCCTTCTGGCATGTCGTTAATATAAATGAGCAAAAGTATTGGTGCCAATAATGACCCTTGTGGCACTCCGCTTTCTACTGCTCTCCACTTGGACTTCATATCTTTAATTACCGTCCTTATTTCTCTCCCCCTCAAATAATTTTCTATCCATCTCAATGTGCTTCCTTTTAAGCCACCCTTCTCCTCTAACTTCCATAGTAATCTTGCATGTGGCACTTTGTCAAACGCCTTTTTTAAATCCAAATAAATACAGTCAACCCATCCTTCTCTCTCTTGTACTCTATCAACTATTCTAGAATAGAAACTCAATAAATTAGTTACACAAGACCGTCTTTTCCTAAAACCAAATTGGCTATTTGATATTAATTTGTTGTCTTCAAGGAACTCGATCCATTGTTTCTTTATTATTCTTTCACACATCTTTCATATTACACTAGTTAGTGATACCGGTTTGTAATTTAAAGGTTCTTTCTTTCTTCCACTCTTATATATGGGAACCACCTCAGCTCTTTTCCATTCTACTGGTACTGTTCCATCTCCTATTGAGCATTTTAAGATGTTGTATATAGGACTTGCTAGTTCATCCCTACATTCTTTCAGTATTCTGCCTGAGACTTCATCTGGTCCCATTGCCTTCTCTTCATCCAGTTCCTTCAGTAATTCTTTTATTTCAAGCTTGGTTACTTTAATCTCTTTCATATAGACTGTCTCTCTATTACCCTGTGGCCTTTCAAATTTAGATTTCTTAGTAAAGACCTCCTGGAATTTATTATTTAATAGTTCTGCCATAGTTTTTGAGTCTTCCACCATCCCGTTCTCTCCTTTTAACCTTTCTATTATTTCTCTTTGTCTAATTTTTCCATTTATGAATCTATAGAACAATTTTGGTTGCTCCTTACATTTTTCGACAATGTCCTTTTCAAAGTTCTTTTCCTCTTCCTTCCTTACCTTAACATATTCATCTCGCTGTCTTGAAGTTTTCCTTATTTGTTGGATTTCTATTTCTCCTCCATCTTTTCCATGCTCCATCTTGCATTAAACCAATTTTTCTTTCCTTCTTCTTTGGGTCTATATTTTGGGACATATTCCCTGACTCCTCTTTTATATATTTCCAAAAATAAGTTATACTTCTCTTGCATCGTCTCTGAGTTTTCCATCTCCTCCCAGTTTACATTTTTAAAATAGTTCCTGAGATTCTCAATATCAGCCTTTCTGTAGTTTAATCGGTCTCCTTTGTTTGAATCTTCCTTTCCCTCTTCTATATCCATTTCTAATATTACATGGTCACTCTTTCCCAATGGGCACTTATATCTTATATCATCATTCATTTGTATAGCCCTTGTAAAAATTAGGTCCAATCTCGCCGGCTCGTCATTTCCTCTGAATCTTGTGCATTCCTTTACTCTCTGGTCCATCATATTGTCTATCATTAGGTTTAGGAATCTTTCTCCCCAGGCTTCTTCCCCCATACCACTTTCATAATTTTCCCAGTCCACTTCTTTACAGTTGAAATCTCCTACTAATATAACTTTTTTCCTTTCTTTCACGATTCTCGTTAGACTCCTTAGTGTCATCTATCATGTCTCTATATTCTGGATTGGTCCATGAATTTGTTTTTCGTGGCACATATGTTACAATGATTGTTAACTCTTTTTTATTAATATGCATCTTAACATACAATACTTCTGCTTTTCCTTTCTAACATTCCACTTAGTTTATCACTATCTCCTTCCTTAACATTATCATGACTCCTCCTCCTCCTTTACCCACTCTGTCTCTTCTCCATACATTATACCTATTATCCAAGACTATTTTGATTTCCTCATTTAGTTTTGTTTCAGCCAGGCATACAATATCTGGATTTTCTTTCTTTATGTAATCTCTTAATTCTAATTTACTTGATAAAACCCCGTCTATGTTCGTATACATCATTTTTAGTCTCTTGCCTTTATCATTTTAGTTAAACTTGTTCCACTTTTTCTCTTCCTTCTCGTTTATATACCATTTCCTTATCCTGTCTCCTAGAATTCTCCAAAAATGCCTTTTTCCTCTTCTGACCTTTCATTATTTTTTCCCTTACTGCTGCTGCCAGTTCATTGTATCTCTTCCTTTCCTCCTCATTTCTATTTTCTTTATATAGATATCCTTGCAGCCTTCTGTTTCTCTAAGTTTTGTTGTTCTATATAATATTTCTTCTGTTGCTGCTTGTGATTTTAGTAATATTTTAATTGGTCTCATTTTTCTTTCTTGATATGGTCCCATTCTGTTTATTTCTTCTACTTCCTCTTCCAAGTTCTGCCTATCTTCGTCATTAAGATTCTTCAGTAGGTCTTTGACTGATTTCATTTCTTCTTTTTCTTTTTGGTCTATATTTTAATTTTTTTTCTTTTATTCCAAATACGACTACACTCTTCTTTTTTTCTGCAATTTCTCTAACTAGAATTTCTTTTGTCTTGAGGACTCCTATCATTTTGTTTGTCATATTTTCTTCTTTTTCTTTAAGTTGTTTTTGAATCACCTCCTGAAAATCAGCCTTATCTTTCTTATCTTGGACTCTCCATGCTTGTACTTCTTTTTTAATCACGTTCTGTACTCTTTCCTCTTCCTTGTTTACTAGATCTTTCAGCTTCTCCTTTTCTTTCTCGGCTTTACCGAGTCTTTCTTCCATCTGCTTCTTGTAGTTAGCTACTTCCTTTTTTAGTTCTTCGTTTTCCGCTCTTAGCCTAGCTTCATTTTCTTCCACTTTTCTTATCCTTTCTCTCAGTCTTATAAACTCCATTTCCTGTTCTTTATTCTCTTTCATTTCCATCTTCTCCTTTATCAGTTTATCTAGTTTACATTCAATATTTGACACTCTCTTAAGTAGTGAAGTTGTCGTCGTATCGAACCCTTCGAATACGCGTTCTCCCTCACCGTCATAGTCATCATCAGCCCCTTCTCTATTCTCATGTCTGCATTTGGATGGAATATCTTTTTCACTCATTATTCTTTAATAATTGATTTCATGAAGAGAGAGAGAAAAAAAAAAAGAGTCCACACTACCTGCCCAGGCCACTGTAAATACTATACAACAGTTATGTAGTGAAGATCAGCTGATCGTCGGAACTGCGCCAGTGCGTCTGCCCTCAACCGTGTCTCTCGTGTGTTTTCGTGCGCGCGGGTGTGTGCAGCGCGTGGTGACAATGAATCATCAGTACCCGCACGAGACTTGGAGTGACCATAAATGGGTCCTTTTTCTAAAAACTTTCTCACCCATGTCTTTCTCTTTTTCTTGCCCTTCCTTGACAACAGTGCTAAGTAAAATACAGAGGCTGCTGCAGCAACTTCTACACTCATCAAAGGCATGACGACAACTGAGGTGTGGACAGGAAACATTGTTTGCAAACTGTTTGGAAACAGTTTGCAAACAAGTTTTCGGAAACAGTTTGCATACAGTTTGGAAACAATGTTTCCAAACAAAGTATCCTAGTGTGGACAGGCCTTAAAGCTTTCCGTTTGGTGTAATGGACGATTCCCATGCGGTCCACTGGCATCCTTAACAAGCATTTAATGACTGCCTGAAGGACATAGCTGAGGTGACAAAGCAAGGGAGGAAGACAAGGGATTATCAAATTCAGAATAGACTACCTCCACACTATTGCCACCTTCCCATACATCACAGGCTTGCCTTCTTCCTCGGATGCTACATCACCTCCTTACCCTCTGTCTCTGTCTTTCTTTCTCTCCCTTTCTATATAAATTGGTGTGTTTTCAAAATTCTTCTAACTATTGTTCCACATTGCCATTGAGGTAAATAATAAGAAGACTAGTGTTCCCTATCCTGAATGTGGCATTTTAGCAGGGAACTGTGACCCTTCTGAGTGTCAGTACCTCGCAGGCTCACACTTTATGCATTTCTTTTTTATTTAGTTATCTTTTATTTATAGCATGTAGACTTTTTCACGGGAATTTATGGGCTAAAGGGGATACGTTTTGGGGTACTTCCCATTTCAAAGCCCACCCGCTTGGAAATCCTTGCCCTGAGTGACCATGGACAGGATTTGAACCCATGCACTTGGAGACCCTCGGATCCCAGAGCACACGTGGTTTCACTGTACCTCGGTGGCCCCATAGACTCACTCTCTCTGTCAGTGTGGCAGTGTCATTATCCTCACTTGCTCACCAACATTCAAAGAGAAATGCATAACTAGTATTTCACTTCAGCAGGCCAAGGGTCCAGCCACCCCAGAAACCCCAATTCAGTATGAGTGTCACTTTGGTGACCCCAACAGACAAGCAGTCACCACTCTCCACCATATCACCCGTTCTGTAAATTGCAGACAAACAAAATGAGTTACAATGGTATGTGGCATGCAAAAGTAGATAAACACTTGCCTTTTTTGGTTTGTTTATCATGTTATGTGTATCCATGAGGCCATGCAGGAACTACAGATTCGTGGGAGAGAAAAAATTGCATTACAATTAAAAAAAAATTAGTTAGGATCTGACCAGTCTGTTATTGAGCGAAATTTGTTTCTGTGAGGTACCATTGTACTTCATAAATATATAGAAGTATTTCAGCAGATGATTATGACGAAAGTGTAGGCAAATACAAATGCAAAACTATCTGTGGATGGAAGGAAGGCACGTTTTGCCATGCCTGGCCTGCCGCGCTGACACATTCACGCAAAAACATACCTCACTCCAACCTTTTCTATCTTCTCTCCTAATTAACTCAGGTTACTGAATGAAGTACCATTGTAAAGCCCATACCTTCAGCTGCCTTTTGACATCAATTTGATTGCTATATCAGCAGTGGTAGAACAAGTACCGAATTCTGTAGTAGGACATTTGAAAACACTATTATAAATAGATATCCAACTTTGCTGGGCTTGTTTCCTATAATTTAGCAATAAAAAAAAAAAAACATTAATTTTGTACAGTTCATGTGAAACACCCATAAAACACCCAACTTCCACTTTATTGTGAAAATCAGTGGTTAGCATTATTTGATAAACTTAGCTACAAGACAGCAATTATATTATATAACAAATGGAAAGATATAAAATACAAAACAATACCACCTAGATTTTTTCAAAGTGAAAAAAAAAAAAAAAAAAATAAATAAAAAAATAAATTAAAAAAATAAAGCTCATGACACATATTTGGTGTTGTGACTCGCTGCATTGCACACACTGGCTCAGGCAGCACTAGGCTACATCTACCACACCAAGCGGCCACTGTGGGCTACAACGCAGGACATTTTTATTGCCTTCTTCTGTATTCCATTTATATTTAGCATAACTATCACAAGTATTTGTAGACAGCTCGGAAAAAAACTATCACAAATATTTGCAAACAGCTCGGAAAAAGAAATCACTGGCAACAGTAAGTCAGTGTGGTATTACTGTCATTGCTAATGATGGTACTTTTGAAGGTCTTGTTTAATTCTGCTTCAATGTCATTAATTTATAAACCTTTCCTGATATTGTCAGTGGGTGAGGAGCTCAAAGGGGCCCATCTTGGCCAGCAATTTGACAGGAAGGATGAGTAGTGCTGTTGTTTCTACCGGACATTTTCTCTGAGTTAGCACGAAGTGTAGTCCAACAATTGGTGAGTCTAGAGAGTGTGCCTTGGTATTGTTTGAAAGATAATAACATGTTTAATACCCTTGAGGACAAACAAATATAATATCACAGCACTGATTAAAAAATGCCTTGTCCTTTATTGTGGACACCCATGCCATGAATCTACACAGATGTCAACAACTGTGGACACCTTCACTTTAAGGGTTAAGTAAGTAAGTTATTACCAGATGAAAGGAAGAGGACAGGGTATGCAAGACTTATGAAAAATGTTAAAATGTTCATTCTTGATCTGTTAATAAATCTAACCAAAATCCTTCATTAAGAGGAATAACCAAGAATACAAATATAAGTTTTTCTCTCTGTAAAAGAAAGATAAAAATAAATGACAGGAGAGTTAAGTGATCATTCAAGCACACGACGAGAAGAGATATTGTAAATCATGTTCTGTATTTCCATCATCTGGTTCATCTTGATACGGGCATCCTCCAGCTCCTCCTCCTTGGCTGCCAGAGCTTCTTCCTTATTTTTCACTCGTGTCTCCAGGTCACCATTCTGAAAATTAATAAAAATGTCATTAATATGAGTCCTTTTTAATTGATTAGCTTCTGGTAATTCATAAAACTCTTCCTTTTCCTATTATCTTAATTTATCAATTTATCTATAGTTACTATTACTAAATTTTATTGTTCCTATCTTTCCAGACAGCCGTTTCACAGATGTGAGATGGTACACACCCTACGTGAAGCAACTGTGGTGAGGAAAATTATGAAAATAAAGATAAAATAATAAGAATGAGAAATCAATAACACTAAAGGTGGCAGAAAACATCCATACACGGTTTCCATTTTCTCTTCCTTCAGAATACAACACTTCCTCATCCAGCCTTACCTCTTTCTTCAATTGTAGTTTAATACTTTCCAGAATTTCCATTTCCTTCTTGAGTGTTTCTAAACTTCCAGTACTTTGCTTCACTGCTTCCTCAAGCTTCTGAACTTGTTTGCTGAGTTCTGAAAATAAACAAGCATGATCATATAAAATTCTAAAACTTGAAAATGGAAATAAGAAAAAATAATAATGGGAATACATTATAGATTCAAATTTTATAGAATTGTTATAAAAACTGATGAAAAGTGAATTAAAAAGAGATACGATTCTATATACCAAACTTTTAAGATTTATACTTCGAAGAGAAATAAAGAGCATTGGGAATAATTGTGCCAAAGCTGGTGGTGAACATTGAAATCTCCAAGAATGGAAATCTCAGCGAAAGGGTAGAGGGACAGAATGTGCTCCACTTTAGAAGTTAAGTAGTCAAAGAAATTACTATAGTCAGAAGAGTTAGAGGAGAGATAAACAGCACAGATGAATTTAGTTTGAGAGTGACTGTTAAGTCATAGCCAGATGGTGGAAAATTCGGAAGACTCAAGAGCGTGGGCACGAGAGCAAGTTAAGTCGTTGCGTACATAGACGCAACATCCAGCTTTGGAATGAAAATGAAAATAGAGAAAGTAGGAAGGAACAGAGAAGGGGCTACTGTCTGTTGGCAGAAGCAAGAATAAAAAATAATGAAAGGTCAGAGGAGGAGAAGAAGGCAATTTTTTTGGAGAATTCTAGGAGACAGGATATAAATGAGAAAGAAGAGAAAAATATGGAGCAAGTTTAACTAAAAATGATAAGAACAAGAGATTAAAAATGATGTATACAAACATAGATGGGATTTTATCTAGTAAATTAGAATTAAGAGATTACATAAAGAAAGAGGAACCAGATATTGTATGCCTGGTGGAAACAAAGTTAAATGAGGCAATAAAAATAGACATAGATAAAAGGTATAATATATGGAGGAGAGACAGAGTGGGTAAAGGAGGAGGAGGAGTCATGATGATGTTAAGGAAGGAGATAGTGGTAAATCAAGTGGAGTTTGGGAAGGAAAATCAGAAATACTGTATGTTAAGATACATATTAATAAAAAGGAGTTAACAATCATTGGAACATATGTGCCACCAAAACAAACTCATGGACTAACCAAGAATATAGAGACATGATAGATGACACAATAAGGAGTCTTACAAGAATCATTAAGGAAAGGAGAAAAGTGATATTGGTAGGAGATTTCAACTGTAAGGAGGTAGACTGGGAAAATTATGAAAGTGGTATGGGGAAGATGCCTGGGAGATAGATTCCTGAACCTAATGATAGATAATTTGATGGTCCAAAGAGTAAAGGAAAACACAAGATTCAGAGGAAACGATGAGCCGGCAAGATTAGACCTAGTTTTTACAAGGGATATACCAATTAACGATGATATAAGATACAAGTGCCCATTGGGAAAGAGTGACCATGTAATATTAGAAATGGATATAGAAGAAGGAAAGGAAGATAGAGATGAATCATACAAAGGAGACCGATTAAATTACAGAAAGGCTGATATTGAGAATCTCAAGAACTATTTTAAAACGTAAACTGGGAGGAGATGGAAAACTCATTAACGGTTCAAGAGAAATATAACTTATTTTTGAAATATACAAAACTGGGGTCAGGAATATGTCCCGAAATATAGACCTAAAGAAGAAGGAAAGAAAGATTGGTTTAATGCAAGATGTGCTAGGGCAAAGGAGAAATGAGATGGAGCATGGAAAAGGTGGAGAAGAAACAGAAATCCAGAAAATAAGGAAAACTTCAAAACAGCAAGAAATGAATATGCTAAGGTGAGAAAGGAAGAAGAAAGAACTATGAAAAGGACATTGTCGAAAAATGTAAGGAACAACCAAAATTGTTCTACAGATTCATAAATGGAAAAATAAGACAAAAGAAACAATAGAAAGGTTAAAAGGAGAAAACGGAATGGTGGAAGACCCAAAAGTATGGCAGAACTGTTAAATAGTAAATTTCATGAGGTCTTTACTAAGGAATCCAAATTTGAAAGACCACAGGGTAATAGAGAGACTGTCTATATGAAAGAGATTAAAGTAACCAAGCTTGAAATAAAAAGTTGATGACGGAACTAGATGAGGAAAAGGCAATGGGACGGATGAAGTCTCAGGCAGAATACTGAAAGAATGTAGGAAGAACTAGCAAGTCCAATATACAACATCATAAAATGCTCAATAGAAAATGGAACAGTGCCAGTGGAGTGGAAAAGAGCTGAGGTGGTTCCCATATATAAGAGCGGAAGGAAGGAAGAACCTTTAAATTACAGACCGGTATCACTAACTAGTGTAATATGCAAGATGTGTGAAAAAGTAATAAAGAAGCAATGGATTGAGTTTCTTGAAGACGACAAAATATTATCAAATAGCCAATTTGGTTTTAGAAAAGGTCGGTCATGTGTAACAAATTTATTGAGTTTCTACTCTAGAATAGTTGATAAAGTACAAGAGAGAGGGATGGGTTGACTGTATTTATTTAGATCTAAAAAAGGCATTTGATAAAGTGCCACATAAAAGATTACTATGGAAGTTAGAGAAGGGTGGCTTAAAAGGAAGCACATTGAGATGGATGATGAATTACTTAAGGGGGAGAAAAATAAGGACGATAGTTTAAGATATGAAGTCCAAGTGGAGAACAGTAGACAGCGGAGTGCCACAGGGGTCAGTATTGGCGCCAATACTTTTTCTCGTATATATAAATGACATGCCAGAGGGAGTGAACAGCTACATAAATCTGTTTATGGACGATGCGAAACTGTGCAGAGTCATTAAACAAAAAGAGGATTGTGAAATACTACAGGAAGACTTAAACAAGATCTAGAAATGGAGCAAAAAATGGGAGATGGAATTCAATGTGGACAAAAGCCATGTCATGGAAATGGGAAAAAGTGAAAGACGACCAGTGGGAATCTATAAGATGGGAGATGGAGTAGAACTAGAAAAAGTAAAAAAGGAAAAGCACTTGGGAGTGACAATGGAAGAAAATAATCAACTGGTAAGCCATATTGATAGAATTTTCAGAGAGACTAATAATTTGTTAAGGAATATTGGAGCAGCATTTCACTATATGGACAAGGAAATGATGAAGAAATTGATAAGTACTAAAATAAGACCTAGATTGGAATATGCAGGAGTTGTGTGGACTCCCCATAAAAAGAAACACATAAGAAAATTAGAGACTACAAAAAATGGCTACATGAATGGTTCCAGAATTTAAAGGGATGACATATGAGGAGAGACTAAAGGCTATGGATCTACCAACCTTGGAGCAGAGAAGAGAGAGAGGGGATCTGATACAAGTTTATATATTGATTAACAGAATGGATGAAGTGGATAATGAGAAACTGATCCTGAGAGAAGAATATGACTTTAGAAGCACAAGATCGCATAGTAAGAAACTAATGAAGGGACGATGTCTGAGAGATGTTAAAAAATTTAGTTTCCCGCAAAGATGTGTTGAGACGTGGAACAGTTTGAGTGAGGAAGTGGTGTCAGGAAAGAATGTGCATAGTTTTAAAGAAAAATTGGATAAGTGTAGATATGGAGACGGGACCACACGACCATAAAGCCCAGGCCCTGTAAAACTACAACCAGGTAAATACAACTAGGTAAATACGCACACACACATACACACAAATCAGTGGTTAGAGCGCTGGCTTCACAAGCCAGAGGACCGAGGTTCGATTCCCCGGCTGGGTGGAGATATTTGGGTGTGTCTCCTTTCACGTGTAGCCCCTGTTCACCTAGCAGTGAGTAGGTACGGGATGTAAATCGAGGAGTTGTGACCTTGTTGTCCCGGTGTGTGGTGTGTGCCTGGTCTCAGGCCTATCCGAAGATCGGAAATAATGAGCTCTGAGCTCGTTCCGTAGGGTAACGTCTGGCTGTCTCGTCAGAGACTGCAGCAGATCAAACAGTGAAACACACACACAAATAGCGAACTACAAGAAATTGATGGAAGAAGGACTCGGTAAAGCCGAGAAAGAAAAAGAGAAGCTAAAAGATCTAGTTAACAAAGAAGAAGAAAGAGTACAAGACGTGATTAAAAAAGAAGTACAAGCATGGAGAATCCAAGATAAGAAAGACAAGGAATCATTTCAAGAAGTATTTCAAGAACAGTTAAAAGAAAGAGATGAAAATATGACAAGCAAAATGATAGGAGTCCTCAAGAAAAAAGAAAATTTAGTGAGAGAAATTGCAGGAAAAAAAGAAGAGTGTAATTATTTTTGGACTGAAAGGAAAAAATGTTAAATATAGACCAAGAAGGGAAAAAGACGAAATGAAATCAGTAAAAGACCTACTAAAACATCTGAATGACGAGGATAAACAGAACTTAGAAGAGGAAGTAGAAGAAATCCATAGAATGGGACCATATCAAGAAGGAACAGTGAGACCAATTAAGATATTACTAAAATCACAAGCAGCAGCAGAAGAAGTACTATATAGAAAAACAAAACTCAGAGAAACAGAAGGTTGCAAATATATATATATATATATATATATATATATATATATAAAGATAAAAAGAAACGAGGAGGAAAGGAAGAGACACAATGAACTGGTGGCAGAAGCAAGAGAAAAAATAATGAAAGGTCAGAGGAGGAGAAGAAGGCATTTTTGGAGAATTATAGGAGACAGGATAAGAAAATGGTATATAAAAGAGAAAGAAGATAAAAGAATGGAGCAAGTTTAACTAAAAATGATAAGAACAAGAGATTAAAAATTATGTATACAAACATAGATGGGATTTTATCTAGTAAATTAGAATTAAGAGATTACATAAAGAAAGAAGAACCAGATATTGTATGCCTGGTGGAAACAAAGTTAAATGAGGCAATAAAAATAGACATAGATAAAAGATATAATATATGGAGGAGAGACAGAGTGGGTAAAGGAGGAGGAGGAGTCATGATGATGTTAAGGAAGGAGATAGTGGTAAATCAAGTGGAGTTTGGGGAAGGAAAATCAGAAATACTGTATGTTAAGGTACATATTAATAAAAAGGAGTTAACAATCATTGGAACATATGTGCCACCAAAAACAAACTCATGGAGTTTGACATGATAGATGACACAATAAGGAGTCTTACAAGAATCATTAAGGAAAGGAGAAAAGTGATATTTGTAGGAGATTTCAACTGTAAGGAGGTAGACTGGGAAAATTATGAAAGTGGTATGGGGAAGATGCCTGGGGAGATAGATTCCTGAACCTAATGATAGATAATTTGATGGTCCAAGGAGTAAAGGAAAACACAAGATTCAGAGGAAACAATGAGCCGGCAGGATTAGACCTAGTTTTTACAAGGAATATACCAATTAACAATGATATAAGATACAAGTGCCCATTGGGAAAGAGTGACCATGTAATATTAGAAATGGATATAGAACAGCGGTTCCCAACCTTATTTGTCCCGTTCCCCCTTTTCCAGTCATTGACCTGTGGATACAAGAAATAGGTTAAGCCAAGAAAATTAATAAAAGATTTTTCTGCAAGAAATGAATATATTAATGTAAAATGCCTTCCATTGTTATGCTGATTAAGATGTAGGCCTATTTATATGAAATCAGAAAACATTGTCAGCACTTTTTGATTTAAGTAAAACACATAGGAAAAATGTTGTTAATGTTGTTACAGTTGTAGGTATTGTGTGCAAAAACTAATAATAGTGAGCTTGCAAGCACATGTATGAATAAAAGAATCACAAAACTGTATGAATACAACAAAAATCACAAAACAGCAGTGAATGAAACTTTTCATTGGTTGCGAAAAAGTATGTCACATATTTCTCAATGGGACTTTTGTGGTTGGAGCAACCAACTCATGAATGGCTCAGTGGCAGAGTGAAAAGTCATCTTCCACAGACAGCTTGTTCCTTGAGATTGCAAGTAATGAAGAAAACCCACTGACAGGTAGGTTGAAGCAAAAGGCAAAAGAACTCGAACTGAGATCACTTATGGATATGATTCCATCATTGAACAAGAAGCTAGACAAGGAGTTTGACTGGAACACATTCTGGCTGTTGAATCATGGAGAAGCTCAATGAACTCTTCTTAAGGTCTTCTAACACATCATCAATGACATAAGAAAGGAGAATCCATGCTGAGGGCTCAAGTTAGGAAAGTAAGGAAATTCATCATCTAGCTGAGACAAGTGGTCCATGATTTTGGACAAGGTACTTGAAAGCTGACCATCAGCAAGAACTTCATTCAATGATGGAAACATCATAAATTTTCCTACACTACTTCTTCTTATACAGCTCAATTTGGAAAAATGCATGTATTGAGTCACAGTGGCTGAGCAAGTTTGAATCCTTTCCTTGAGTCTCAAGTTCAGCTGGTTGAAGATTTCAAATATGTACAAGATAAGCAAGGAGCTCAAAGTGTTCTGATTTCAATATCTAACAGATCACATTTTTCTGTACATCAAGAAACATTTCAACTTCCTGGAAGAGAAGAAGGGACAAAATCTCCTTGCAGAGTCTGAGGAGATGTATGAATAAGGGAAATTTGTCACATGGACCGTGAGTTTGACAAGCTGATACTGTTAGAATGTAGAGCAATTCTAACATTTAAGCATTCAGTTTTAAGGATTGTGAACAGTAGTATAAATTTTATTCTGAGCTGCATGTCTCCTAATTCCAGTATAATAAATTTAAAATAAGTAGAATCTCTATGGATTGAAATTCTTCCATGGACCCCTTGGGGTCCATGGACCCCTGGTTGGGAACCACTGATTATAGAAGGAGGAAAGGAAGATAGAGATGAATCATACAAAGGAGACCGATTAAATTACAGAAAGGCTGATATTGAGAATCTCAAGAACTATTATAAAAACGTAAACTGGGAGGAGATGGAAAACTCAGAAACGGTTCAAGAGAAATATAACTTATTTTTGGAAATATACAGAACTGGGGTCAGGGATTATGTCCCGAAATATAGACTTAAAGAAGAAGGAAAGAAAGATTGGTTTAATGCAAGATGTGCTAGGGCAAAGGAGAAACGAGATGGAGCATGAAAAAGATGGAGAAGAAACAGAAATCCTGAAAATAAGGAAAACTTCAAAACAGCAAATGAATATGCTAAGGTGAGAAACGAAGAAGAAAGGAACTATGAAAAGGACATTGTCGAAAAATGTAAGGAACAACCAAAATTGTTCTACAGATTCATAAATGGAAAAAAAAGACAAAAAGAAACAATAGAAAGGTTAAAAGGAGAAAACGGAATGGTGGAAGACCCAAAAGTATGGCAGAACTGTTAAATAGTAAATTTCATGAGGTCTTTACTAAGGAATCCAAATTTGAAAGACCACAGGGTAATAGAGACTGTCTATATGAAAGAGATTAAAGTAACCAAGCTTGAAATAAAAAGTTGATGACGGAACTGGATGAGGAAAAGGCAATGGGACCGGATGAAGTCTCAGGCAGAATACTGAAAGAATGTAGGAAGAACTAGCAAGTCCAATATACAACATCATAAAATGCTCAATAGAAAATGGAACAGTGCCAGTGGAGTGGAAAAGAGCTGAGGTGGTTCCCATATATAAGAGCGAAGGAAGGAAGAACCTTTAAATTACAGACCGGTATCACTAACTAGTGTAATATGCAAGATGTGTGAAAAGTAATAAAGAAGCAATGGATTGAGTTTCTTGAAGACAACAAAATATTATCAAATAGCCAATTTGGTTTTAGAAAAGGTCGGTCATGTGTAACAAATTTATTGAGTTTCTACTCTAGAATAGTTGATAAAGTACAAGAGAGAGAGGGATGGGTTGACTGTATTTATTTAGATCTAAAAAAGGCATTTGATAAAGTGCCACATGAAAGATTACTATGGAAGTTAGAGGAGAAGGGTGGCTTAAAAGGAAGCACATTGAGATGGATGAAGAATTACTTAAGGGGGAGAGAAATAAGGACGATAGTTAAAGATATGAAGTCCAAGTGGAGAACAGTAGACAGCGGAGTGCCACAGGGTCAGTATTGGCACCAATACTTTTCTCGTATATATAAATGACATGCCAGAGGGAGTGAACAGCTACATAAATATGTTTGTGGATGATGCGAAACTGTGCAGAGTCATTAAACAAAAAGAGGATTATGAAATACTACAGGAAGACTTAAACAAGATCTGGAAATGGAGCAAAAAATGGGAGACGGAATTTAATGTGGACAAAAGCCATGTTATGGAAATGGGAAAAAGTGAAAAACGACCAGTGGGAATCTATAAGATGGGAGATGGAGTAGAACTAGAAAAAGTAAAAAAGGAAAAGGACTTGGGAGTGACAATGGAAGAAAATAATCAACAGGTAAGCCATATTGATAGAATTTTCAGAGAGACGTATAATTTGCTAAGGAATAATGGAGTAGCATTTCACTATATGGACAAGGAAATGATGAACAAATTGATAAGTACTAAAATAAGACCTGGATTGGAATATGCAGGAGTTGTGTGGACTCCCATAAAAAGAAACACATAAGAAAATTAGAGAGACTACAAAAATGGCTACAAGAATGGTTCCAGAATTTAAAGGGATGACATATGAGGAGAGACTAAAGGCTATGGATCTACCAACCTTGGAGCAGAGAAGAGAGAGGGATCTGATACAAGTTTATAAATTGATTAACGGAATGGATGAAGTGGATAATGAGAAACTGATCCTGAGAGAAGAATATGACTTTAGAAGCACAAGATCGCATAGTAAGAAACTAAGGAAGGGACGATGTCTGAGAGATGTTAAAAAATTTAGTTTCCGGCAAATATGTGTTGAGACTTGGAACAGTTTGAGTGAGGAAGTGGTGTCAGCAAAGAGTGTACATAGTTTCAAAGAAAAATTGGATAAGTGTAGATATGGAGACGGGACCACACGAGCATAAAGCCCAGACCCTGTAAAACTACAACTAGGTAAATACACACACACACACACAGAAAGAAAATACATATGGTATTACAGGGCCCGGGTAACTCTAAGTTAGTGTCCGTTAATGTCCTACTGTCTCTTAGTGTTGAAAGTGAGTGATATGGAGAGTGATCCCTGAGAGGAGAGAGTGGACGGTGATCGTTCTGGCCGTAATCAGCTGACAATAACAAAAATGGCGTTCAGGCAAACTGGAGACTTTGAATGTTTTATTACTACACCAAAAGGACTGCAGAAACTTGATATGGATGCAAGAATCCAGGCAATGGAAAGTAAGTTCCTAAACATTTTGTCAATAGAAGAAAAACTGGATAGAGTTCTAGCTGAAAATGATTTGTTCAAAAAAGAGATCTATTTGTTAACGTTAGCGAATAAAGAGCTATTGAAGGAAAAAGTAGAGATGGAGAAGGAAAACCAACAACTAAGGAAACAATGTGAAGAGATGAAGGCTAAACTCCTAGAAATGGAAATGAAAATATCCGAAGGGGACTTGAAGAAGGAGGAATGCCTTAATCTAATTGATACCAGGATGAAAGAAGTGAACCATGAACATTAGGAGGTAGAAAGGTCGTTTAGGGAGATAGTAAACAAGCAGGAAGAGGAAAATAAAGGGGTTACGCAGAAGGAAATGGTAAAGGCACTAAAGGAAAATGAGTATGTGGTGAGAGATATTGCTGAAAAGAAAAATGTGTGATCATAATAGGATTGGGAGGAAACTAACAGGAACTGGCAGGACAGGAGGGATAATGAAAATGACAAGATTAAGTCTTTACTGAACAAGATCTCTGTGGGAGAAGAGGACCTATATGCTGAGGTAGAAGAAAGTGTGAGATTGGGAGCTTTTGAGGAAGGCAAGAATAGACCATTAAAATTGAAATTAAAGTCTCAGGTGGCAGCGGAGGCCTTGTTGAGGAGGGCTTGGAAACTTAAGGACTCTGAGGAAACCAAAACAATTTACATAAGAAGAAATATGTCACAAGATGAGCGAATAAAAATGAAGGAGCTTGTAACTCAAGTGAAGGAGAGGAATGACAAAAGAACAGAGGAGGAAAAGACCAAGTTTTTTTGGAGGATGAGAAATGGGAGGCTAAAGAAGTGGTGGATAAAACAGACGGAATAGGCATTACATGGAAGAAAGAGACTAGGAATGGAATAAAAGTGACTTACACGAACATAGATGGATTTCTGTCTAAGAGGCTAGAATGTATGGATTACCTAAGAAATAACGAACCGGACATAATGTGTGTAGTGGAAACAAAGCTAAGGTCCAAAATAAAGCTAGACTGGTTTGTTGTAAAACACTACAAAGTATGGAGAAATGATAGAAAAAATAAAGGTGGTGGTGGTATAATGGTTCTTACTAAGGAAGATCTGATAGTGAAGGAGGTGAACTATAGTAAGAGAAATGAGGAAGTGATAAGTATGCTTATAACAGATGGCAAGAGGGACATTAATATTATAACAGTATACATACCACCCAGAACCAGTGCTTGGGAATATGAACAGTACCAAATGGTGATGAGAAATACTCTAGACAGAATGAAGCAAGAACTCAACAGAAAGGATAGAGTGATGATAGTTGGAGACTTTAATTGCAAAGAAATAGTGTGGGAAGACTACAAGTGGTGAAAGGTGGTGAGTGGGCAGAAGAATTGTTAAAGGTAGCAACAAATAACTTGATGGCACAGTGGGTGAGATCACCAACAAGGTGCAGGGGACAGGATGTTGCAGCAAGGTTGGATTTGGTATTTACCAGGGAATCTCTAAAAGAGGAAATTGAACATGAAAGTCCCTTGGGGAAAAGCGATCATGATGTCCTAAGCTTTGAGCTGGATACAGAATTAAGCACGAATAAGATTGTGGAACGCAGGAGGAAAAATTAAATTATACTAAGGCAAATTATAACCATATAAGGGAGTTCTTTAATGAAATTGACTGGTCCGTGGTATACCAGGAAAGGGATATGCAATTGAAATATGATAAATTTATGGATTTGTATAACTCTGCTGTGAAAAGTTTGTGCCATATTACAGAAGAGGACTTTAAATAATAAACAGTGGTTTAATAGAAATTGTGAAGAAGCAAAAAAGAACAAAGAAAAGGCATGGAAGAAACTTAAGAAAAACAGTGATGTATTATCAAGGGAAGGCTACAAAACAGCAAGGAATAGATATGTTGAAGTAAGGAGAACAGCACAGAAGGAATATGAACAGAGGGTGGTGGAAAACTGTGATAGTGACCCAAAAATGTTTTACAAATTCATAAATGGAAAACTAAATAAAAGGGAGGCAATAGAAAAGGTAAAAAACGGGGAAGTATATGAAGATGCTGGAGATATAGCTGAAATTTTGAACGACAACTTTTGCAAAGTGTTTACAAAGGAGGAGCATTTTATGGGAGGAAGGCCTACGGAAATAAAGCAAATGCAGGACATCATGGTTACTAAGGAAGATGTAAGGAAAATTATAAGCAATCTGGATATTAATAAATCAATGGGGCCTGATGGCATATCTGGGAGGTTGCTAAAAGAATGTAAGGATCAATTGTTGAACCCCGTATTTGATATTGTGGAAACCTCCATACGAACAGGATTAGTCCCGAAAGAGTGGAAAAGAGCTGACATTGTGCCTATATATAAGAATAGTAGTAGAATGGAACCGCTAAATTATAGACCAGTATCGTTAACCAGTATATTGTGCAAGGTATGTGAAGAAGTAATTAAAGCTAAGTGGAGTGAGTATCTAGAAAGTGAAAACATTCTGAGTGAAAGACAGTTTGGTTTCAGAAAAGGAAGATCGTGTGTATCCAATGGGACCGATCACGATCTGTTATGTAGGTATTCAAGAGATGGGGAATTATTTCACAGCAAGTTGGTCAACTGGAAGACCTTCTGCATGTTTTGTAAATATTAAATGGTTTAATAAAATAGTTATAATCTTTCTAAGAAATGATATAAGCTAAAAAGGGAAATGTTTATATAATGAGATCATCTATTTCTAGGAAAAAATGAAAAGATCATTAAAGGTCAAGGAGAATGCCTTTTCTTTATAAAAATTAATATAAATTATATTCATACAGAAAATCACAACAATAGTCTATGAAAGTAAACAAATCTAGTGTTAAGAGATGACATGACACAAGATTCACTATGGAATACTATGGATATTAGTGAGGATGAACTTAGAAAATGGACAGTGAACTCTGAGAAACTTTCTGAGATCAAAAGGAAACCAAGTTCGCTTGTTGTGATTCAGTTAGGAAAATGGGAGAATGTTGGCCAGGTTATTAGGACAGAAAATTGATAAATGCTACTCAGTGATATTTGCTCACGCTTTTGAGTGGAGCATTATCCTATGCAGAAACTCTGATAATGTGATAAGGATATATGTACTATTAGAATTACAAAAATATTTTGATGGGACACTGGTACATCCATACTTTGAAATTAGGAACATATAGATAAATGTCATAATCAGACACATAGATAAATAAAAAGATATTATGAGGTATGTAGGGATGAATATCTGATAAAAAAGGGACAAGAGCGACAGTTAAGTGATAGGCAGGACTTGTGAATTAAACCAAACCAGCTGGCGAACAATGAAAACTACACAGATAGCAATTGGTGCCATTTATTATGTTTTTATTCAAGAGTGACTGACATACTACAACATAGAGAGGGATGGGTGGATGCTATCTACCTGGACTTGAGAAAGGCCTTTGATAAAGTACCACACAATAGCCTGATGTGGAAACTAAAGATGATTGGAGGAGTAAATGATAAACTAGCAAAATGGATGGAAAATTACTTAATGGGAAGAGAAATAAGAACAGTGGTGAGAGGAAGGAAGTCCGAGTGGAAGAATGTAACCAGTGGAGTTTCACAAAGGTCAGTGCTGGGTCCCATCATGTTTTTGATTTATGTTAATGATATGCCAGTAGGAATTGACAGTTATATGAACATGTTTGTGGACGATTTTAAAATTATGAGGAGAGTAAAGAATGTGGAAGATTGTAACACGTTACAGGAAGATCTTGATAAAATATATGAATGGAGTAAAGAGAGGCAGATGAAATTTAATATAGACAAGACCCATGTTATGAAAATGGGAAGAAGTAGATACAGACCAAACTGGGATTACAGGCTGGGTGATGAGAAAATTAAAGAGACCAATGAGGAGAAAGACTTAGGAGTAACCGTGCAAAACACTTTGTCACCGGTGAAAAACATTAACAAGATTTTTTGGAAAACATACAACATGCTTCACAATATTGGCCTTGCATTCCACTACCAAGATGAAGGAATGATGAAGAAGATATTATGTACCTTAATAAAACCCCAGCTAGAATATGCAGCATGTGTCTGGTCACCGCATATGAAGAAAAATGTGAAGAAGGTAGAAAGGGTACAAAGGCTGGCAACAAGGATAGTACCAGGACTCAAGGAGTTAGACTATGAGGAAAGACTGAGGAAGCTGAGGCTGACCACATTAGAAGAGAGAAGAACAAGAGGAGACATGATAACTATGTATAAATTGGTGAACAAGATTGACATACTGGATAGAGAGTTGACAAAGGTGACCACAAGTAATTATCTCCGAAGACATGGAGAAAAGCTAATAAAGGACATCTGTCTAAATGACGTGAGAAAATACAGTTTCCCGCATCGTAGCATTGATAAGTGGAATAAACTGAGCAGTCATGTCGTTGAGAGTGTGTCAATCAGATGAAAGAGAGATATGACAGGAATGGACAAGGAGACAGGACACAGAGAGCTTAGCTCGGGCCCTGTAATACACAAATAGGTAAATACACACACACACACACACACACACACACACACACACAAGAAAGATAAGGCCGATTTTCAGGAGGTGATTCAAGAACAACTTAAAGAAAAAGAAGAAAATATGACAAGCAAAATTATAGGAGTCCTCAAGACAAAAGAAAATCTAGTTAGAGAAATTGCAGAAAAAAAGAAGAGTGTAGTCGTATTTGGAATAAAAGAAAAAAATATAAAATATAGACCAAAAAAAGAAAAAGAAGAAATGAAATCAGTCAAAGACCTACTGAAGAATCTTAATGACGAAGATAGGCAGAACTTGGAAGAGGAAGTAGAAGAAATAAACAGAATGGGACCATATCAAGAAGGAAAAACGAGACCAATTAAAATACTACTAAAATCACAAGCAGCAACAGAAGAAATATTATATAGAACAACAAAACTTAGAGAAACAGAAGGCTGCAAGGATATCTATATAAAGAAAAATAGAAATGAGGAAGAAAGGAAGAGATACAATGAACTGGCAGCAGCAGTAAGGGAAAAGAATAATGAAAGGTCAAAAGAGGAGAAGAAGGCATTTTTTTGGAGAATTCTAGGAGACAGGATAAGGAAATGGTATATAAACGACAAGGAAGGGAAAAAAGTGGAACAAGTTTAACTAAAAATGATAAAGACAAAAGACTAAAAATGATGTATACGAACACAGACGGGTTTTATCAAGTAAATTAGAATTAAGAGATTACATAAGGAAAGAAAATCCAGATATTGTATGCCTGGCTGAAACAAAACTAAATGAGGCAATCAAATAGATTTGGATAATAGGTATAATGTATGGAGAGAGACAGAGTGGGTAAAGAGGAGGAGGAGTCATGATAATGTTAAGGAAGGAGATAGTGATCAACCAAGTGGAATGTGGGGAAGGAAAAGCAGAAGTATTGTATATTAAAATGCATATTAATAAAAAAGAGTTAACAATCATTGTAACATATGTGCCACCAAAACAAATTCATGGACCAATCAAGAATATAAAGACATGATAGATGACACATAAGGAGTCTAATGAGAAGCGTTAAAGAAAGGAGAAAAGTGATATTAGTAGGAGATTTCAACTGTAAATAAGTGGACTGGGAAAATTATGAAAGTGGTATGGGGAAGAAGCCTGGGAGAAAGATTCTTGAACCTAATGATAGACAATATGATGGACCAGAGAGTAAAGGAATGCACAAGATTCAGAGGAAACGACGATGGCCAGATTGGACCTAGTTTTTACAAGGGGTATACAAATTAATGATGATATAAGATATAAGTGCCCATTGGGAAAGAGTGACCATGCAATATTAGAAATAGATATAGAAGAGGAAAGGAAGATAGAGACGATTCATACAAAGGAGACCGATTAAATTACAGAAAGGCTGATATTGAGAATCTCAAGAACTATTTTAAAACGTAGACTGGGAGGAGATGGAAAACTCAGAGACAATGCAAGACAAATATAACTTATTTTGGAAATATACAAAACAGGAGTCAGGAATATGTCCCAAAATATAGACCAAAAGAAGAAGGAAAGAAAGATTGGTTTAATGCAAGGTGTGCTAGGGCAAAGGAGAAAAGAGATGGAACATGGAAAAGGTGGAGGAGAAATAGAATCCAACAAACAAGGAAAACTTCAAGGCAGCGAGAAATGAATATGTTAAGGTGAGGAAGGAAGAGGAAAAGAACTTCGAAAAAGATATTGTTGAAAAATGTAAGGAGCAACCAAAATTGTTCTATAGATTCATAAATGGAAAAATTAGGCAAAAGAAACAATAGAAAGGTTAAAAGGAGAGAACGGGATGGTGGAAGACCCAAAAGTATGGCAGAACTATTAAATAAAAATTCAGGAGGTCTTTACTAAAGAATCCAAATTTGAGAGGCCACAGGGTAATGGAGAGACAATCTATATGAAAGAGATTAAAGTAACCAAGCTTGAAATAAAAGAGTTAATGAAGGAACTGGATGAAGAGAAGGCAATGGGACCAGATGAAGTCTCAGGCAGAATACTGAAAGAATGTAGGGAAGAACTAGCAAGTCCTATATACATCATAAAATGCTCAATAGAAAATGGAACAGTGCCAGTAGAATGGAAAAGAGCTGAGGTGGTTCCCATATATAAGAGCGGAAGGAAAAGAAGAACCTTTAAATTACAGACCGGTATCACTAACTAGTGTAATATGCAAGATGTGTGAAAGAATAATAAAGAAACAATGGATCGATTTCCCTTAAAGACAACAAATTAATATCAAATAGCCAATTTGGTTTTAGAAAAGGACGGTCTTGTGTAACTAATTTATTGAGTTTATATTATAGTATAGTTGATAGAGTACAAGCGAGAGAGGGATGGGTTGACTGCATCTATTTGGATTTAAAAAAGGCGTTTGACAAAGTGCCACACGCAAGATTACTGTGGAAGTTAGAGGAGAAGGGTGGCTTAAAAGGAAGCACACTGAGATGGATAGAAAATTATTTGAGGGGGAGAGAAATAAGGACGGTAGTTAAAGATATGAAGTCCAAGTGGAGAGCAGTAGAAAGCGGAGTGCCACAGGGGTCAGTATTGGCACCAGTACTTTTCCTCATTTATATTAACGACATGCCAGAAGGAGTGAACAGCTACATAAATTTGTTTGCAGATGGTACGAAACTGTGCAGAGTTATAAAGCAAAAGGAGGATTGTGGAATACTGCAAGAACACCTAAATAAGATCTGGGAATGGAGTAAGACGTGGGAAATAAAATTCAATGTGAACAAAAGCCATGTCATGGAAATGGGAATCCAACAAACAAGGAAAACTTCAAGGCAGCGAGAAATGAATATGTTAAGGTGAGGAAGGAAGAGGAAAAGAACTTCGAAAAAGATATTGTCGAAAAATGTAAGGAGCAACCAAAATTGTTCTATAGATTCATAAATGGAAAAATTAGGCAGAAAGAAACAATAGAAAGGTTAAAAGGAGAGAACGATATGGTGGAAGACCCAAAAAGTATGGCAGAACTATTAAATAAAAAATTCCAGGAGGTCTTTACTAAAAAATCCAAATTTGAGAGGCCACAGGGTAATGGAGAGACAATCTATATGAAAGAGATTAAAGTAACAAAGCTTGAAATAAAAGAGTTAATGAAGGAACTGGATGAAGAGAAGGCAATGGGACCGGATGAAGTCTCAGGCAGAATTCTGAAAGAATGTAGGGAAGAACTAGCAAGTCCTATATACAACATCATAAAATGCTCAATAGAAAATGGAACAGTGCCAGTAGAATGGAAAAGACCTGAGGTGGTTCCCATATATAAGAGTGGAAGGAAAGAAGAACCTTTAAATTACAGACCGGTATCACTAACTAGTGTAATATGCAAGATGTGTGAAAGAATAATAAAGAAACAATGGATCGAGTTCCTTGAAGACAACAAATTAATATCAAATAGCCAATTTGGTTTTAGAAAAGGACGGTCTTGTGTAACTAATTTATTGAGTTTCTATTCTAGAATAGTTGATAGAGTACAAGAGATAGAGGGATGGGTTGACTGCATCTATTTGGATTTAAAAAAGGCGTTTGACAAAGTGCCACACGCAAGATTACTGTGGAAGTTAGAGGAGAAGGGTGGCTTAAAAGGAAGCACATTGAGATGGATAGAAAATTATTTGAGGGGGAGAGAAATAAGGACGGTAGTTAAAGATATGAAGTCCAAGTGGAGAGCAGTAGAAAGCGGAGTGCCACAGGGTCAGTATTGGCACCAATACTTTTCCTCATTTATATTAACGACATGCCAGAAAGAGTGAACAGCTACATAAATTTGTTTGGATGATACGAAACTGTGCAGAGTTATAAAGCAAAAGGAGGATTGTGAAATACTGCAAGAAGACCTAAATAAGATCTGGGAATGGAGTAAGAAGTGGAAATGGAATTCAATGTGAACAAAAGCCATGTCATGGAAATGGGAAAGAGTGAAAGACGACCCGTGGGAATCTATAAGATGGGAGATGGAGTAGAACTGGAGAAAGTAAAGAAGGAAAAGAACTTAGGAGTGACGATGGAAGAAAACAATCAACCAGTAAGCCATATTGATAAAATTTTTAGAGAAACATATAATTTGCTGAAGAATATTGGAGTAGCATTTCACTACATGGACAAAGAAATGATGAAGAAATTGATAAATACTATAATAAGACCCAGATTGGAATATGCAGGAGTAGTGTGGACCCCTCAAAAAGAAACACATAAGGAAATTGAGAGGCTACAAAAATGGCTACAAGAATGGTCCCAGAACTTGAAGGGATGACATATGAGGAGAGACTAAAGGCTATGGATCTACCAACTTGGAACAAAGAAGGAGAGAGGAAACCTGATACAAGTCTATAAATTGATCAACGGAATGGACCAAGTGGATAATGAGAAAATGATCCTGAGAGAAGAATATAACACCCGAAGCACAAGATCGCATAGTAAGAAGCTGAGAAAGGAAGATGTCTGAGAGATATAAAAAAATATAGTTTCCAGAGATGTATTGAGACGTGGAACAGTTTAGATGAAGAAGTAGTGTCTGCAACGAGTGTGCACACTTTTAAAATAAGATTGGATAAGTGTAGATATGGAGACGGGGCCACACGAGCATAAAGAGGCCCTGTAAAACTAGAACTAGGTAAATACAACTAGGTAGGTACATACACACACACACACACACACACACACACACACACACACACACACACACACACACACACACACAAAAGTGAAGAGATGAGGTGGAGATAGGGTGTGTCTAGAGTGTTCACCTAGCAGTGAGTAGGAGGGATCTAAATGAGGAGTTGTGACCTTATTGTGTGTGTGTGGTGTGTGCCTGGTCTCAGGCCTATAAGATCGGAAATAATGAGCTCTGAGTTGTAGGGTAACATCTGGCTGTCTCGTCAGAGACTGCAGCAGATCAAACACACAGTGAAAACACACACACACACACAAGATTGCATACTACGAAACTGAGGAAGGGAAGATGTCTGAGAGATGTTATAAAATATAGTTTCCCGCAAAGATGTGTTGAGACTTGCAAGAGTTTGAGTGAGGAAGTGGTGTCAGCAACGAGTGTGCATAGTTTTAAAGAAAAATTGGCCACACGAGCATAAACCCCAGGCCCTGTAAAACTACAAATAGGTAAATACACACAAACAAACACAAAACACACACACACACACACACACACACACACACACACACACACACACACACTAATGAGAAGCGTTAAAGGAAGGAGAAAAGTGATATTAGTAGGAGATTTCAACTGTAAAGAAGTGGACTGGGAAAATTATGAAAGTGGTATGGGGGAAGAAGCCTGGGGAGAAAGATTCTTGAACCTAATGATAGACAATATGATGGACCAGAGAGTAAAGGAATGCACAAGATTCAGAGGAAACGACGACAAGAGATTGGACCTAGTTTTTACAAGGGATATACAAATTAATGACAATATAATATATAAGTGCCCATTGGGAAAGAGTGACCATGCAATATTAGAAATAGATATAGAAGAGGAAAGGAAGATAGAGACGATTCATACAAAGGAGACCGATTAAATTACAGAAAGGCTGATATTGAGAATCTCAAGAACTATTTTAAAACGAGACTGGGAGGAGATGGAAAACTCAGAGACAAAAGACAAATATAACTTATTTTTGGAAATATACAAAACAGGAGTCAGGGAATATGTCCCAAAATATAGACCAAAAGAAGAAGGAAAGAAAGAGGTTTAATGCAAGGTGTGCTAGGGCAAAGGAGAAAAGAGATGGAACATGGAAAAGGTGGAGGAGAAATAGGAATCCAACAAACAAGGAAAACTTCAAGGCAGCGAGAAATGAATATGTTAAGGTGAGGAAGGAAGAGGAAAAGAACTTCGAAAAAGATATTGTTGAAAAATGTAAGGAGCAACTAAAATTGTTCTATAGATTCATAAATGGAAAAATTAGGCAAAAAGAAACAATAGAAAGGTTAAAAGGAGAGAACGGGATGGTGGAAGACCCAAAAGTATGGCAGAACTATTAAATAAAAATTCCAGGAGGTCTTTACTAAAGAATCCAAATTTGAGAGGCCACAGGGTAATGGAGAGACAATCTATATGAAAGAGATTAAAGTAACAAAGCTTGAAATAAAAGAGTTAATGAAGGAACTGGATGAAGAGAAGGCAATGGGACCGGATGAAGTCTCAGGCAGAATACTGAAAGAATGTAGGAAGAACTAGCAAGTCCTATATACAACATCATAAAATGCTCAATAGAAAATGGAACAGTGCCAGTAGAATGGAAAAGAGCTGAGGTGGTTCCCATATATAAGAGCGGAAGGAAAGAAGAACCTTTAAATTACAGACCGGTATCACTAACTAGTGTAATATGCAAGATGTGTGAAAGAATAATAAAGAAACAATGGATCGAGTTCCTTGAAGACAACAAATTAATATCAAATAGCCAATTTGGTTTTAGAAAAGGACGGTCTTGTGTAACTAATTTATTGAGTTTCTATTCTAGAATAGTTGATAGAGTACAAGAGAGAGAGGATGGGTTGACTGCATCTATTTGGATTTAAAAAAGGCGTTTGACAAAGTGCCACACGCAAGATTACTGTGGAAGTTAGAGGAGAAGGGTGGCTTAAAAGGAAGCACATTGAGATGGATAGAAAATTATTTGAAGGGGAGAGAAATAAGGACGGTAGTTAAAGATATGAAGTCCAAGTGGAGAGCAGTAGAAAGCGGAGTGCCACAGGGGTCAGTATTGGCACCAGTAGTTTTCCTCATTTATATTAACGACATGCCAGAAGGAGTGAACAGCTACATAAATTTGTTTATGGATGATACGAAACTGTGCAGAGTTATAAAGCAAAAGGAGGATTGTGAAATACTGCAAGAAGACCTAAATAAGATCTGGGAATGGAGTAAGAAGTGGGAAATGGAATTCAATGTGAACAAAAGCCATGTCATGGAAATGGGAAAGAGTCAAAGACAACCTGTGGGAATCTATAAGATGGGAGATGGAGTAGAACTGGAGAAAGTCAAAAAGGAAAAGGACTTAGGAGTGACGATGGAAGAAAACAATCAACCAGTAAGCCATATTGACAGAATTTTTAGAGAAACATATAATTTGCTGAGGAATATTGGAGTAGCATTTCACTACATGGACAAAAAAATGATGAAGAAATTAATAAATACTATTATAAGACCCAAATTGGAATATGCAGGAGTAGTGTGGACCCCTCATAAAAAGAAACACATAAGGAAATTGGAGAGGCTACAAAAAATGGTTACAAGAATGGTCCCAGAACTTGAAGGGATGACATATGAGGAGAGACTAAAGGCTATGGATCTACCAACCTTGGAACAAAGAAGGGAGAGAGGAGACCTGATACAAGTCTATAAATTGATCAACAGAATGGACCAAGTGGATAATGAGAAACTGATCCTAAGAAAAGAATATGACACCCGAAGCACAAGATCGCATAGTAAAAAGCTGAGAAAGGGAAGATGTCTGAGAGATATTAAAAAATATAGTTTACCGCAGAGATGTATTGAGACGTGGAACAGTTTAGATGAAGAAGTAGTGTCTGCAACGAGTGTGCACACTTTTAAAGTAAGATTGGATAAGTGTAGATATGGAGACGGGGCCACACGAGCATAAAGCCCAGGCCCTGTAAAACTACAACTAGGTAAATACACACACACACACACACACACACCTGGCGGAGGGACAGGAAGGATAAAGCAGGAGGAGGAGTGCTAATAATGGTTCGTAATAATATACGGTATGTGTGGAAGATGTGCAATCTGGTGACAACAAAGTGGAAGTAATGGGAGTAACAATCAGAACAGAAGATTTGAAGAAAAGAAAAAATTATAGTTACATATGCTCCACCAAAGATTAATACATGGGGATCACAAGAACATAAAGATATGCAAAGAGAGGTGATAAAGTGCCTAGATAACATGATAAGAAGAGATCAAAGAATACTTTTAGTTGGAGACTTTAACTGCAAAAAAAATAAACTGGAGAGAGATGGAAGTAATAGATGATGATGGGCAGTGGAGCAAGAAAGTGTTACAGTTAACTATGTTAATGCAATGAACCAATGGGTGGAGTCAACAAGGTAAAGGGGGAAGAAGAACCATCGTTGCTTGACCTAGTTTTCACAAAGAAACCAGAGTCCCCTCCAATCATACAAAACCTTAGTCCAATGGGGAAAAGTGATCATGTGACATTAGAGATGCAAATGCAGGAGGAAGATGAGATAAGTTACAGAGAGGCAAATAAAGGAGAGAGATTAAATTATGCAAGAGCGGATTTAAAAAAAAAAGTATTCATTTTGCTGATACTGAGTGGAGTAATATTATGTACAGAAAGACTGTACAAGAGAAATATGATATATTCTTACATTAATATAATGGAGTAAAAAAGTTTGTTCCTGTTTATAGAATTCAGGAAAAAATACATGCATGGTACAATGCTAGACGCATACAAGCAAAAAGGCAAAAGATAAAGTGTGGAAGAAACTCTTAAAGCAGGGAAATGACTATAACAGACGGCAGTACAAAGATGCTAGAAATGAATATATTAGAATAAGAAGAGAGGAAAAAAGAAATTTTAAGAAAGATGTGGTGAATAAAAGCAATGATGAACCCAAACTTTTCTACAAGTTTATAAACGGCAAAACAAAGAATAAGGAAACAATTGAAAAAATAATTAAAGAAGGGAAGACATACCAAACAGAGAACGGTATTCACTTCAGAAGATGATTTCACAGAACCTAATAGGACATTGGATTGCCAAGGATTACAAGAGATTGCAGTCCACAAAGAGGATATTGGAAGATTACTGGACACAATTGGAAGTCAGAAAAGCAATGGGACCAGATGGTGTATCAGGCTGGGTGTTAAAAGAATGTAAAGCGCAACTACTAGATCCAATTTGGGAAATAATTACAAGTTCGATAAATGAAGGGAAAGTTCCACTAGAGTGGAAGAGAGCCAACATAATACTGATATTCAAAGGAGGAAAGGCAACTGAACCACTAGACTACAGACCAGTGTCACTTACAAGTGTCGTAGGGAAGTCATGTGAAATAATTATCAAAGAAAAATGGGTTAAATTTCTAGAAGAGGAGCAAGTCATATCGAGCAGACAATTTGGGTTCAGGACAGGCTGGTCATGTGTATCAAACTTATTAAGCTTCTACTTGAGAGTTATTTCAGGACTTGAAAACAGAAATGGATGGGTAGACACAGTATACCTGAACATTATTAAAAAGGGTTTTGATAAAGTCCCTCATGGAAGACAACTTTTGAAACTAGAGAACATAGGAGGGCTACGAGGGAATGAGAACTGTGATCAAAGACACATACTCATCTTGGAGCAAAGTAACTACTGGAGTGCCACAAGGGTCATTGTTAGCCCCCATTATGTTTCAGGTTTATGTAAATGACATTCACATTCAGATAAAAAGTTATATAAATTCATTTCCTGATTATGCAAAGTTGCTATGAGTTATCAAAACCAGAGAAGACTGTCTGCTGTTGCAGAAAGATTTAAACTAGATCTATGAGTGGAGCAGGAAATGGAAACTGGAGTTTAACGCCAAGAAATGTCACATAATGGGACTAGGAAAAAGTAAGAGAAGACCGGTATGGAATTATTTGATAGAAAAGGAACAATTAATGAAGACTAAAGAGGAAAAAGATCTAAGATTGATCATACAAGAAAATCTGAGCCCTGATAAACATATAAGCAAGATATTTGGACTATCATATAAGATGTTGACTAATATAAGAGTGGCATTTCATTACATGGATAAAGATATGATGAAAAAAAATCATCACAAGCAGAAGCAGAAGGTTGCTACAAGGATGGTGCCGGAATTAAAGGACCTCACATATGAAGAAAGACTGAAGGAAATGGGACTGCCAATCTTACAATATAGAAGAGAATGCAGGGACCTAATAACAATGTATAAGATAGTAATGATATTGAAAAGAAAGACAAAGAAGACCTGGTGCTGTTGGCAGAAGAAGATGGAAGGACAAGAAGGCATGAAAAGATCAGGATGAGGCAGTGTGTAAAGGATATTGAAAAATATAGTTTTCCACACAGAATGGTGGAAAAATGGAACGCAATGGATAATGAAGTTGTTACAGCAGATAATGTGCATAACTTTAAGGAAAACTAAATAAATAGAGATATGAAGACAGGACACTATGAGCCCTGCTTGAACCCTATACAATACAACTAGGTAAATACACACACACACACACACACACACACACACACACACACACACACATGACATATGAGGAGAGACTAAAAGCTATGGATCTACCAACCCTGGAACACAGAAGAGAGAGAGGGGATCTGATACAAGTTTATAAATTGATTAACGAAATGGATCAAGTGGATAATGAGAAGCTAATCCTGAGATAAAAATATGACATTAGAAGCACAAGATCGCATAGTAAGAAACTGAGGAAGGGAAGATGTCTGAGAGATGTTAAAAAATATAGTTTCCCGCAAAGATGTGTTGAGACTTGGAACAGTTTGAGTGAGGAAGTGGTGTCAGCAACGAGTGTACATAGTTTTAAAGAGAAATTGGATAAATGTAGATATGGAGACAGGGCCACACGAGCATAAAGCCCAGGCCCTGTAAAATTACAACTAGGTAAATACAATTAGGTAAATACACACAACCAACACACACGGCCCGGTAGCTCAGTGGTTAGAGCGCTGGCTTCACAAGCCAGAGGACCAAGGTTCGATTCCCCGGCCGGGTGGAGATATTTGGGTGTGTCTCCTTTCATGTGTAGCCCCTGTTCACCTAGCAGTGAGTAGGTATGGCATGTAAATCGAGGTGTTGTGACCTTGTTGTCCCGGTGTGTGCCTGGTCTCAGGCCTATCCGAAGATCGGAAATAATGAGCTCTGAGCTCGTTCCGAGGGTAACGTCTGGCTGTCTGTCAGAGACTGCAGCAGATCAAACAGTGAATTACACACACACACACACACACACACACACACCATATGGGACCATATCAAGAAGGAAAAACGAGACCAATTAAAATACTACTAAAATCACAAGCAGCAACAGAAGAAATATTATATAGAACAACAAAACTTAGAGAACATATAACATAACATAACATAAATAATAGGATAACAAAGGGCCACCAGGGATCTAGGTTATGTATCAGTCGACATGATGTCATCAGTACTTAAAGATACACTTACAAGTACACAATACATTATATACTAATTCTAAATATTTGGATTAACAGGGCTAAGTCCTGCAGAATTCCTCTACAATCTGTGATCCCCATACATGGGGATCATGTGTTTAACTATAGTAAATTTCTTATAAAAACTATCATGCAGCGCTATACATAATTATAAATCTAATAAATTTAAGTGCTTATCTAATCTGTTTTTAAACATTGTCAAACTAGTGCTATTTACAACCGTCTCTAGCAATGCATTCCAGAAGTCTATCACCCTATGACTAAAGAAATATTTTCTTATGTCAATGCAGCCTTTCTAATCTTCCTGCCATGATTTCTAGTCCTACTTCCCTCCTCTAAGGTAAAGTAGGACTAGAAATCATGGCAGGAAGATTAGAAAGCAACAGAAGGCTGCAAGGATATCTATATAAAGAAAAATAGAAATGAGGAAGAAAGGAAGAGATACAATGAACTGGCAGCAGCAGTAAGGAAAAAAATAATGAAAGGTCAGAAGAGGAAAAAAAGGCAATATTTTGGAGAATTCTAGGAGACAGGATAAGGAAATGGTACATAAATAAGAAGGAAGAGAAAAAAGTGGAACAAGTTTAACTAAAAATGATAAAGGCAAGAGACTAAAAATGATGTATACGAACATAGACGGGATTTTATCAAGTAAATTAGAATTAAGAGATTATATAAAGAATGAAAATCCGGATATTGTATGTCTGGCTGAAACAAAACTAAATGAGGCAATCAAAATAGACTTGGATAATAGATATAATCACAGATAACAGTAGATCTGGATTTGACAAACAGTGGAAAATTGCAGTAAATAAAGGGAGGCAATAGAAAAGGTAAAAAACGGGGAAGAAGTATATGAAGATGCTGGAAAGATAGCTGAAATTTTGAATGACAACTTTTACAAAGTGTTTACAAAGGAGGAGCATTTTATGGGAGGAAGGCCTACGGAAATAAAGCAAATGCAGGACATCATGGTTACTAAGGAAGACGTAAGGAAAATTATAAGCAATCTGGATATTAATAAATCAATGGGGCCTGATGGCATATCTGGGAGATTGCTAAAAGAATGTAAGGATCAATTGTTGAACCCCATATTTGATATTGTGGATACCTCCATACGAACAGGATTAGTCCCGAAAGAGTGGAAAAGAGCTGACATTGTGCCTATATATAAGAATGGTAGTAGAATGGAACCGCTAAATTATAGACCAGTATCGTTGACTAGTATATTGTGCAAGGTATGTGAAGAAGTAATTAAAGCTAAGTGGAGTGAGTATCTAGAAAGTGAAAACATTCTGAGTGAAAGGCAGTTTGGTTTCAGAAAAGGAAGATCGTGTGTATCCAATTTATTATGTTTTTATTCAAGAGTGACTGACATACTGCAACATAGAGAGGGATGGGTGGATGCTATCTACCTGGACTTGAGAAAGGCCTTTGATAAAGTACCACACAATAGACTGATGTGGAAACTAAAGATGACTGGAGGAGTAAATGATAAACTAGCAAAATGGATGGAAAATTACTTAATGGGAAGAGAAATGAGAAAGTGGTGAGAGGAAAGAAGTCCGAGTGGAAGAAGGTAACCAGTTGGTTTCCACAAGGGTCAGTTCTGGTCCCATCATGTTTTTGATTTATGTTAATGATATGACAGTAGGAATTGACAGTTATATGAACATGTTTGCGGACGATACTAAAATTATAAGGAGAGTAAAGAATGTGGAAGATTGTAACAAGTTACAGGAAGATCTTGATAAAATATATGAGTGGAGTAAAGAGTGGCAGATGGAATTTAATATAGACAAGACCCATGTTATGAAAATGGGAAGAAGTAGATACAGACCAAACTGGGATTACAGGCTGGGTGATGAGAAAATTAAAGAGACCAATGAGGAGAAAGACTTAGGAGTAACTGTGCAAAACACTTTGTCACCGGAGAAACACATTAACAAGATTTTTTGGAAAACATACAACATGCTTCAAAATATTGGCCTTGCATTCCACTACCTAGATGAAGGAATGATGAAGAAGATATTATGTACCTTAATAAGACCCCAGATAGAATATGCAGCATGTGTCTGGTCACCGCATATGAAGAAAAATGTGAAGGTAGAAAGGGTACAAAGGCTGGCAACAAGGATGGTACCAGGACTCAGGGAGTTAGACTATGAGGAAAGACTGAGGAAGCTGGGGCTGACCACATTAGAAGAGAGAAGAACAAGAGGAGACATGATAACTATGTATAAATTGGTGAACAAGATTGACATACTGGATAGAGAGTTGATAAAGGTGACCACAAGTAATTATCTCTGAGGACATGGAAAAAAGCTAATAAAGGACATCTGTCTAAATGATGTGAGAAAATACAGTTTCCCACATCGTAGGTAGCATTGATAAGTGGAATAAACTGAGCAGTCATGTCGTTGACGCAGTGTGTGTCAATCAGATGAAAGAGAGATATGACAGGAATGGACAAGGAGACAGGACACAGAGAGCTTAGCTCGGGCCCTGTAATACACAAATAGGTAAATACACGCGTAAGAGAAGGCAATGGGACCAGATGAAGTCTCAGGCAGAATACTGAAAGAATGTAGGGAAGAACTAGAAAGTTCTATATACAACATCATAAAATGCGATGTTTGAGTCTCCGAACTGTTGTTCGAAAACATCTATTTTGAGTGAAGCAGCTCCAGTGCGGGTTTAGCTGTACTAACTGAGTGCACAATGTACTATCTGTGTAGTACTACGCCTCAGGGTATCGCTGAAACATCTCATTAAAAATGAGGCCCCACGCACATAGGAAAACACTATCCTCAAAATAGAATCAGCACAAAAGCGCAGTAACCCCTACCTATGAACACAATAGCGCAGTTACCCCTACCAAAAGGAACCAAACCCCCCATATCTGACCTCCCTACGTCCCGTTTTCTATCTCTGGGAGGTCACTCTCCTGATAAGAAGGCTCTGGAAGCGGCAAAGACTCCTTCTACCGGAGGGTAGGGAAAGAGTCCGCTGCTGCCCGTGTAAGAAGGGGGTGAGGTCCGGACCCGTTGGGTGGCTGACGACCTCCCCTGACGCTGTCATCCCCCCCCCCAACTCCAACCCGTCAGGTCGAAGAGGAGGGTCCGAGAGGCAGAGGAGGCCCTGCCATGGAAGTGCAAGGGACCTCCTCCAGCGTGTGATCCAGATAGTGGGCTCTGAAGGAGGCGGTCCAAGCCCACTGTCCATGCTCCCGTACCTGGTCCAAGGAGAAGTGGCGGGAAAGCCATGGTGGCCGACATGGCCCTCACTTCGTGCCCCTTTGGTGCCTGTCCTGGATCCGCCTCCTCTATCACCCCGCAGAGGACCTTTGAGATGTGGATCCTGGAAAGGGGCTTGTGGGTGTCAGGCCAGATGAACAGACGGGTATGTTGGGAACCGGAAGTCGACCCAACATACTGTCGCAAGGACTCAACAGGGCAGAGGGGGTGGTGGTGAAGTCCCTCCATCCACGCCTGGAGCATCAAGGAGTGTCCTTCCCTCTCATTCTTGGCCAAGAACTTGGGAGAAGGTGCCAGGGAGACCCGTCGCCCATCCCTGGAGAAGACCAGCCAGAAGGGGTGCCGGATAAGAGCGTGAAGTTGGGAAGCCCTTAAGCCAGAAGCCATGGCCACCAAAAATAGTGCCTTCCATAGCTCTGTTGAGGGGTAGGATTAGTAAAAAGAGGGCCCCGAAGGAGGGTCAGGACTTTGGACAGAGACCAGAAGATCCTTGGTCTCTTCACAGGAGGCCGCTGGTGGAAGTAACCCTTTTTCAGTAAATCCAGGACCCGTCCTCTGATGGTGATGTTAAACCCCAAAGACAAGGGGTCTGCCAGAGCAGCTGCATAGGTGAAGACGGTCGGGGCAGCTCTGCGTCTGACATGGAACATAAAGGACAAGAAGTCATAAACCAGAGGTAAGGAAATATATGAAAAAGGGCGATTGCGGAGAAAAAGCTGGAAAGCCTTCCATGCCAACTCGTACTGGCGGAGGGTGGAATTCCTGGACCCCTTGATGACATCAGAGGAGACCGCAGGCGAGAGGGAGGTTGTCAAGCACGCCTGCAGAAGCTCCACGCGTGAAAACTGGAGGATATTCCAGACTGACGGACGCCATGGCCACGTACCGCCAGTCTGTTGAGAGGTAGAGGGGAAGGACACCAGAGCAGAAGACGTTGGCACCAGGGCTGGGTCTTCCAGAGAGGGGCAATGAGAAGAACTCGGCCCCTGAACGTCTCCAGCTTGCGCACCACCTCCGTCATCACCGTCGTCGCTGGGGGCGGAAAAAGATAGACGAACCTCCATGTGCTCCAATCCATGAGAAGAGAGTCCGGCCCTCCCGTGGCTGTGACCACGCTCCTGGTGATGTACTGTGGGAGCTGATGGTTCTCCGATGAAGCAAACAGATCCACCTCGGGCAGACCGAACAACTCCACTAGATCCGTGAAAACGTCTGGGTTGAGCGACCACTCCACTGAGGAAGTGTCGCTGCGGGACAAGGCGTCTGCCCAGACATTGTCCCTGCCCAGCACGTGCACGGCTGACAGTGTAAGATGGCGCGACGCTGCCAGGTTGAAGAGGGCCTCGGATGTCCTGAGGAGGGAGATTGACCGAGAGGAACCCATCTTATTCACACACTGGACTGCCACTACGTTGTCCATGTAGAAGCAGACATGGAGTTGTCAGAGGTCCACCTGTTGCTGAAGGAAAAGCAGAGGCACCGTCAACTCCCTCACGTTGACGTGCCTCTGCGTGCCTGCTCCCAGTGTCCCGGCCCTGTCGACCGTCGGACGCCTGCCCCTACCGCTGTCTGAAGCGTCTGTGTAGACTTGAGCGGCGCTGACCGCCTCAAGGAACCAGTCTCCAGAAAGCCAGGGACAACCACTGGCGCAGCAGCCGGTGAAGGTGTGGTGGAACCGGGCTTAGGCGGTCGAGCCGTCGTGGAAACACCCTGTTGCCTTCCACCAGAGCCTCCTGCACCACAGAGGCCCCAGTGGTGTCACCTGGGCTGCAAAAGTCAAGGAGCCCATGAGCCTCGTCCACATGCGGTGGGTGAAGGTGGTGGACCAGGAGGCCCTCCTGACCCGCTGCAGGACCTTCCTCCGATTGTCCTCGGACAGGCAGATGGTAGAGGTCCGAGTATCCCACCACATGCCGAGCCACTGCAGAACTTGAGTGGGCTTGAGACAAGACTTGGGGAAATTGAAGTGGAACCCAAGCGATTCGCTGATGGAAATGGTCCGGGTGGTTGCACCTTGGGCTTCCTCCTTTGACAACCCCTGGACGAGCCAATCGTCCAGATACATTATGGTTCTGATGTTTACGTCTGCCAGCATTGATGCCAGAGTCTTCGTGATCTTGGTGAAGACCCGTGGCGCGATGTTCAACCCGAAGGGCAGGACTGTAAACGCAGGACGCGGAGCGATCCTGCACTGCCAGGTAGGACCGGAAACGCGGACCTATCGGCACATGCCAATAAGCATTGGCGAGGTCCAGGGAGGTTAGCCAAGAGTGCGGAAGAAGAGACTCCCTGACCTGCTTGAGCGTTACCATCCTGAAGTGATGACACTCGATGTGGGCGTTGAGAGCCAAAAGGTCGACGACCAGCCGGGGGTCCTGCCTGTCCCGCCGAGGTACCAAGAAGGGACGTGACAGGAAGACAGGGCCGAAAACTCCTCCAGAACTCCATGGAGGAGCATCTCCTGCAATATCGCCGAAAGCTGAGGTGAAGTTGAAGTGAAGGGAGGAGGCATCCGTAGACGCGGGGCACGGCCTTGAGCCCACTCCCAGGAGAGGCCCCGACGAACCACCCTGCCCGCCCACGTGCCGACCGGCCACTTGTCGGCCACGTTAGACAGGCGACCCAGCACTGGGGAGTCACCGCTGCGACCCCCGGGGTGCAGCGGAGGTAGTCCGAAAGGGCTGGCCCGAAGCTCTGCGGGTAGAGAGACCGCCGTCCCGACGCGGCGGAGCTCTCCTATCCCTTGAAGAGGACTGGGCCTGGCGAGAAGCTGACGGGTAGGGGGAGGAATCTGTTGGAGGTCCTCTGGAAGCGCGACGGGCCTTGGTATCGAGGAGGGGCAGCTCGAGATGAAGAAGCGCGCGCTCTCGCAGAACCTGAGCGGCCTGGTGGAGCTCCCCGGAAAACCACTGCAATCTGAGGGGACCGTGCGAGAGCATCCGCGACCGACTGTATAGACCCCAAAGGAAGCTCCCAGCGGATCTCCCATGAGAAGGGCCGACTGCGCTGGAGATGGCAGAGGAGCCACAGCTTGCCTCCAGCAGGCTAAGTGGGCTGAGAGAGCTTGAGTGAATGAAGAAGCCATCGCTGGAGCCCCTTGCCAGAGGGCGAGCGCAGTAGAGGCAGGAGGTTAGCGCACAGGAGTGAAGAGGACACCCGTGTGTTCAGATCCTGCCTCTGTGACAGAACTGTCAAAATCTTCTCCGCCATCAGCAAGGCCTGAAAAGAGGAAAATGCATCAAAGCAAAGCCTTGTCCTTTTCGGCCTGCCTCACCGTCTCCGACGAAGGGGTGGCCAAGGGCGGAGGAAAGGAGGGTGGAAAACGTGCCAACAGCCAGACTCCCACCCGGGAATCCAGAGAGTCCCCAACCGGAAGTAGAGGAGTCTTGGGCTTTGCAGACGGTCTGGAAACAGGAGCACTTTGGGTCCGTGCCACCGACTGATCCCACCAGTCCCTGGCCACCTTAAGGAACTGGTCTGCCTGGCCCGCCGTCCATGACACGCCCATCGAGGCGTCGCGTCGATTCCTCACCCTCGGAGGAAAGGGAAGGAGGAGACAGGCCCGCAAACAAAGAGAGGACCGAAAGGGAGCGCGAGAGTTCGTCCACGGTCGGTAACGGCAGGGTAGGAGAAGGCTGGGTCGCTTGAGAGAGGACGGAAATGCCAGGAAGGAAGAGGAGAGTGGCACACGAGCACACCTCCTGGCCAAGCATTGGAACCGCCTGTCCCTGGGAGGCTTCATCTCGGAGTAAGATGACCGACCCGGCGACCTGAGACACCTGCCAATCTGGAGGCACAGGAGCCCACAACTCTGGCAGAACCTCAAGCTCAACTCCTCCTCCGAAGGGGCGTCGAAACAGGGACGATCCACCCGTCTGGCTGAGACGCCGGACTAGAGGGAAAGTGGTGTAGCAGGGTGAGGTCCGCCACTAGGGAGGAGCTGAGGACTGGGCGACGGCAGAGGAGCAGCAGAGAGAGATGGGCCAAAATCCCGAGAGGAGCTCGTGAATGTTAGGAGGCAGAGGCTCGAGGGGAGAGCAGCAGAAGGTGGCGGCACCACTAGAGACGGATGGCACAGGATCGAAAGTGAAGATGGCCCGGTAGCTCCTCCACGACCGAAGAAGGGGGATGAGAGGCCAGCAGAGGATGGGTGGACGGGACTGCCGAAGAGCCCATGAAAGCCAGGCGGAAAGCCGTCCTTCCAGACCGCATGCTTCCTTCCTCTTGGGAACGCTGCACCGCCTCCCACGATCGGCGCAGAAGTGTACTGGAGGCAAAGCTTATCTACCTTGTCCACAGATTGGAGGAATTTCACATTTTCCGGCACTTCTCACACTTGTCAGTGTCAAACAAGAAGTCCTTTGAAACACAAGGACGATGGGGCACACACAAGTCATGGCCATCGCATGAAAACTCATATGCGCACTTGCCATCAGAGGAAAACTGGCACTGGAAGTAGGCATGATGAACTGAAAAGAAATCACCGAAACACTACCTTATCGCTCCTAACAGGGCGCAGAACCGCCATAAAATGGCATCAAAACACTGCACGCACAGGGAGCCGAACAGCAAAGGCCATGAGCACACGAGGCGAAAAAAGGGCACTAACGCACTCGAGAATCTTGAGAACACCTGGCTCCCCACCATATGGTCACTATAAACACACATAATAAAAGCACCACACTGCACTAAAACACACGAAAAGGGCACAGCACAGAATAATCTGTCCATAATCAAGATTCTTGCCAAAAGCAAGAGGAAAACAGAAAAGAAAGCAGGAAAAACACCGGTTCTAAGAGCCGGCGAGGGCAAGTGTGGTCTGGCTAAACAAGCGCTGAAACAAGGAATGGCGTCTTCTTATCAGGAGAGTGACCTCCCAGAGATAGAAAACGGGACGTAGGGAGGTCAGGTATGGGGTTTTGGTTCCTTTGGTAGGGTAACTGCGCTATTGTGTTCGTAGGTAGGGTTTACTGCGCTTTTGTGCTGATTCTATTTTGAGGATAGTGTTTTCCTTTGTGCGTGGGCCCTCATTTTTAATGAGATGTTTCAGCGTTACACTGAGGCGTAGTACTACACAGATAGTACATTGTGCACTCAGTTAGTACAGCTAAACCCGCACTGGAGCTGATTGCACCTCAAAATGCTCAATAAGAAATGGAACAGTACCAGTAGAATGGAAAAGACATGAGGTGGTTTCCATATATAAGAGTGGAAGGAAGGAAGAAACTTTAAATTACAGACCAGTATCACTAACTAGTGTAATATGCAAGATGTGTGAAAGAATAATAAAGAAACAATGGATCGAATTCCTTGAAGGCAACAAATTAATATCAAATAGCCAATTTGGTTTTAGGAAAAGACGGTCATGTGTAACTAATTTATTGAGTTTCTATTCTAGAATAGTTGATAGAGTACAAAAGAGAGAGAGGGATGGGTTGACTGTATTTATTTGGATTTTAAAAAGGCATTTGACAAAGTGCCACATGCAAGATTACTATGGAAGTTAGAGGAGAAAGGTGGCTTAAAAGGAAGTACACTGAGATGGATATAAAATTATTTGAGGGGGAGAGAAATAAGGACGGTAGTTAAAGATATGAAGTCCAAGTGGAGAGCAATAGAAAGCGGAGTGCCACAAGTGTCAGTATTGGCACCAATACTTTTCCTCATTTATATTAACGACATGCCAAAAGGAGTGAACAGCTACATAAATCTGTTTGCAGATGATACGAAACTGTGCAGAGTTATAAAGCAAAAGGAGGATTGTGAAATACTGCAAGAAGACCTAATTAAGATATGGGAATGGAGCAAAAAGTGGGAAATGGAATTCAATGTGAACAAAAGCCATGTCATGGAAATGGGAAAGAGTGAAAGACGACCCGTGGGAATCTATAAGATGGGAGATGGAGTAGAACTGGAGAAAGTAAAAAAGGAAAAGGACTTAGGAGTGACGATGGAAGAAAACAATCAACCAGTAGGCCATATTGATAGAATTTTTAGAGAAACATATAATTTGCTTAGGAATATTGGAGTAGCATTTCACTACATGGACAAAGAAATGATGAAGAAATTGATAAGTACTATAATAAGACCCAGATTGAATATGCAGGAGTAGTGTGGACCCTCATAAAAGAAACACATAAGGAAATTGAGAGACTACAAAAATGGCTACAAGAATGGTTCCAGAATTTGAAGGATGACATATGAGGAGAGACTAAAGGCTATGGATCTACCAACCCTGGAACAAAGAAGGAGAGGAGACCTGATACAAGTTTTTAAATTGATCAACGGAATGGACCAAGTGGATAATGAGAAACTGATCCTGAGAGAAGAATATGACATCAAGCACAAGATCGCATAGGAAAAAGCTGAGAAAAGGAAGATGTCTGAGAGATGTTAAAAAATATAGTTTCCCGCAAAGATGTATTGAGACGTGGAACAGTTTAAATGAAGAAGTAGTGTCTGCAAAGAGTGTGCATACTTTTAAAGTAAGATTGGATAAGTGTAGATATGGAGACAGGGCCACACGAGCATAAAGCCCAGGCACTGTAAAACTACAGCTAGGTAAATACAACTAGGTAAATACGAGTGTGCGCGGTCGAGGAAGGACGCAATACCATCGCTCCCGAGAATCAGCTGATCTTCACTACCTTTGTTTGGGTTTGCAGTGGCCTGGGCAATTTGTGTGGACTTTTTTTTTTTTTTTTTTTTTTTTCATGAATACAGTGTTACAAAATCATGAGTGAGAAAGAGATTCCATTTAATGCAGGTATGTGACACGGGAAAGAATGAAAGCTGACGATGACTATGTTGGTGAGGGAAAAAGAGAATTCGAAAGCTTTGATACAGCGCACACTTCACTATTTGATAGAGTGTTGACTATCGAACGTAAATTAGATAAATTGATAAAGGAGAGCATGGGAATGAAAGAGAATGAAGAACAGATAAAGAGCTCCAGAAATTGAAAGAAAGGATAAAAAGAGTGGAAGAAAACGAAACTAGGCTAAGAACCGAAAATGATGAATTAAAAGTCCAAATAGTGAACTACAGGAAATTGATGGAAGAAAGACTCGGTAAAGCCGAGAAAGAAAAGAGAAGCTAAAAGATCTAGTTAACAAAGAAGAAGAAAGAGTACAAGACGTGATTAAAAAGAAGTACAAGCATGGAGAATCCAAGATAAGAAAGACAAGGAATCATTTCAAGAAGTATTTCAAGAACAGTTAAAAGAAAGAGATGAAAATATGACAAACAAAATGATAGGAGTCCTCAAGAAAAAGAAAATTTAGTAAGAGAAATTGCAAAAAAAAGTGTAATAATTTTTGGACTGAAAAAAAAAATGTTAAATATAGACCAAGAAGGAAAAGACGAAATGAAATCAGTAAAAGACCTACTAAAACATCTGAATGACGAGGATAGACAGAACTTAGAAGAGGAAGTAGAAGAAATCCATAGAATGGGACCATATCAAGAAGGAACAGTGAGACCAATTAAGATATTACTAAAATCACAAGCAGCAGCAGAAGTACTATATAGAAAAACAAAACTCAGAGAAACAGAAGGTTGCAAATATATATATATATATATATATATATATATATATATATATATATAATATAGAAAAGAGGAGGAAAGGAAGAGACACAATGAACTGGTGGCAGAAGCAAGAGAAAAAATAATGAAAGGTCAGAGGAGGAGAAGGCATTTTTTGGAGAATTATAGGAGACAGGATAAGGAAATGGTATATAAGAGAAAAAAATGGAGCAAGTTTAACTAAAAATGATAAGAACAAGAGATTAAAAATGATGTATACAAACATAGATGGGATTTTATCTAGTAAATTAGAATTAAGAGATTACATAAAGAAAGAAGAACCAGATATTGTATGCCTGGTGGAAACAAAGTTAAATGAGGCAATAAAATAGACATAGATAAAAGGTATAATATATGGAGGAGAGACAGAGTGGGTAAAGGAGGAGGAGGAGTCATGATGATGTTAAGGAAGGAGATAGTGGTAAATCAAGTGGAGTTTGGGAAGGAAAATCAGAAATACTGTATGTTAAGATGCATATTAATAAAAAGGAGTTAACAATCATTGGAACATATGTGCCACCAAAACAAACTCATGGACTAACCAAGAATATAGAGACATGATAGATGACACAATAAGGAGTCTTACAAGAATCATTAAGGAAAGGAGAAAAGTGATATTGTAGGAGATTTCAACTGTAAGGAGGTAGACTGGGAAAATTATGAAAGTGGTATGGGGAAGATGCCTGGGAGATAGATTCCTGAACCTAATGATAGATAATTTGATGGTCCAAAGAGTAAAGGAAAACACAAGATTCAGAGGAAACGATGAGCCGGCAAGATTAGACCTAGTTTTTACAAGGGATATACCAATTAACGATGATATAAGATACAAGTGCCCATTGGGAAAGAGTGACCATGTAATATTAGAAATGGATATAGAAGAAGGAAAGGAAGATAGAGATGAATCATACAAAGGAGACCGATTAAATTACAGAAAGGCTGATATTGAGAATCTCAAGAACTATTTTAAAACGTAAACTGGGAGGAGATGGAAAACTCATTAACGGTTCAAGAGAAATATAACTTATTTTTGGAAATATACAAAACTGGGGTCAGGAATATGTCCCGAAATATAGACCTAAAGAAGAAGGAAAGAAAGATTGGTTTAATGCAAGATGTGCTAGGGCAAAGGAGAAACGAGATGGAGCATGGAAAAGGTGGAGAAGAAACAGAAATCCAGAAAATAAGGAAAACTTCAAAACAGCAAGAAATGAATATGCTAAGGTGAGAAAGGAAGAAGAAAGAACTATGAAAAGGACATTGTCGAAAAATGTAAGGAACAACCAAAATTGTTCTACAGATTCATAAATGGAAAAATAAGACAAAAAGAAACAATAGAAAGGTTAAAAGGAGAAAACGGAATGGTGGAAGACCCAAAAGTATGGCAGAACTGTTAAATAGTAAATTTCATGAGGTCTTTACTAAGGAATCCAAATTTGAAAGACCACAGGGTAATAGAGAGACTGTCTATATGAAAGAGATTAAAGTAACCAAGCTTGAAATAAAAAGTTGATGACGGAATTGGATGAGGAAAAGGCAATGGGACCGGATGAAGTCTCAGGCAGAATACTGAAAGAATGTAGGGAAGAACTAGCAAGTCCAATATACAACATCATAAAATGCTCAATAGAAAATGGAACAGTGCCAGTGGAATGGAAAAGAGCTGAGGTGGTTCCCATATATAAGAGCGGAAGGAAGGAAGAACCTTTAAATTACAGACCGGTATCACTAACTAGTGTAATATGCAAGATGTGTGAAAAAGTAATAAAGAAGCAATGGATTGAGTTTCTTGAAGACAACAAAATATTATCAAATAGCCAATTTGGTTTTAGAAAAGGTCGGTCATGTGTGACAAATTTATTGAGTTTCTACTCTAGAATAGTTGATAAAGTACAAGAGAGAGAGGATGGATTGACTGTATTTATTTAGATCTAAAAAAGGCTTTTGATAAAGTGCCACATGAAAGATTACTATGGAAGTTAGAGGAGAAGGGTGGCTTAAAAGGAAGCACATTGAGATGGATGAAGAATTACTTAAGGGGGAGAGAAATAAGGACGATAGTTAAAGATATGAAGTCCAAGTGGAGAACAGTAGACAGCGGAGTGCCACAGGGGTCAGTATTGGCACCAATACTTTTCTCGTATATATAAATGACATGCCAGAGGAGTGAACAGCTACATAAATCTGTTTGCGGACGATGCGAAACTGTGCAGAGTCATTAAACAAAAGAGGATTGTGAAATACTACAGGAAGACTTAAACAAGATCTGGAAATGGAGCAAAAATGGGAGATGGAATTCAATGTGGACAAAAGCCATGTCATGGAAATGGGAAAAAGTGAAAGACGACCAGTGGGAATCTATAAGATGGGAGATGGAGTAGAACTAGAAAAAGTAAAAAAGGAAAAGGACTTGGGAGTGACAATGGAAGAAAATAATCAACCGGTAAGCCATATTGATAGAATTTTCAGAGAGACGTATAATTTGCTAAGGAATATTGGAGTAACATTTCACTATATGGACAAGGAAATGATGAAGAAATTGATAAGTACTAAAATAAGACCTAGATTGGAATATGCAGGAGTTGTGTGGACTCCCATAAAAAGAAACACATAAGAAATTGGAAGAGACTACAAAAATGGCTACAAGAATGGTTCCAGAATTTAAAGGGATATCATATGAGGAGAGACTAAAAGCTATGGATCTACCAACCCTGGAATAGAGAAGAAAGAGAGAGGGATCTGATACAAGTTAATACATTGATTAACGGAATGGATGAAGTGGATAATGAGAAACTGATCCTGAGAGAAGAATATGACATTAGAAGCACAAGATCGCATAGTAAGAAACTGGAAGGAAGATGTCTGAGAGATGTTAAAAATTTAGTTTCCGCAAAGACGTGTTGAGACTTGGAACAGTTTGAGTGAGGAAGTGGTATCAGCAAAGAGTGTACATAGTTTTAAAGAAAAATTGGATAAGTGTAGATATGGAGATGGGGCCACACAAGCATAAAGCCCAGAACTACAACTACAACTACAACTAGGTAAATACACACACACACACACACACACACACACACACACACACACACACACACACACACACACAGAGAGAGAGAGAGAGAGAGAGAGAGAGAGAGAGAGAGAGAGAGAGAGAGAGAGAGAGAGAGAGAGAGAGAGAGAGAAAGCTCTTGTAAAATCACCAGTTCTCTTTAAAATCTTGTGATGTTTCAAGACAAATGCTTCTGTGGATCTACACTCAACCAAGTATATATATATATATATATATATATATATATATATATATATATATATATATATATATATATATATATATATATATATATATATATATATTATTTAAATGTGCAGAAAAAAATAAATTAATTCCCTTTATTGCATTAATAAAAGGAAGAAAAAAGTTTTCAAGCTTACCTGATCCTTTCTGCTGCTCTTGTGTATGATATTCTGTTGCTTCTTCAGTTCTTCAACCTTACTGGAGAGTTGGTGTTGCAGCTTGGTACTTTTTTCCTCAGCATCTCTCAAGGAACCTTCTATGCCTGCCAACTCTTTCTTCAGATCACCAACTTTTCTTTCCAGCATTTCTTTTTCCTTGGATTGTAACAGAGGATAATTGGATTTACTAGTCATACACAGGGATAGCTGGTGTTGTGTATTTCCATCAACGCTTTATACGTATCAGCAAATTACACCACACTGTGGTTAACATTGGATTATCTTTCATGAATAACTCTGTGGCTTGAGCAGAGCTAACCCAGTGAATAAGCAATGCAAAGACTTACATTAATAAAATTGGTCTTGAATTGTCTTGATGACCCACAACTTCCTTAATGGTGGTCTGGAGCTCTGCCTTCTCTCCTCGGACTTTTGCATGTCTGA